>NC_044277.2:44113804-44443248 GCF_004027225.2 Strigops habroptila | reverse complement strand
AACAGGGATTCACCGCAGTTGCAAATGGCATCAATCCTAGTATAAAACAGTATCTCCGCTTTTGGATACCATAAGCCCATCAAACTTTACAGGTATTTTCACAGGAAAAAGACTTCTGGTAGCAAAAAGCTTTGTTTCATCCAGCAGAAGTCATTGCGTTATGTTCCAGTGGCTGAAAGAGGAAAGTAAATAACTCTAGACTAGAAATAAGATAGTTCTACAGAGCAAGGACAAGTAAATGACTACAAAAAAATACTTGGGGATCTGATGAATTCTCTGTAACTTTGGGTCTTTACACAGAACTTGGTCCTCTTGGGCAACAAAAAATCTTTCCTTTTGTTTTTCCCATTTAGGTAGAGAACATAATTTCAACAAATACGATGATAAAACATCAGACTCCCTGAATGTCCCTTATGACTATACTTCTGTGATGCACTATAGCCAGAATGCATTCAGGAATGGAACTGAACCCACCATCGTCACTAACATACCAGAATTCATGGAGGTTATAGGGCAGCGAATGGATTTCAGTGATTATGATCTCCAGAAACTGAACCGGCTGTACAATTGCTGTAAGTTTCTCCATTGCTTTTAAACTTTTTTGCTTCTGGCATCTGAAAGAAAAGAGGGTGATGATACATACATGCTGGACTCATCCAGGCACAAGTGAAAGAGATGCTAACGTATTTGGAGAAGTGAATTGTGTTAAAACCACCATAAATAACGGTACAGCTAGAAATAACATAGGCCTCCTGCAGAAACACTGCTATGCGGCAGTTTTCTGTGCAACTTTATCTGACCTTGGTTAAAAACCAGCTTCACTCAGCAGCTGATTCTTGTTCATCCCTCAGGTGGCTGTTTAAAATGTGTGCTTCTGCACAAAGCTTTCTGGGTTTTTTTCTCCATTATTGCACAGCTGTTGCTCAGAGACTGTACAGAAATTAGTATCTTTGCTGTGGCTATCATACCTACTCTGCTTTCATGGAATCTGTGAGACCACCTGTGTTCAAGCAAATAGGGTACAGATGCTGTTCTGAAGCAAATGCATGCTTTTTAGATTTTTCTTTTTAGTTTCAAACCCAGTCTCTTACAAAAGTGGTCAAAAGAGTTATTTTGCTTATATGGGATTTATTTTAGAAAGTTGAGTGGAAGTAAGAGACAGAGAAATATAGATAAGTCTATCTATAGACTTATGTGGAATGTAATCCCGTAATTGTGACTGCATCAAACGTGCCCTGGCACTCAGATGAAAACTGTTATCTCACTGCCTTAATATCAAGTAGTGAGTACTAGTTTACATTTATATTTTAAGCCTCATTCTACAGATACCTTAAATAATTATCAAACAGTTTTATTAAAACAGTGCATTTTTTTACGTATACAATTCTGATGAAAATATTTCTGTTCATGTAGGTCTAAACTGAACACACACTTATATGCAGCCTTACCTTCTAGCACTTGGCGCACAGTCAATTAGGTGTTACAGAAGAGGTTACAGCTAAGGATGTCTTTAAAAGTGAATGGGGTCCTTCTTCCTCCTCCTTAATTTTATACACTTTCCATCATTCTTGTGCATTACATGAATACTTCATGATGTTTTAACTTTATTCTTAACCCACAGGCACATTCCCTGGGTGAAATAAGCCCCAGTCATGTTGAGATTAGTGACAAAACTGCCACCACCTTCAGTGCAATCAGGATCTTCCCTGCTGCCTAGTCTGTCCCTTGGCTTTGTATAGTGTCCATGATATTTACAGAGCCATAAGTGCTCTTCAGATGACCCACCATTTGCCTAAGTGGCCCCTGTGCCAGGGAGGATGGGTCTTACCCTTGCCCACTCAGCTGCTAGGCTGATCCTTTCAGGTTTGAGGGAAGATTAAGAATGCCAAACATGGTTTGGATGGCAGATATCCTCCCAGAGGAATCAGAAGATTACTTATGTTGCTGAACATGATTCAAGGAAAAAGTTAAGATTAACTTCTGCTAAAGGCTTGTGTGCTTAGGAAATTGCATTAAAAATGGCAAACTCGGTTCTTACATTGAAAAAACCCACAACCTACAGCATAAGAAATCATGACTGATACTTTAGTGCTGTTCTCATCTTTTTTTCAGGACTGTCTTTCAGGCCATATGATAACAGTAGATTTTAGTCTGTTTTACCCTTCTAGCCTACTACTTAACAAAACTGATCGTGAGTTTTCCACCAGCACTCATCCCCCATGTATTTTCTTCCAATTCCAGCCTTTCACTACATACCAAGAAAGTATTTGGCTTTTGGTGCAGACGGAGCTCAAAACCTGCCTCAAGCAGTGCCCGCTTCCCCTATTTCAGGAATTAAATTAAGAAATAAGTCATAAGCTATTGGGTCTTGCTTTTCTCTCTTCCTGTTGTTCAGGTCACCACTCCATGCCAGCCAGCACTGTCTAATTAAAGTAGTTAGGCTACTTCTTTTCTGCTTGGGCAAATCAATTTCATATTTTGGTTTATATTTTGATTTCAAAGAGTTCTTTTATATAATACTGTCCCTTTTTGTTTACCTTCTTTCTCAGCAGTCAATATAATGTTTACCATTAAAATCTTCTCTCGGTTTTTACATCATACCAATGCTGTGTCTTAGAAGGTATCAGTCACACAACACTTCTGATAGCCTTGCAGCTCTGGAGGATTATTGGCTTTCCATGAGGACAGTACAAATATCTCAGCGGTACAACTGATTTGGCAGCAGCTCATACTCAAGTGCTTCCCTGAGCCACAGCCTAAGTGAAGTATTTGGCATGCCATTGAGGTTGATTTTTGTGATACTCAAGGTCCTTTTTGTGGTGCAATGAAACCTTTAAACCTGCCACAATATTTTATATGTACTTTGAAAAGCATTTTATTATATGACTTGTTTTCAAATCTTGGCTGGTGTTACACAGAGCTTAGACACGGTACATTGGCAAACAAAACTAAGATCAGGGATAAACCTGGACTGTGTCTTCCCTTACTCATCCAGGGTTTGCTTTAGACAGAGAAAATATTTCATACAGTGCTCTCCCTTTCCTTTTCAACTGCACAGTCTTCCTTTACCTAATTTTTCACTTGCCATATGCAAGACATCTTAGAAATTTGTATGAAATGAGATATCCACTGGTCCCAAACATACCTTTGCCAAATGTTTTCTTTTCTGTTCAGCATTTTGAAAATCAAGGTTTGCTTATTGCAGTGAAATAACTTCTGCTCTGCTGTATTTCAAAATAAGCACTCCAGCTCAAAATCTATGCCCATGTCTGGAGCAGCTCAAAGAAAGAGGAATGAATGGGAAGCCTCAGGACCTTTTGACAGTGTGAAAGTTGGTGGGTTGTGGCTGCTATTAGCATTCCTTTTGTAAATAAAAAATGTGATCTGATAATTAACTGGCACTCTCCTGTGCTTGCTGAGTGCCCAGAGTGGTCCTGACAACATCTTATTAATGTCAGAGTTAATCGCCAAATGCTTTGAGTTCCAGAACAATATACTTACGAATGTTGATGGTAAGCGAAGCCACTGGTTATTTGGTGTTTGCATTTAGTCTTTCTCTGCTCTTGTCTTTGGATATTGAGAATTAAAATGTATGTTGTGTAATGGAGATTCACAACTTCTTCTTTCTTTCTTTTTTTTTTTTTTTTAATGTTATAGCCTCCTCCATGAGTTTCATGGACACATGCAGTTTTGAACTTGAAAATATATGTGGCATGATTCAAAGTTCAGATGATAACAGTGATTGGCAGCGTTTGTCTCACATTCCTGCTGGGCCAAATACTGATCACACTAATATGGGAGAATGTGAAGGTATGATTAAAAACTGTTCTTATCTCTCTGGCAATTATATTCTGCAGAGGCATATGAGTTAACTTCGATCTTGGCCTTGCTCTCTGTTTAGTTGTTAACAAATCAGTTTATTTTTTAACTAAGCAACATAAATCTACATACTCAGGGATAACATTCAATTTTCTGCTTATTTGAGAAGATTGAATGTCCTTATCTCTTCTCATTTGTTTTCTAGTCTTAGCGTCACATGCTGACATGAGAACTGTATAAAATGTTCTAACCTATGGTACAGGCACACCAGAAAGATTGCTGTTTTCTGAATAATTGCTCAGTAAATCCTTAGAAAGGATTGGTATTTAGAAATTACATATATTATCCCAACTGAGGTGAACAATTAATTGAGAATATAGCCAGTTGTTTCTGAACCTGTCAGAAAAAACTTCAGGAGTTTAAACTTCAGGAGTTCAAACTTCAGGAGTTCAGGAGCTTTAACCAGTCCTCCAGAGGGAGAGTCAATGGTGAACTACTGGCACTGAGTAAAGAATACAAATTGCAAGAGACTGAAAAAAGGAGAAAAAAAGTTCAAGAAGAACAGTTCTGCCTCTAGAGAACGTGAACAGGTAACAGTCCTCAGTCTGAGGGTTTGTACAGAATCTACCTCACCCCGACTTGACCATGTCTTCTTGTGTTATTACAATACAGTGTTAAGAATAGCAGTACACTAGGAAAATTTTGTTTCCTTTCTCCTCTACTATTCATTTCTCATTGAATTTTGACAGATTCTGGCTACTTCATGCATTTTAACACTGGCACTGGAGTAGAGGGAAGCACAGCTATCCTGGAGAGCCGAATTCTGTATCCCAAAAGGGACTTTCAGTGCTTACAATTCTATTTCTATAACAGCGGTCATGAAACCGATCGGCTGTATGTCTGGGTCAGGGAGTATACTTCAGCCCAGCCGAATGGTACTTTGAGACTCATTGAAGAGGTAAAAGGTATGGAATAAAATTGCATTTTGGTTTAATCTATACTCAATATCCTTTTCAAAGTACTGGGGGAAAATATTGTATCGAAGTGACTCATCTCCCAGTGTTATTCTTTGGCTTCTTCTCTAACTATGTAATTGATTCTCTGCTGGTGAAATTATACTTGATGGATCTTCAGTAGGATTTTCCTATAATATAATCAGTTACCACAAATTACAAACTCTTGGGTTATCAAGATAGTTTTCTCACCAAAATAGTTAAAATTCCATGAGTAGTCATTTTAACTGTTCCAGAATTGCTGGTATCAATAGCAACCGATGAAGTTGGTCATTAGAGTAAATTGCAATGAGTAAAAAAGTAATAATAAAGAAATGGAAAGTGTAAGTAAGTGCCCTGAAATACCCTAACATACATACTACCTTAAAAAAAGATAAATAAAATTTAACCTACTTTTTAAACAAGGTTTGAAATGACTTAACTGAAATATATGGGCAGCAGATCATGATTTGAGTTGTAGTTTAAAGAAAATCTAGTTCTTATGCTTTTAGGAGATTATGGCCTACAGCATGAGCAACTGAGGTCAGCTAATGGACAAGAGCTCTTTAAGCTAGAATTGCCAAAGTCACCTTATGATTAAATTGCTTTCTCAAATACTTAACTATTGCTTGGTCTCCATTACAGCTACGAATATTTCAATTTTCTGGTTACCTAAGGGTCTGAGCAAGTTTTTTTACAAACAGGTTATCAAGCCCACTTTTCTGCCTCTTTTTATCCCTTTAGGCTCACCTGCTACTGGTGCCTTTTTTTTCTTTTTCCATTCTTTTCTACACCCTCATGCTTTCATCATCCCTGTGTGCAATCAGGATTTCAGATCAGGCTGGGCTCTCTGACCTCTTTCAAGCCCTACTTTGAAGCCAAGATTAATTTCTCCACAGTTCAGCCTCCTTCATAGATACTCTTTCATATATGTTAGGTCCCATACCCCATTCCTTCTTTCTCAAGTCCATAATTTCCTTTTAAGTCTTTGATCTCATACGTGTGTCCAGATGGGCATCCTACTTCTTTGACAATCTCTGGTAAAACTTTCAGGAATGGTTTGAGATAATTTTTTTCCTGCAAGCTGTTTCATTGCTCTCATGTGAGAAGTTACCCTCACCAGTGCAGTCAACAAACTGGAAGAAACAGTGACACTGCAGCCCTTTCCATCCATGGTCTGACATCCTGGCTGAACTGCTCATGGGTTTGCACTGGACCACCATGCTTGAGAGGCTGAGAGATAAGCCCTGAACCCTTTCTGCTGGTCTGTGGCACAGGAGCAGAGGAGACTGTGGAGGCTGTGGTGATGGGACATTTTACAGCACAGTTAGCTGATCTGCTCATTGAACATGAGTCAGAAATCCCAGTCTTGCATATAACCTGTGCAGGTCACAGAATCTTTAGCTTATGCAGAAGGCAATTTAATAAAAAACAGTGGGGTGTTTTGTTCTTGTTTCTGGGTTTATTTTTTTCCCTTCCTAATCATAACAATAATGAAAAATGGCAAGAAATTAAGACTTATATCTGAGATCCATTGTGCTGTGTTTAGAATTGTTAGGAGACTTAGGCATGAGTTCTGTACCTGGGATTGGCACTGCTTATTCCGTAAATGCAGCTGAAAGTCTGGTCTTCCATGCAGGTGAACATAAACCAGACAGCAAAAGAAACTGTTTTGCTGTATATACTATTAACAAAGGATGTCCTACTTTCATCTGCCTTACAAGGCCCCCGTGCGGAGGTCTTTTTTCTTCTGTGTACACTGCTCCTGTAGTCAAGTGGAATTTGCTAGTGCAGGCACTTTTGGATGCAGCATCAAACTCGCAGTGAGGTTTCATCACATGACGTAGGTTTTGCAAATGAGTGGTTTAATTTGAACTTAGTACCATTTATCATTTGATGGATGGAGAGTGCTTCTGCATAGGCAAACTTCTGACAAGTCATTTAAATACACAAAACCAACCAAATGAACCAATCTTGTGGTTCTAAGCTCCCAGAATCCTCTTAGCATTTTTTGTTGAGACATGTTAATTTGAATATATCTTGTTCTGAAATTTCTTCTTTTTAATAATAGAGGTGACAGCCATCTTTGCACATCTAATTATCACAACATTTGGACTAATTTAATGCAATGTTCTTTAAAAACATAAAAGAAGAAGCTGTCTTAAGAATGATTAACACTGTTTTCACTCAAATTACAGACCTGTTATGCATATTAAATCTGTTGAAAATTTGAATCAAGAAAATATGATCTTGCATGGAAAAAGTAACATCTACAGGAGAAATATTCCATCACTTCAGAGCCAGTGGAACTAAGAAATTCTTACACAGTGTTGGTATGGGGTCCATAGACCTGTGCAGTGTTTGACTGTACTGCTTACTCAGAAATGCTTACCCTTGTTTTTCAGGTTCACCTGCAAGTTACTGGCAACTCCATCATGTTTCTTTGAATGTCACAAGTAAATTCCGGGTTGTGTTTCAAGGCGTGAAAGGAAGCAGTTTATCAGACGGAGGCCTCTCTATTGATGACATCAACTTGTCAGAAACTCAGTGTCCCCACCATGTCTGGCATATCAGAAATTTCACAAATCTCCTCAACACAAGTCCAGCAGGGACATCAGGAAGAATATACAGTCCACCTTTTTATTCAAGTGAAGGATATGCTTTTCAGGTCGGCTTGTATGTAAATGGTACCATCGATAACCCCTTTAATTTGGCAATTTACTTCCACTTGATTTCTGGAGCAAATGATGATCAGTTGCAATGGCCCTGTGCATGGCAACAAGGTACCATGATTCTGCTGGACCAGCATCCTGATATTCGTCAACGGATGTCAAACCAAAGAAGTATAACAACAGACCCTCTGGAATTATCAGGTTAGTTAAAATCAGACATTCTATCCAGTACATTTAAAACACAGCCAAAAGACAAGGAGTCAGTTTTTCTCTTTGTGTAAATTAGTGCAGGTTTTTCAGCTTCTGGAATGTTTTAATTGTTTGCAGCAACAATATAAAAGATCCACAGACCAGAAAAAATGAAACATACAAGTAGATTAAGCTGGATTTTAAGGTTGATTTGCATAAGAAACTGGTGGATGATCCACTCCTAAAATTTCTCCCATATGCTCTGTGAAGATGCATTTATATCTGCTTTAATGAGAATGGAAGTTTTCCAGAAGGCTTGAAAAGAAAAATACTGAATTAACAATACATGCAGTTCATACCAGATAAAAGTGCAGCTATTAAACAAATCCCTGCCCTCCTTGTAAAAGTTACAGTGCTGTCAGTGCAGATTTCCAGATGGACAAAGTACTGATTCATATTACATAATCCGTACTCGTTCAAGGTGTGAGGAGATAAGGAGCAATTGTCCTTAATAACTTGGAAAGGAGGCAGTGGAAGTAAAGATGTAAGTATGAGAAACGGTAGGCATCTCTATAAAGAGAGATATTAAAGACATCCCCCCCTCCAATAGTCATCATTGGATAAATAGTGGATTTAAGTCCAAAATTACTTTCTGCATTGATGAAAGGGTCTTGCCAAAAGAAACCACCTCCACCACTGAATTACTTTCCTGGGCCTTCAGACTGTAACATTAGTGAAGGAAGGAAGGCATAAAAATGTCTAATTCACAGTATTATTTTTAAAATGTTATGATTTACATCAATTTTTCTATGACACTGTCTCTACGTGAAAACAAAGCGGGTAATCTGGAAAGAGTAAATGTCCTCCCTGTAACTGAAAAATGCAGCACGCCAGGTCCTCCATAGATAGATGGACATAAACGTGCTCTCTGCTGTTATGGCCACAGTTTGCACTGTGCTCCTTCTGTGTTTATTCATGTATTGCTGGTAGCCCAAGATTCGCAAGAGAAGCCTTGTAACTCCTGCTCTTTCCCTAACCAGGAGAGGTGTTGGAGTAAGCAGTTTCTTCTCCCTCTGTCAGATACTTCCATAGACAATCAGGCTCGGCTTTGAGATTTAGAACAGGATTTAATGGAGGGGACATCAGTGGCCTGTGATTGTTCAGGTTGTTCAAGTACCCTTTGCCCTTTGTCCCATCAAGAGATGCTCTTTTTTAAGGAGCACTGAATCAATTAATTTTACAGATAATTCATGTACTACTAACCTTTTTGCCCGCTACACTTTAAAAGAACTAAAAAGAAAAAACAACAGGTTTTCAACCAGCTCTTCAATAACCTAGTCTCCAGCAGGTTCTTTTCTGAATACCCTATGCTAAACCAAGCTGTTGAAGATCTCCATTGTCTTGTGCATCTCATTAGTGTGGAATCTCAGGCAAAAAAATCTGCAAAAATCTGTAGGCAGGTTCAGCATTGCTCCTACTACTTGACTTTTAAGTAATTTATTTTCTTCTCCATAATCATGATATCCATAAGCAGCTAAGGAGAAGCAGGCAAAGTAGGATGCAGTCTGCCTTGGTTGTTGAGAGAGGCCTCAGTACTTTTTTGCACCAGAGATTATCTAAGAAGGAAAGGACCCTACTGAGAAAGAAATCCAGAGTGGTCCCAAACTTATATTCAGTTAATCTTTTTTTCCAGAGTCCTCATCAAATTATTTTTGGGATAGGCCAGATAAAGTGGGATCCGTAGCAACTTTTCCTAATGGAACTACATTCATGAGAGGTCCAGGAAGTGGAACAAGTGCATTTTTAACTCATCAGAGACTTAGAAGCCGCAACTTTATTAAAGAAGATGGCATTTATATTCTTTTAACAATGGAAGGTATGTAAACATTGCTGATATTCTTTATGATACAAAGGAGTAAAAAAAGGAGTGTCACATACTTACAAAGTCATTAATGAGGTAGATATAGATACACATGATGTACTTGGATGTACTTTTGGAAACTTTCCAGTTTTGGAACTACACATGTATCTAAAGTCAAATCATATGTTTGTGAATAGGTACATGCACTGTATAATTCCTTTATCTCATGTGAAGATATATAAAATTATGCTAGTTCTGTGCAAATCATTTTGAATAGAATATTTTGAATACATTTTCCTGTTTCTGAAATAATTTAGGGGACATTTCCAAAATACATCATGCTCCTGAAAGGTAAAAAAGGCTATTTATCCATTATACTTGTGGACAGGCTCTTTTTACTATTAGAACTTGTCATTAGAATAAGAGTAAAAATAGCATGAAGACATTATTTCTTGTTTTTTTATCATGCAGATGTATCACATCTACTATCAACTCAGCCAAGTGTTTCACCCACCCATATTGTGAACACATCCAGTTCCAACACCATCAAACCTACCTCTAGCAACACTGCCACCACCAAGCCCACAGCTGCCACCACCAAGCCCACAGCTGCCACCACCAAACCCACAGCTGCCACCCAGCCTACCACCACGACAACACCCTCCACAACAGTCTCTGTCACTGAAAAGCCAGAGATAGAGACTCCAGATTTCTGTCCAGACAACCCTTGTGAAAATGACGGTGTCTGTATTATTGTAGATAGAGCACAGGTGTGCAGGTAACTGCCTTTATTCACTCTGAAATGCCATTTTAGAAAGAGTAATGAAAGTTTCTAGTAGAACAAATCTTTGTTCCTAAGGAAAGGAAAGACTGATTAAAGCAAATATTTCCAACTGCTAGAGTGAGATTAAACTTATGATCAGTTTGGACAACAAAGCTCCTAACTGCAGCATTTGACCATTTGAAGTACTCTGCTTGACTTCTCTGTAAATTGTATTTTAAATGTGTTTATCGTTTTCAGCAATGTCTTAGTCCAATGTTATAAAGTGGACTGTGCACCTCCTAAGAAGTCTCTATAGCAAAATTTAGAAGAGTTAAATATAAATGCAGTTGAAACAAAAGAGCATTTGTGTCAGTAGAAAAGATGTTTAATACTTCTCAGGCAGGAAGCAGCATAGACATTATTTTAGAATTTGATTCAGAAATATCATGTAGTGCAAATTATGACTATGAATTACTGAAGTCTAGTTGCTTGTCTTTGAAACCAGCAGTGAAAGCTGAGGCCCAAAAACATTGTTTGCCCTAAAGGAAAATTAATATCAACCCTTAGTTAATGCTCTGTGGATACATTTATGTAACTCACCTGGCTTATTAGCATTGTTCCAGGTCTCAAACAAGCTCTAACGCTGAAGAGAGTAACCTTATGTGATGCTGTGCCAGGGCAGGTAGACTGGGGGAATGCTGTAAGGCAAACATCTAAAGGCCAGGAGCAACAAGAGTCAGGATGACTCATTAAGTGTTATATCTCCCCATTTAGAAACCTTTTGAAAAACGATTCTTGTGCAACCCATCAGAAGGAGGTCACAAATATGAGTAAATGTCAAGAAGCTGTTCCAAGAAGACAAAAAAAAGTTATGCTGAGTGTTATGCCTGATTTTGAAATTATGGAAAGAGAACATTTATTTTCTGACATATCTGGACTGTTTGAAGCTTTAGTGCCTATGATGTGACCTACTTTCTGTCCTAGAGAATTATGTGACCAGCAGTCAGTTTCTGCTCTGATTTTCTATTGAGAAACAAGGAGGAATGTGATACAGAACTCTGTTTAAGCTGGATCACATGAAGTTCCCCAATAGTCAGTATCTTCACAGTGCACTGCAAATGGATTGCTTTTCAGGGTTAAGGGTAGTTCTGAATAAATGGCTTGGCTTAGACAGGAACTAGAAAAACAACACATAAGGAACAATCTGGGTTAGGGCAGGTGTGCACTCAGCAGTACTGCACAGGTATTTTTTAGAGTTAGATCATTGGACCCTTACATGTTCACTATAAAATGTTTTGGAGCTGATTGTGATGCTGGATAAGGTGAAGGAATCAAGCCCTTGAAGTTGATTTTAGTTCTAAATGACTGCTGAGATTTTCATTTCTTACCTTCCTCTTGGGAGAGGGCAGAGGCAGCTCATAAAAGTCCTTTAAATTTGAAAATTATCTCCTTTCTGCAGTAAGAAGGTCTCATCAGACCATGCCTCATCTACTAGTGGAGAAGCACGGAGCAGGGAAAGGGGAATGTGGTGGGAACACCTTCAACTAGCTCAGTCCTTGAACTAAGGAATTCCTGCAGCTAAGTTTTGGTTCAGCTTTTATCTGGTCAGAAGTGCTTTGAGAGGCCATTTTGTGGTCTCCTCCTTGTTTATCTCACAGGTTCAAATTGCTGCATAACGTGAGCTGAGAAATAAAAAAACCCCTAAAATCATGTGGGGAAACAGGAGGATGATGTTTCCTGGAGGGTGGTAAATGTAGATTGATTGGATAAAAATAGCAGTGTAAAGCTTCTGGACCAGTTGCCCCATGAGCTTATTCAACTCCTTCCTACAAAGGCTTTTTGAAGAAGATAGAAGGGTTTTGTGTAAAGGCTGAGCATGATAAAAGGCGTCAGGATTTGAGGCTAATTAGTAATAGTGGAAGCAAATATTACATGACATTGGTCCCAGTGACAGGTATCAGTTTCATGGAGCAGCAAGAGAGTCTTCTATCAACAGAAGTACTATAAACTTCAAGGAAAAGGAAGCAGATAAGTGAACTGAGTGATCCAGAGGGCATCTTCATTGGTAACAAAAGATGATCATTTTGTAGCAGCAGCTCTATAGTTCAGCTGCAGACAAGTGTTAAGCAGTCAAAAGGTTCAGGATGGTGCTTGGGTTTTTTGGCAAAGCCTCTCTCTGAAGACATGACCTGAAAAACAGCAGGAAGCTGAAAGAAGCACATGTGTAAAGGCAGGTGGCCACTCAAGACAACTTTAAAATAGAAGTCCATTTTCAGATAACTTCATTATGCTTTGGCATATAGAAACAGTGCATCAGAGATGCAGTTTTTCTTAGGTAGACCTTTTCATGCCTTTAATCTTTAGGCGATGATAGCACACATTTGTTCTTTTACTTTCTAGATGTCCCGCTGCTGACAACTGGTGGTACATGGGAGAAAAGTGTGAAAGGAAAGGCACAACTCAAGAAAATACTGTAATAGCTGTTTCTTCAGCCATAGCTGTATTTGTTGTAATGCTTATTGTCACTATCACAACTGCAGTGTGCCTTAAAAAGAAATACAGCCAAAGAAAGGAAAATGGGGAGAACCTGACTCTAGAGGTAAGTATTCTGCCTCTTTTAACAAATACGTATATATGCACACACATATTTACTAAAAAGTAAACAATCAAATTCAGTAAGAAGTAAATTGGAAGAGATCACATTTTGGAAGTCTGAAGACTACAGCATAGAAATTAAAAAGAGCTCAATGAATTGCTACTAATTTATGAAATACCAAAAAGCCCCTTCATCCAAAACCTGTTCTCCTCCATCCCCAGCACTCTAACTGCCCTGATGGCAGCCTACCTGGACTGGGAGAGTGTGAACAAAGGGGCTCATTTTTAATTTGTAACTAAACTGTGTTTTCCACTTAGTGGACTTGTATTTCATCTATTACGTCATTTTCTACTAAAGATCACCCCTTAAAACACCTGAATATGGTGCTAAAAACCCCAACCCAAAATATCAAAGCAAAAAGCAAATCTAAAAATCAGTTTCCCTATTCAGTGGCAATTTGTTAATGCAAGGAACAAAATACGACTTAGGGAGAAATCATGACTAAGGGAGAGGTAAAAGAAGACAGAAGGTTAAAACTATGTGAATGATTGGATCAGAAAGAGCATGTAGTGAATAGCAGCAGCATTTGGGCAGGTTCTGACAGGAAATTTCATAAAGTCCAAGGCACATGGACACTTAGTTTAAATAGAGACTTAAAACTTGGAAATAGGAAGAGTGACATAGCTTAGAGGGACTCACAAGGCACAGGAGAAATTCTGTAAGCAAATTGAAGAGGAGTGGCCTTCCAGACAACAGAATTCCATTTTTAATTTTGTAGTAATTACAAAATATCGTTCAGCCATATCCTCCACACATATCCTTTGTGTGATATCCTGTTGGGGCGCAGTACCTCTGAGCAATGCCAGATACTTGACACTGTTAATTTATGACCTTCCAATAGATAATTTTGGTTTCTTTGCAAGTAATGCTCTTAGAGTATATACATATTTCCCTTCCCTATACTCTTTTAAGATGTGATTGTTTGTTTTTTTTCCTATTTAGGCTAGAACAGCCTTCTGAAGATAATGCAAACAAGCATCAAAGACACAAGATGAACATCACTTGAAAACCACAACTACGTCATTGTTCTTTCTTTTTTTTTTTTTTATCTTAACCATCATGATAAAGGCTTATAAAGTCTGGAAAAGAATTCATCATCTGGATAAAATACTGCGCTAAAGACAGTGCGTGTCTGACAGTGTTGTGTATTGTCGTGCAATGGAGCAAAATGAGAATATGTTGTATGACATGCCTTTAAGTCTACCGGAACATGAAGAAAACACGTAAAACTGCATCCTGACTTTCAATCAGCACAGTGAAGTCTAGGTTGCTATCTTATCATCATACAGATGTCTATAATAAAAGGGTGTTGGACCCTGTAATCACTGGGTATGCAGTAGTTCTGAGTGCTTGCAACAACTGTCAGTCAGTAATGTGAGGGTATGTATGTGGAGTGTGGGAGCTTCTGGTTCATTAAGTTATTTGGTCATGATCTACTTACTATAAAAGAAATAAATGAGGAAAGTAATAAATTAACCACACAGACATGCAAACATTAAGGAGGAATTCACAACAGAGACAGTAATGAGGACCCAGAACACTTCAGCTGCTGATTGATGTCCCATTAAAGGAACTACTCAGGCAGAGCCTTTAAGAATGTCAATCTGAACAACAATTTTTAACTGACAGGAAGGGAGAAACATGATTAACATGAGTATTGTGGGACACTTGAGGCTGCTTTGGGACATGTGCTATCAGAAGAGGTTTGTGGACTTACGTAAAAATGACTATGGGATGTTTAGGGAAAGGGCCAAAGGATCCAAAGACAAGGGGAAGGATCATGGTGGATTGGAGACGACCTAGTGTGAGAAAATGGTGCCAGCTACCGCAGAGACTGGCAGGCAAAAGAGACCTGTGTTCCAATGACCAGAGGAGATCACATGTCTTAGGGCTTGTGAGTGTAGGTAGTAGCACATGGAGGGAGTGGCATGCAAGAATCTGTGTGCCAGTAACTGGAAGGACCATGGACTGAATGGCTAAACACCAGCATCTGGAAGGACTGGTGTGTGTTGTATGTGGGTTGAAAGGTCCAAGTGCCAGCAACTGAAGAAGAGGCCATGGGCACCATGGCTGTATGTCTGGGTGGCAGCAAGTGGAAGGATCAGGTTTTATGTGGGTGTGCAAGAGGTTTAAGTGCTGGCAATTGCAGAGACCTGGGTCTGTTTATATTTCTTCATTGAATTTAATCCTTCTCAGCAAACTTCAAGCTGGACTAGCTGGTGAGTTGGAGGAAACATTTCCGCATCTGGAGGTCTTGGTCTGAGCCAGTGATTGGGGAAAGGGAGCACAGGGTCCAGGTATGGATATTAGGCAGACTGAGAGCCTGTGATAATATTCAAGGGAACTGTGATTGTGGCAGTGCTTATGTGATGAGTCTGTGAGTATATGCACCTATTTCACTAGCAAGCATCACATTGCTTTATCTGGCAAGTAGCAGGTGACTTGCATACCAGTTAAAAGACCCCAAGGTCGAGGCAAGGATATTAAACAGGTTTAGAGGCCATGCTAACATTCAAGGGGGCTGTGAATGTGGGTGTATTTATGGATGTGGAGAATGAGGGCGCTTGTTTTCACCAGAGAACCTCCATTCTGATCAGCTGGAGGAAAGGAAGAGGACAGGGTGTCTGCACTTTGTGAGTTTGGGTAGTGTTATAGGTGGGTTGTGCTATGTATGCTGTGTATGTGCAGCAGTCTGTTCAGTCAGCTACATTAGGGACCTCTGTGTGTGTGTCTCTTGGGTATACACTCAACCTTGCTACAGGCCAGACCTGCAAACACAAAACAACTGAATCCGTGGGGCTGGGATGTAAAGATCACCTGGGACCATTCCTGGCTGCGCATTTTGTCTACAGAGAAGGGATCCTGGGTCTGGTAGATTTTGTAGCACTCTTAACAGCCTTGGCAAGTAGGTAGGGCTATGATTCAGTGGGATCTGGAGAATAGAGTAGACATGGAAATACAAGAGCCAGAGGAAGCAAAGTGTACTTCCCTAAGGACACTTTGCAGAGGAAGATGGCAGTCACCATGGGCAGAGATTATCACATTGGCAGTTGTTTGGAGCAGGGCTGCAAGAGACAGGAATGCCAGTAATAGAAATGTCAGGTCATACCAGATGGTTGGTAGACTGGTATGTGTTCACATTTAAAGGTCAGCAGCTACTTTGATTCCCTGGATAGATGTTGATGATCATAACATTTATTGTGCAGTTTACCCTGACTGTGGGCAAGAGCAGTTCAAAGGTATGGAAATTTGATGAGGGAACTAGTCCTCCTCTGAATGACACTGCACAGCACAAAGCAATAAACGTGTATGCTTCTGTACTGACATTACATATGTAGTCCTCCTCTGATTGATATTCTCTGAAATGTAGTTATATTTAAAGCATTCATAGCTGGGTTTATGAGCTTTTGTCAGAACCCAAAGATTCGTGAAAGCAGCCAGACAAAATTAACAAAGATTTGTCAGAGCTAACAAACATCCTGTATAGGAAGATACCCTACTATAGCTGTCTTAAAATAACTTTCCTATTTTGACATGTCTTCATCAGCAGTTTTCATGCAAATAATCCTCCAAATGCGCCTTCAATTAAGATATGCACATAGATTTACATGGAGTTAAGAAGACACAAATGAGACTGTTCATTAATTCAACTGTGGCTAAAATACTTAACATTATAAACAGTGAGCATTTCATAATTTCAAATGTTAACTACCAGATTTGTTACTGCAGAGATCATTTATATCTTTTGAAATCCAGATTACATGAGAAGGCATAAATACTTACCTGTGCTTTCATCACAAGAGAGCTAAATACACAGAGCAATATATTACAATGCATTGTGCAAAATACGAATACCATAGGATATATCCTGAAATGGTAAACTTCCATGGAAAAAAAACCTTAAGCTTTTGCTTATTCATTTCAAATAGGAATCAATGAAGAACAGAACTTACAACTGAATCTCTGTGTCAGCGAGTATGAACAATTCACTTTTCAGTGGTGTGCAGATTCCATACAGCCAAAAGAGACTGAGTTTTCATTAATGTCAGTAACTGACCTAACAATACTCATGAGGAAAATACATTTTTTTTTTCAATTTACAATGCAGAAAAATTACTCAGGAAGCCCGGCACAGATCCAATATTGCACTTGATAGTCTATAACAAAAGTTCTACTACTAGCTCAAGTTCCTGAACAAACACATTTTTCTTAAAAACCTTAAGCACAACTGACTTACAGTGTGGTGTTTTCCTGTGAAGAAAGGAGGTGAGAGATTAGAAGTACATATGTGGTTTCAGAAATAAAGTGTTTCAACTGGAGGTTTCTTCTTTATGTGTAGATGCTTTACTTGGGTTTGTAATTTAACTGGTGAAAGTTGCAATGCCTCAGTAATGGTCACCTCTTCTGAAAACAGCAATGAAGATTCACCAGCCCAGTCCAGCTTCCTCTGGAGCTGACTTTCCTGCTTCCCTGACTTTGCCTACATGGTTATTAGGGCTGCATCTATTATTTTTCATGAAATAGCTTAATTTTGGAGATGTACATGTGACACATTTACAAATTTCATCACAGATCAGATACTGCGTTGGCCAGTTGGAGAGCCATACATAGGGTTCCAGCCTGGGTGTTTTCTTCCCTAAAGCAGATTTATTCACATAAAGTTTTAGCAAAAGTCTTTAATAAAGACTTTTATAATAAAGTAAATTTCTCTGTGTGAAATCAGATACTAATATGATAGTAAACCCCACTAACATTAGATCTGCACCAAGTTCCACTTCCCCTTTGCATCCTTTGCCCTGTGATGATTCAGGTTAAAATCATCAACAAGGATTTGCTGTGCCTGCATCCCTGGTCAGGCACGTTCCACTCTCTAGAGAACAGGACTAGTGGAAAAAACTTATTATTGGGTTCCCACAATGTGCAGAACAAGGGCTTGAACTGTGGATATTGACTCCATGGGCCAATTGCCCTGCTCCTGTTTCTCATTCATGTGAGGGTCTCTGCTGGTACCTGGTGGCTGTCCCCCACTCCCCCCCCAGCAAAGAAAACCCAGGCTTAAGTGAATGTTGTCTTCTCTGCTCCTCCTATTCTGAGCTCCAGACTAGCTGTACAGCTGGACCCAACAGAGTATGTGCACATTGTATTTAGAGCTGTGTGCATGACTCATTCCCCACTGCTGAGTCTATCAGAGCCACAGCATGGGTTTAAAAATAAAACAGAATGACCCCAGTATTCAAGTCAGTGGCTCAGGTTTGGATTAAAATAAAAGGTAGGCTGTTCTAGCTACTTAGCAGTCTTTCTTCAAGAATCTCAGTATTGCAGAAAATCTTTTAGGCATGCCACCTAATATCTATGCTAAACAGCATACACAGCCTCATATTCCTGATATAGGCAAACCAGACCAATTCCATTGCTATTTGCATCACACGGATCAGCTTGCTCAGTCTAGCTTTTGCACAAGTAGCAAATATCTGAATCATAATGTCTAACAGTCTGGTTGGCACTGCATTGTCTAAACGTAAAAAAGGGACCGATCCCAGACACTAGCTCTCTCTTGTCTCATATCGCCCACTCCAGCAGACATGAGTGCAGAGCAGGAGTCATGGCTTGTCATTTTTTTAGGTGCAGATCAGAGCAAAGAAGTGGTATTTCTCCTTTTTTCCCCCCTACTGTTTCCTTTCCTACTGTTATTAGAGCTCGGGGGCTTTTGCTCAGACACAGATTTTCAAGCTATCATCTTCAGTGCCAATAGTACAGATAGTCCTGTCTCAAAAGGAGAAGATCACCATCAAATAAACTGCCTTTTCTGAACAGTTGCTGCTTCTCAAATCTAGAGTTGTTGCCTAGAGACTTCTGTAGTGTTTGATGCAGTAATGGCAAAATACCTGTATTTTGCTCTGTGTTATGAAATTTTGAAGAAATTTAATATACAGTGATCTCATTTTCTCACTTCTTTCAACTACATATATTCTAGTTCATTAAAAAAGACAGCTCAAAAGTCAAGTTTTACTAATTATTTTTTGTGTAAGAAGAAGATTATGAATTTTTCTCAGTGGACAGATTCCACGTGGCTGCTCTCCTTGTCCTGTCTCCTTTCCGAGCATCAGCAGAATGAACTGGGAAAAAAAACAATGACCACAGCAATTCAGACTGATCACCTCTCCCACTCCCAAATTAATAATTTTCTAGAGTGCATATGGATCAGTCTCATTTGTATTAAACTTCTTCAAAATCATCACCATCACCAGTGCCACCTTTTCTATTTTTTCATGGAATTCTTCCCCCCTCCCCAGTCAGTTTATTACTTACAACATGTACATGGTAACTGGTGTCATAAAGACTGAAGGCAGGTTTACATTCCAGCTTTCATTTTAATTTGCTCACAAATTGCTAAACTCCTCCACTTCAGATGAAATGGTCCATGCTTGATCTCCACCTTTGACTTCACCTGCTGTGAAAACAAAACAGCATCAAAGCAGCTTAACTTGAATGTCTGGCACTTACAAGAACAAAATCAAACCTCATTGTTTCCCAAGGTTGCAATGCTTAATCCTACAATACATAAACATGATTGCTTTTCCAATGCAATACTCACGGGAAAAAAAAAGATTGTGTGCTCTTTATCAGATTTGAATCTTATATCTTCTAAAAAATGTGATGGATCATTTTGATTAACTTCTTAATGATAGCATTTCTGCTCAGTGGTTACTAATATGTAACTAGAACCAGCCATCTTGCTCTGCTAGAGCTCTGTGTATGTGCATGTGCCCTTGATTTTTTTTTATCGCCATCTGGATCCATGCAGTCTATGCTACAAAAAGCCAGATCAAATCTTGTCAGCACCATGTCTCCCCCTTCATGTGATTGATTGCTTTTTTTTTTTCATACTTCTCATCATGTTGTGAACACTTGGGTTTGGAGGCAGCTTTCACTCATGTAAATGATGTTGTCTTATTCAGAACAGAGCATTATAAATAACATAAAATAACACTGCAACTTCACCTTAGTTCGTTATGTTATTTGTTTATTAAGCTTGGTAGTTATTAAGTTGTTTAATAAACTTTACTAACTGTATTAGGAGCCTCTGTTGCTCCTTGGAAGAGTCAGGTTTCATTCTAGCTGCTACCGTCATGGCTTCGTCACCAGAAAATATTTGTCAGGGTAAGCTGACGGTAAGCAGAAAAACAGAAAATGAAAGCATCTATCACCTCTGCTGGTTTAAGGAACAGCCTCTGCAAGCTCTCAGTTTGCCTTGGCCAAAAGAACAATGATCGTGCTTAAGCCTTAGCATGTGTGACTGGGAGGAATGAAAAAAGAAAAGCTGCTTTTCCTGAAGGAAAGAAAAACTCAGATTGAAAAACCCAACACCTGAGTTAGGGAACACAGAACTATGGGCCACTGCATGACAGATACAGGCCATTTCTCCTACACAGATAGATGGTCCTTTGCAATATGAAGCCTGAACAATTCCTCCTGCTCAGCAGCCCGCCCATTTGCACTGCTTTTCATAGGCTCCCAGTTCACAGCAAGATCAATCACCACTACTTGTGTCATTTCTAAACCTATTTCCATTAGCTTATACCAACATCCACATCCCCCACTTATAAGCACCATGAGACCTCTGGCTGCCCCAACTGCAGTGCTGCTGAGCCTCTTTGAGCAGCTCTGTCCCTCAGGGAGGTCTGTGAGACTGGCAGCCAGGGTGATGTGGAGGCTGCGCTGACACAAGCAGCACACAACATGCTTTGTCGCTGGAAGCTGGAAGACTGAAATATAACTTGGAATAGTAACCCCTTCCATGACTTCTGCCGGGGACAAAGCTGGCAGTGGTTACTCCGTAGTGCTGGCTCTGCTGTGCCCATGTAGAGCTTGTTCCTGCATAGGCTGCTGCTGGGGACAGTAAATAAGTGTGGCTCTTGCCTTAGAGGATTTGTTGGAGGAACTGGTGCAGACCAGCGCTGTTTCACAGAGCCACTGAAGACCAGTTGTAAATATTTGTCCTCATCCCTTGGGACGGAAGTCCTCATCCCACACTCAATTCCCCTTGACAGTAAAAGTGGGGCTGCCCCATGCTGCCTTTTGTGGCCAGGTCCTCACATGGTCACGCAGTGGAAGTGACTACAGAGCAATCTGGTTGACATCAAACCTCCCCACTGGCTACACCCATGTCCATGAAAGACCTGCAGAGCACTGGCTGGCAACCAGCTTCCCCCCAGGAGTGAATCTTGAGCTTTGGAACAGATTTGAATTTCTGAGAAATACGAATAGCCACAAATGCAGTCTCAGTCACCTCAAAGGTGTTTCTGAAGTAAAATGTGAGGAAAAGAGGAATAGAGGTTTATTTACCATTTTCCCCTGGGGTTCAAATGCTCAAGCCACTCTCCCTTTGTGAAGCAAATCCATAGAAATGCTTTCATTTAGTCCATAATCATGCCTGAGTGCTTAGATTAGATGGTGCCACTTGCTTTCCTAAGAACAAGTTATCTTAGCTTCCAGTTGCCTTGATTTACACCCATCTTGCACAAACTACTTCACAGGTGCATCAGATCACTCTCAGATTGCCTGTGGTTGGGCTTACTTGCATATTTACTTTCTCACTTGTTTCCTACAGCATCTGAATGATCTGGTGGACTAGGACTGGGTGGGCTAGAATTGTTCCTTTTTTTCCCATTCCACAAATATTCTTCAGCTATAAAACACTCCCATTTCTTATCAGGTGGCATCAAGACCATTTCAAGGCTTTGTTACCAAAAAAGCCTAGGGGATGGGATGCCAGAGCTGGGGTACACGGATGCTTGCTGATGCACACATGGGCGCACAGCATGCAGCCGAGAGTGCGGGGACCATTGCACGACAGGAGGGTTTTAGAGCTCAAAAGATGGAGAGTTTGATATCTTTGGAAATGCAAGGCTGAGCATCAGTTTCTTAATCAGCAGTTACAGCTGCTGTCAACTGCTTTCCTGGCAACCCCCTGCTGATGGTGGAAGTGGGGTAGGGAATGTTTTGCAATACAAAGATCACATCTTAAAGGCGAAAGCAGAGCGCTTTGCTATCAGCTGTAGAGCCAAAGCCTTTTGCACACTGATTTTAGAGCACTACTAAAAAAATAAATAGCCTAATAATTAGTAGAGGAATCCTGACCTTTCTTTATTACAATTTTATTCAGCATATATGTGAACGATTAATTTTTCTTGAATAACTTGTATGGTATCTGTGAGAGCATGACTATACTTGGTTTATTAAACAGGAGTGCAGTAAACATCCTCTCCTTCTCCACCACTTTTGGCTTTTGTCACAAGGGGTGCTGAAAGTGTTTGAAATTTAAGTAGCTACTGGTGAAGTCAGAACATTTTTTGCACATCCCTCCCAAGACATAGCCATGCACTCCTAAGGGTCTGGCTCATCTCGGAGCCACACATCAGGAGGATTACCCTTGCCAAAGCTCTTTTCCCAGCTGCAGCAGAGCTTATTTGTCATTAAACCTCAAATATGAGTTATGTTTAACAACACAGCAACCCCACGCAAATACACAGGTGTGCAGCACGAAACTTTTATGGAAGGGGAAATGCTGTGGGTCCCAGCAGCCAGAGCCCTGACTCCTCTCCATGGTTGTGCAAAAGAAATGAGGGCAGCAGGAGCATCATGGTCACATCCTTCAGAGCCAGACCTCTGAGCTGGGCATTATGAATAGTCATCAAATATCTGCTGATGATGTCAGGGGTCGATTGCTCCAGTAAACTGGAATCTTGGTACTTTCAAGCTCTGGCAGGAATGAACTTGAATGAGATAAATGTTCTTGCATTTACAAAGTATTTTTACAATTAATTGCCCAAATACTCCTGGAAAATGGGAAACTGGTTTCTTCAATTTATTGGAAAGACAGTTAAATCAGGACTATCAGGAGGCTTAAGTAAGAGCGCAGAGTAAATCGCTGTCAAACCAGATTGAGAATAGGCAACCAAACAGTACCTATTTGTTGGTCTGAAGTTTCGCTGCCCTGATGGTGCCATTTAGTCTAGTGATCACAAGCAGGGACACGGCACCAGTGGGAGCAAGGCCAGGACCTCTGGCAGCGCTGCTCCACCATGGCCACCATTGTCGCCACACATTCTCTTTGGCTCCCAAAGCCCGACAGCCGTCAGCTTCATCACTGTTGGCAGACAGACCTCAATAGCTGGATAAAGGTGGTGGGAACAGGAGAGCCAGAAGTGCCTGCTGATAGGTCAGGGGATACTAACCCTGATGTTGCCAACTCCAGTGGAACCTGGGGCTGTGATCTCAAAACATACATTTTGCCAGGCAGCTGAAGGGTGGTTAGAGCCAGCTTTTACAAGTTACCACTTGATCTTTGTAATAAGTATTTTTTATTCAGTGTTTTCTAAGCTCCTTCCCTGTAAAAGGATGAAGACACCTCTGACAGTGTTGTGTGTTGTGAGTATAGATATGTGAGATGGATATTGAGAAGTGTCAAAGTTTTTCCTCTTTCCAAGTAATGAAGATCAAAACTTCCAAAGCTGAAAATATTCACTTAAACCTTGTAAGTACCTTGAAACATCATCAGTACTTCTTTTTTTTCCTAACATTGCAGACTTCTATTTCATACATTATTAAAAAACACAGCTTCCATAAAAATGTCATGAGGTGTAATGTTCACCTTCAGTTTAACAGGAGAAAATTGTGACAAATCAAATTAACACTTTTTGTTATACCAGGCACAGGAGCCTGCCATGCTCCACCAGCATCTCCAAAAGCACAACTTCAGGCAATTCAAAGAAGATAAAGCATTACAGAGACATGCGCTTGAGCCTTAAAGTTCCCAAAGTTGAAAGGTTCTGGTAAGAGATCCTCTGCGTTATAGAATTTTAATTTGTTTTCCTTTTCTAGCATTTCCTCTCCAGAATGCTCATGTGTCTTGGCAAACTTGCACCACCAATTAACTTCTAAATTGCTTTAGCTACTTATAAGGTTACACCAACAGTATTGGGGTATAAGAAGGATTGCAATTGTTCATTTCTGTTTCAAACTGGAAAATAAAAAAGCAGAAGCTGGCATTCCTAAAGTCGGGAGTGTAAATTTATGTACACACATATATAAAGGAACCACAACTGTTTTCTTAAGGAAAAGTTTATATTACTATTCTATTACTATATACCTAACACGTCTCTAGACATTACTGCAATACAGGTACTAAAGACATCCTCAGAAATCCCATTGTTTCAATCAGATAAAAATGCTCAAGCTATACTACTTAGAGTTCTTGCTTCAGAATCCTCCCTGAATAAATATTTTTTTCTTTTTATTTTTAAATTCAAAATTTCATTCCAAATTTCAAAGAAGTATGCCTATGTCCAGCCTAGCTTTGCATTTTATTAAGGGACTGACTCTTGGCTTTATTAAAGCTTTAATAGAATCCTTTGGATTACAAAGTGGAGCAGGTCCATTAGCATGTCATTGAGTACCATTATACAACTGCTTTGAACATTTGTGGCTCCACATGTGCTACACTTGGATACACAGCAAGGTAATTCAGATGCTGGTCAAGTGCTTTTGACAAGGGATTGTTTGATAACAGATCCCACCTGTACTGGCATGGATAAAATGCCATAGTAGTGCAGTGTGGATGAAGCGTTGTTTCAGTACTGGCAGTAAGTGTGCAAGTTACCCTCTTCAGAAGAGAACAGACATACTCAAACAGAAAGAGTTGAAAAGGATTGTTGGTTTAGGTTAATCTATTTTTAAAGCAAATTATCAAATATCTGATTGAAGCTCTGTAGAGAAATAAAGAGCTTGATTTATGTAAGGAAGCTGACACCTCTGCCAGGAGCTGTTATGTGGCAGGTTAGTGTTGTCGGGCTAATGTAACTTAATTATGGGTACTGAAAACAAAGCATTTAGAAATGAAGTCACAACTGAACAGCCACCGTGCCTACAAGTGACAGAAGTAGAATAGTTCCATCAACTTGAGCGATAAACTGAAGCCCATTCGTGAAATCAGTGGGTGTCTCGCCCGAATGAGCAGTGCAGGATTAGACTCGATTGCACATCATGCCGACGCTAGTTAGAAACATAGAACAGATGTCAAGTAAATAGGGAAGTGTGGGACAAAACAGAAATAATTGTAAAAATGTGCCCAAGGATAAAATAAATTGATCCTAAGACACTAACAAACATTCTTGTATAAGACGAAATGAGTCTTTGTACTGGGGTAGCTTTTATTTTCTTGCTAATATTGCATAACAGAACTACACTGGCATGATGAGGAGGGGGGATAATAAAATAACTTATCAATGCACTATTAACTCTACATGCTCTTACCTAATAATAAGATATTGATGCCTCCTTTAATGTGTGTCCCATTGTTGAGAACTTTCTCATTACCCCGCAGTAGCATACACAAAATGGCTTTTTTAATATACTCATGGCCATGAACGTTTGGTGCTAAAGACTTGCTTAAATGGTCAAAGATATCCTATTTAAGAAACAGCAAACACTTACGCTGCACATTACCAACATTAGAATGGAATCTCATTATCCATTAACCAGTATTAGTGCAATTTATAACTTATTTTAGTTTGAGTTTTGCAGAATTTCTTGATCTTTGCCACATCATCAGTTGAGAATGCGGGTGCTTTTCTTTGCTCATCGGTTTGATATTATTAGCCAGCATTATTGTCCTGGATATTTTCCTCCATGTCATGAGATTAACTATTAAAGATATGAACTATTAAATACATACTGGACCAATGTTTTCACAACACAAAAGGATTCAAAATCAAAGAAATTATTAGATTTATTCATTTTATTGTGGCTTAGAAAGTGAAATCCACACTAAAAGAGGATTCGAATAAGTTCCAATATCAGAATTCAGAAGAACTAGAACTACAACTTACAACTTTATAGCACTGGGGATTTCTTTTCTTCCTTACCCTGCACTACAGATGGGTGGGATATCTGTGTGCTGTGGAGCAGTATGGTGGCCTTTCAGTACTTAAACGGGGCCTATAAGAAAGATGGGGAGAGATGTTTTAGCAGGGCCTGTTGTGAGAGGACGACGGGTGATGGTTTTAAATTGAAAGAGGCGAGATTCAGTCTACATTAGGAAGAAAATCTTTACAATGAGGGTGGTAAAACACTGGCACAGGTTGCCCAGATTGGTGGTGGATGCATCATCCCTGGAGACACTGAAGGCCAGGCTCGATGTGGTTGTGAGCAACCTGATCTAGTTGAAAATGTCCCTGCTCATTGCAAGAGGAGTAGACTAGATGACCTTTGAAGGTCCTTTACAACCCAAACTATTCTATGATTCTGTGATTCTATAGCATCAAAGAATGTGCTCTGGCGTTAGGGCTGCCTTTGAAGGCTTGTCAGACGCTTGGGCTTCCTCTAAACACCGATCAGACAAGCCATGCAAACTCTAGGCAGTGAGAGAAAACAATCAGCTCAGAAAACCAAATTTTAAAGCAGAAAGCAGGGAAACACCACCTTAACGTCCATTTTATGAACCTATCAATCTTTTGTGAGTTTACAGGCTTTGTAGGGAAGCATTAGTGAGACAGCTGACACTTTAGAAGGCCCACGAGAAAATTGCTTTGTGGAGGGAAGAGTGCAATTGATATAAACCATCTAGGGAAAGAAGTGAATGCAGCCCAAGGTCCCTCAGGGGATGGTTGTGTCTCCCAGGTAAGACGACTTGAACTAGAGGAAACTAAATCAAAAACTAATCCAGTTCCAGCTCGCACTGCCTCTGGAGGCTCCTAACAAGCCTCAGTATTTTGCTGAACTGTGGATCCACCAAGGCTGCCCACAAAGAGACATCATGGAGGAGCAGGGAGACAGCTCAGGAAGCCTTCAGCTGTCACTGGGGAGAGTCCGAGGCCATGTAACAGGAGGGAATTTGGCAAAGAGAAGACAGAAATAGGTGGAAACAGTTCTCAGCTCCCCAAGCAGCATGGCAGGCATCCCCATCAGGCATAGGGAGCAGCAGGCAGCAGCAGCCAGAGGCGAGGCCTGCTTCTGGCTCTAAAAAAAAGGGGATCTTTCTGAGTGGATGCTCAGGGAAAAGCTACTGAGTTCTTTTGTAGTCAGTGCAGATGAAAACTACAATAGAATTCATAGCACTTGAAGCCATGCTGACATGAATTTTTTAACTGTTCAATAAATGCCAATCCTACCTGTTTGATAACAAGCTCATCTCAAGCTGGTCCTGACATGACTTTGGTGCCATATTCAGCTGCAAGGATAGCTGGCAGAGACTTGGGGAGCGGGTGTCAGTCAAAGGTACCTCGATGAAAGGAGATTTGTATGATTGATTATTCCTCCCGCACAAATTAATTTTTCTGTAAATACCTTTCACGTGATATTTGTAATCTTGTAAGCAGAACCGTTTGCTCATGGGATATATGATATTTGGATATTTCCCCACCGAGCAGGAGGATGGATGGCAACTCCAGCAGCTACGGTCACACAGTAGTATGGTGAGTGATGGCAAGTTGCCTATATTACTGTTTCAGTGCCTGCGTTATTCAGAGCTGCAGCTAACACCTTGGGGTAAATAAGGACACTGGGATCTGAAGAGATGTCTGCCCAGAGATGCCTGCCCTGCACCGAGGGGCACCGCCTCCCTACTGCAGCCACGGGACCAGTGCCAGCAGCAGAGCAGGGGAAAATGCTGTATTAACACTTGCCATTAATACTTACCGATTAAGGAAACCCAACAACCGGTGCATATGGCATTTTATACAGCTGAGGGACAAAACACAGACTAAGTTACAACAAAGCTTAAATCCAAAATAATTACATTTGTCACAATTCCTTCCACACAGCCCAAGCTACCAAGGAAGCAAGCTGGCAGCGCCTGGGGAGAGACATGATTTGCTCCACAGCTCCCTTCAATCCCAGCGAGAACATTTCCAAATGTTTGAAACAGGGAGCAACTAAATCTTTTAATGCTCTCTGAAAAGCAATCAGCTCACCAAACGCATCACTCAGCAGCCTCCAATATAAAATAATTAAACCATGAAAAGCTGCTGCAGTAATCTTACTTTAAAATCCTGAATTCCTTTACATTTTGAGGATCTGATGGAATTGACTCCAGTCAGACGCACACAGACAGGGCAGGGACCGCGGGAGCTTCTCACAGCTCTGCTGAACACTCCTCTTCCACTCCTTGAGCAGAAGCAGCTTAACTTCATGAAGATTTGTTGGTGCAGCAAAACTATCCAGGGGATACAGCTAAATCCAACTCCATTTCATTTCCAGCCAAATTATATTTTGATGCAGGTCACTAGAAGCTAATCTCTCATCTCTGTTTTTCATACATGAAAACAAAGCAAAAAAAAAAAATAAAATTTCGGATTAAGTAGCATTTAGCATACTAAATAGAATTAGATCAGATGGAAAATTGCATAAAGAAACTCAGTTAAAGCAACCAAATTAAAAAGTCCTTTACCTGTGTGAATGTAATCTTTGATTTTCTCAGAAGAGAAGGAAACCTTATTATTAAGCAAACTTAAAAGAGAGCCTGGACTACCCTTTTCCCATTTCCCTGCACTTGAACCGTCACTCTGCCTTCGTGAACAGATTGTGCTTCCTGTCTGTCAGGCAAGTTCACTTGCTTGTTCCCACATGCTAGAAAAACTTGTGTTTTCAGTACTGCAGAAGCACTTAAGCTGTGCAGTAAGCATTAGACAAGTAGCAGATGATTTTTTATTCATGCATTTTTGTTAGTTACATGCATATATACACAGACACACAGGTGCATACACACACCTGCAGTCAGTAATATATATAACACAGCTTTAGCAAAAACCAAGCTAACCAGAGGCTAACCTGCTTTTAACAACCTTTTATTGATGCTCTGACTTTTAAAGAGCTCCCATCTGAAATAGCTTATGGTAAGTACTAAAAATGAAGAAATAGCAAAGCCTTCTAGAAGACACCTATTTAAAATTATCTCACAAATATTTCAGTATAATTGAAGGAATTATAATCCTTTTTACCCAAAATTCCAAGTCTTCCATTACATCAATTAAAAATGCATTTATGAGCTTGGCTTATGGCAAAATCGAGAGCAATAAGCAGTGGCTGTTATGGAGAATAGCTCTCTGGGAAGAATTTTCCTGATATATAACACAGGCCTAAGAGACTCAATAATGCCTTGAGTCAAATTTTGTTGACGAACATTATCTTAGTTTCTTGGCTGGAATCCCCTCTGGCGCTTAAAAATCCTATTTCATTTCAGGGAGAATTCTGTCTGAGAAATAAACTCAGAAACCCATGCAATAAGGTTGGTTTCACGCAGAACATGAGAAATGCTGAGGTTTGGGGTCCAAGACAATGTGTACTTTGTTGTTTGGTATTTGGGCACATTTCCTTTAGATCCCCATGAGAATTGGAAGGGTTTTTTACCCATTCAGTAACAAGCATTCCCCAATTCAAGGTGCTCACAAGTTATTGCATGAATCTCAAGCTCTGTGAGTACCAACAGAATGTTGTAACGCCTCAGAAAAGCATGCAAGAACAAAATCACCAGAGGCAGTTTGTCCAGGTACACATATGGTTTACAAGCACAACATGCTGATGCTGTTTTAGTGGTGGCGCTGAGGTCTTTACATGTATCTGTTCCTAAAATCTTGATTTTTGCTTAGCGCTTCTGCATAACATCCAGCATAACACGTAGGTAAAAATCTGCATTTTAGCATGAAACTTTGAAACTCAGTGGTGAAGACTGGGACTTCTAAATACAAAATACCACTTCTGTCTCTGAAAAGCCCTGAAATGTAAATCATCGGAGACAGGGAAAAGCAGTCCCAAGAAATATCCCGGTGTCTCCTGTTCCCATTCCCTTGTCATGTTCTTTGCTTGGGGCTGCTGAGAGGGAGGCAATACCAAGCTGCAACCTTTGGCTGAGCCACTGCGGCTCGGTTTACTCTTGCTCTTTTTCTGTATGTTGGTCCTTTGTGTTTGGAGATGAAAGGCACAGTGAGACAGACAGGCCTCTCCTCTCTCCTTTAGAAACTGCTTTCTCATCTCCTGTTTTCCACAGTTCAAAAGTAAGACTTTGAATAAGATTTCAAAGCTGCATCTTGTATATGTAAATTCATGGCTCTGGGCAGGTTCACGATCAGCCCTGAGATTTCAAATTTAAGATTAAGAACCTGCAGCCTAAATATAACTCCTTTTCCCTGTGCTTTGCCCTTCTCTGTTTTCTGTGTTTAAAGCCATCCATAGGAATAAGATGACACCAATTCTCATGGATCATCTATATAGCTTTACTTTAAGTAGCTATTTCAATTTTCTTGTTAAAACACTGGGTGAAGGAAATATGAACACAAGCCATCTGGATAAGATACAAAAATCAAATTCTAGTTGCTGTCAAATGTAAGTGATGTTCTACATGCTTAGGAAACTGAACTCCATACAACTAGACAGTAGCTGAAGGTGCCTCAGTAATCCCCAGAGTGGGGAAATAACCAAACCACTTTCAGGGTGGTAGAAGCAGAAATATCATTCTATATGTTAGGCCTGAGGATGGGGAAGAACTGGGTGAGTAGAGTGGAAGAAACTCCATCCACTGAAAGCTTTGTAGTCCTCAAAACAGTTCTCGCTACTCAAACAGCAGTAGGGTATTTTATAAACATTAGTTACCTGGTTTTACATTAGTTTACATTAGTTACCTGGTAGGCTGTCGCTCTACCTGATTCCTTCAGGGTTTGCAGGCATGGTAGAAGCCAGAACCAAGTTCATCTACGATGGAAGCTCAGAGGTTAAAGCTCTTGAAGCACAAGGGGTACAGACAGCAGGAGCAGGGCAGGAAAAGGATGGGCTTTTCTGCCCAGACATAGCAGTAGGGCTCTGTGTGAGACCAGACACAGACACCCCCCCCTGCAACCACCCCATCACCCACGGCAAGAGGCACCCCATCAGTCTCTAGAGACCAAAAGGTAGCAGAGGAGGGTGACAAAATGAAAGGATATGCTTGTAGGTCAAGCTGGAAAACCTGGGTTTGTGATGTTTGTTGCTTTTAAATTTGTGTCCTTTTTATCCTTGGCTGCCACACTCCCGCTGGAGGCTGTTTCCAAGTCCTAGTTATTAGCATTGTACAAGAAACTCACATTGAATTTTATAAAGTTAAAATGAACATTGGAGATGCTGTGAAATGACACACTATCTTTTCAGTAAACCAGTCGTGGCAAAGAAGAATCAAAACAAGAAACAATATGTGCCCTTAGATTATTATCTTTTTTTCTTTTTAAGTGAGGAAGGAAGGGTTATTGGAAAGTCTACTACACAGGTAAGAGAAAACTGTTTAAATATCACTGGTTTTCATTACAGGAAGCAGAAGAGAAAAAACCTTTGAGAAATCAATAGTAAGGCAAGAGTAACTGCAGACCTCTGTGGAACAGACGTAGATAGAGGGCTGTGCCCATCTCTGTTGCAGTTTCACTGATTTGTTAGTAAAATGAGAAATTTCAGGGCCATGAAAAGGGTCAGAGGACTGGAGCACCTCTCCTATGAAGAAACGCTGAGAGAGTTCCAGTTGTTCAGCCTTAAGGCGGCTCCGGGGAGAACTTCTTGCATCTTTTCAATACATAAAGGGGGCTTAAAAGAAAGACAGACAGGCTTTTTAGCATGGCCTGTAGTGACAGAACAAGAGACAATGGTTTTAAACTGAAAGAGGGGAGATCAAGCTTGGACATAAGGAAGAAATTTTATTTTACAATGAAGCTGACACAGGTTGCCCAGAGAAGCTGTGGCTGCCCCATCCCTGGCAGTGTTCAAGGCCAGGTTGGACGGGGCTTTGAGCAACCTGGTCTAGTGAAAGGTGTCCCTGCGCATGGAAGGGTGTTGGAACTGTATGATCTTTAAGGTCCCTTCCAACCCAAACCAGTCTGGGATTCTATGAAATAGTAATCCAGTATGACTTTTCAGTTTTTTTGAGGAATAAAAATACCCATTTTCTTCAAGAGGAGACTGGAAGGCTGGTTAGCAGGACAGCCTATGCTTCATTCGTCAGGAGCAGAGGCTATCTAGGACAAGCATTTAGGATAGTTTCTAGCTGTCATACATTTCTCCCACTTGCAGAGCTGCAGCTGAATAAATAAGATTAGCCAAAATATATGCAGTTCTTCAGGGCTATGCCAGACATTCTGCTAGGTCTTACATTGTTGGCCCATTAGAGTTTCCCTCTGCTTTCTGTCTGCACTAATCCACTGGAAACCCAGCCCTGGAGACCTGCCTCACTGACCCCCATATTAATTAAGAAAAATTGTTGATACTGTATAATGGAATAGCAGCAGTGCAATTAAAACAGCTCCTTTTCATGGCAGAACTTTTATGGGATTGGTAGAGAGTCCTAATGAGATCCCTGAGCCCATCTATCACCCTCTGCAGCCCCTACAGCTGGTTTCATCCTTTTCAGCTGTGTGCCAGTCTGACACGGTGTGGCATGTACAAGTACTACAGCAGCCATTGCCACCCAAAGCAAGAGGACACATCCCTCCACTTCCTTGCCAGCTCCTTAGACTTGGCACCTTAAATGTTTTCTTCCTCCTACTTATTTTCTTGACTTTTATTCTTTCTCCTACCACAGATTCCCTGGGAGGAATGGTTTTCATTTAATCCAAGCATGTTTGGCACCAGATTCCTTTTGTCCTGCCCAGGAGTCAAGGACATTTTGATGGTCTTGAGCAATAAATAAAGATTTGGTCATATTTCTGTGTTCCCATTGTGGTGGCCTGGTTATCCATCTTGAGCTTTCCACCTTTGGAATCTGATGGCGAAAACGGGCAGAAGACACTCTTCATGTCAGCTCTTCATTGTGTTGAGTGAAAAGGAATAGCAGCGCTTTATCCTGGGAAAGGAGAAATGTTGGATCAAGGCAACTGAATAAAAATATGAACAGTGTTAACTTTCAACAAAAATTGATCTTCACTGAGTGTGAGAACCATAGGCAAGAGAAATAGAAAAAAATAAATCTCTATACAGAATACAATTAATCTTAAGCTTGTGTGGACACCAGAGCTCTCATTCCAACAGATGCCCATAAGGTAGAGACAGTTGTTAGCAAGGGGTACCAAGGGAACCCGTAAACCAGTGCTGGCATGGAAGCCATGCTGCAAGGGAGACAGTCCAGCAGCACCAAGGGCCTGGGCAAAATCACACAGGGCAACTGCTTGGGCAGCCCAGATTTTCTGTTTGTTCTACAGCGGCAAATCCCATCATCTGTTCAAGGCACAGAACAAAGGGAGAGGTTTGCAGCTTCTGGTCACCCTGTGCACAGGAGAAGGCAGTTACATATGACGCATGCATCTGGTGACATAAAGCACGTTTATACCTGGGCAACGGTGCGTGGTGTAAAGTGCCCCCAGCTAGTGATGACCTGAGCTAGCACAGTCTGCTGCAACTAAGGACTTCAGCAGTTAGTCACCAGCGTCACAAGGCAGGATGTCAGGCTCTCTCATCTCACCCTGAATCCCATAGCAACTCGACTCAAGGACAGGAGCCCCAGTGAGAGGGAGAACAGGGTTTATACACACCTAACAGATCCAGGGGAGCTCTAGTTAGCAAATCACACCAAGAGGAGCGCGATGCCTATGAGCATTAAGTTTGCACTTCCCAAAGAGAAGACAACTGCATTTTCAGGTCCTTCCCCTGCCTGTATTCCTTATTGATATTTATAGGTAGCCATGGTGACTAGAATCAGACAGAAGATGTATGTCAGGCTTGATGACTACTGTAATACACATAAACAGAAAATGCCTGCCTTAAACAGCGCTTTCCTGATGGCCACATTTTGACTGGGGCTATAGCCCTCACCTTCACCTTCATGCATCAAATGCTTTCCCACAGACCCTTTCGCTCAGCCTGGAGGCAACCGACTGGAGCATTCAAAAAACTGAGTATTTTTCTTTCACCTCTTTGGAGAGCAAGCAGAGATGTGTCCTAGACAGCCCTGCTCATGGTGAATGAGGTTTATCTTAACTTGTGAAAAGCAATTTTCCTTCTCTCTGTTCCCTCCAGATTCATATCCTGCCTCCAGACACGCTTCTTCCCTCTCCCAGATGTGAGGGTTGGAGGCAAATAAACCCCATCTGTCCCAAATCCAATGGCAATCACTGTAGCAGATTCTGCCCTGCTTTATTTCCCATAAACATACATTAATGAGCCCCTCCATAAAACCCTCCACAACTACAGTTGTGCTGGAGTAAACTTTCTTTTGGCCTGGTATCACTGAATGAAGCTCCAGCCCAAGGGGAATTTGGCACAGCAGTTTATCTGCATGACATGTGGATGGTTGTAGAGCTGACATTTCCGCCTACTGCCAATATTGGAGGAAATGTGAACCGGCAACCTAGAGCACAACGTTGTTTTGTCTCTAATTTTCTCCCCGCCCAATAAATGCTTCAGAGACATTTGGCAAAGCAGAATTACTTGTGCATGGTCTTGAGCTTAAAAGCAGATCCAAATCATAATTGAATACATTTCTCTAAAACAAAGATAATAGGCTGAGGGCTCAGGAAAATAATGTTGTAGGTGAATGTCTGCTGGAGACAAGAAAGCTGTCTGGCAACCAATTCTCTGGGGAACACACAGCTCGATAGTCTTGCTGAAGAGGATCAAGTGAAATTATAAGACGAGGAGAAGTAATGTGTCTTGAGAGGTTAAATGCAAAAGCCTGATTGCTCCTCTCAATTATCCCAATCTTACTTTGTGAATTCTCTATTTGAGAGGTGCTCATTTCTGAATTATACTGAGATGAGCAAGAGGATAAGTCAGTGAAATTACTAAATGAAAACCAACCATTTTATATAATGTGTGCAACCCAACCAATCTAGAACAACAAATTCTGTACACGTTTGAAATATCATGAAAATAGTGTCTTTAATATACAGTTTATATACTTACAATACACGGTTTAAATTTGTTCATATACATTACAGGGATATTTATTTGCACCTGGTTTAAATAATAACCTGCCTTCAGCCTTTTACACAAAAGCCCAAAACAGCACAGAATTCCACAAAAACCATGCTTCGTTTTATAACGGAAATGCACTAAGCCGAAGTTTTAGGGCTTTCTCCTTTTCCCAAGTGTTACTTTTTTGACCTACCCAAAGTGAATCTAAAGAGCTAAGAACTAACAGATATTTTTCATATAATTCAGAAGATTGTCCAAGTCAAGAGAATCACTCCGCAGATTTTCCCGCTGAAAATTTGGTTATTACAAACAGAAATCGTAAAGTCAGAAAAACTCCTGGACTGTGAGGAGTTTAAGACATAACAAATGAAGAGTCATTTATTGCTAGGTGTCAACAAGAGGTCTGCATTTCCCCACTGCCCTGCTGTCCCTAACACTATGACTAAAAAGGACGATCTCTCACTTTGATTATGATTTCATTCGTACCTTCCAACTTGCACATGGGAACGCTGCAATTTAGAGCATCAAAAAGAGGAGGCAGGAGAGCTGGGCTCAGCCCTAGTCCTTTCACATAGGGCTGGTGTTCAGCTTTTAAGTAGTGTGGAGTAACCCCAGCCTGGCCAGCAGGCAGGCACCCCGCTGGGCAATGCACAAGGAGCTGGTGCCAGTATTCTTTACTTAGAGGGGAGACAATCAAGGAATTGATTCAAGAAGGAAACACAGGAGAAAACACTTCAAGTATTGAAGGATGAAGCCTACAAGGATGCCAGAGAGGGACTCTTCATCAGGGACTGTAGCGAGAGGACAAGGGGTAATGGGCTTAAACTTAAACAGGGGAGATTTAGATTAGATATAAGGAAGAAGTTCTTTACTGTGAGGGTGGTGAGGCTGGAACAGGTTGCCCAAGGAAGTGGTAAATGCGCCATCCCTGACAGTTTTCAAGGCCAGGTCGGACAGGGCCTTGGGTGAGATGGTCTAGCGTGAGGTGTCCCTGTCCATGGCAGGGGAGTTGGAACTAGATGATCTTAAGGTCCTTTCCAACCCAAACCATTCTATCATTCTATTTACAGACCGATTTGAAACATGGTGGGTTTTGAGACAGCATTGCTACTTATGCTGTTTCTCTTGAAGCTGTTGCTGTGGAATAAAGTCCATTAAAGTGGCATGTAAAACCATTTTATTGGAAAAACCCCTGTGTAATACAGTTACTTCAAACCCTTGCTTCTAGCTGCAAAGAACATTTTGAAATACATTTTCCTTCTGATTTTGGATGGACCAAATATTTTCTGTCTCTAAGTTTCTAGCTGTAGGCATTTTTTATAATATGACACTTTGAGTTGATTTCAATGCAGCTTTGGTTAGCCAGCCAGGCAGCAATACAAAGATCCTTAATCCTAGGCACAATGAGTGCTTAAAGGAAACCAGGATTTTGCCTCAAGCCTCCTCCCCATCCCACCCCTGGCCAGTTCCATGTCCACCTCCTGAAAGGCCTCTATGCCAGAATCCAGCTTTCACTGATCACTTTCATCAGTCCTTGTGCTGCTACGCAACTGTTGCATAGAAAGGATGTGTTTCCTGGTGCAGGACAAAGAGACAGCTCCATACAGAATGACATGCCAGATTTTTTTTGCTACCAAATGCCCTGACAAACAAAACTCCCGAAGATAACACAGAACTTCAGACACTGATAACTAAATAAGCACCAGAGGCCCTACATTTATTTAATCTGAGGAAAGAAATCCAAGGTTAGGACTGGCCTATTTTAGTAGACTGCCTCCAAAAAGTAAGAGATTTTAGGCTGGCTCTGGCAGAACGTATATTATCCAAACTCCATGGCTACATCTCTGTTAGTGGATGAAATGGGCCAGAGCCTGCACTCAGGCCCCAAGGACAACCAACACATCTCACACAGTCGAACTCCATTACCCTCCAAAACCAGGCTGGTTTCCCCCATTGCTAACTTCCAAGCTGTGCTTGGGAGTTGTCTGGGATCACCCATTGCATAGGCTGGTTAGGTTGCATCAAACCAGGCAAGAACCCTCATCAACAGTTCAGCAATAAGGGAATCCCATAAGAGAGTGCCCCAGCACTGCTCTGTTTGCAAGTCCTATCAAACACTGAATGCTATCTCCTCCTATTCACATCAGCTGGTAAAAAGTTTGTATCACAGGGATATTCCCCAGAGCTTTCAGACACTTCCTAGTCACAGTGGGAACATTAAAGTAACCCTCCATCTCTAAGTACCATAAGCAGTGCAGCATTTTGTAACCTTTTACAGATTTAAGTCTTTGGGTTTTATACCCAGAGTCTTTCTAAAAGAACCGCAGGTTCTCTGCTTAGGCCTAAAGCTCTTCTCTGCTGCTGCCCCATTTCAAAGGTGCCACCATCCCTTTATTGCTAGGGACTTCCCATGAGACCAAGGCATTCACATAGGTTTGCCCTGTTCAAACTGCCTTCTACAGCACCAAGGATGGTCCTGACCCCCAGCCTCACAGCAGCGAAGCTCAAGAGGAAAGCAAATAAATTAGATCCCATGGGCATCAGTGCTGCCATGGCCGCAGCAGTGGAAAGGCCAAGCCACCACACTGGCTGCCTGGTTTGCTCATCACTCCCATGACTTCAACAGAGCAGATGCAGACCTAGTCCAGCTGGGGCATCATCGCAGGTAGCTCGACTCTGCAGTCATATGATTCACACAACACAAAGGTTAGGAATACCTAAATCACTAAAAAAGGCTTGGAAAATTAAGATGATGAGCAGCCAAGGGCAAAAGAATAGGTCAAATGCTAACATATGCATAAAAATAAGTAAGCAGTGCCAAGCCAGAACAAGACAACTGGAAGGACATCAATAGCAAGTTTGCAGTCAGGGATTTTAGCTGTACTTTTGCCCACAGGCACTGCTTCTGAAACTATTGCACATTTCTGGGCCTTTAGGAGGCCAGTTGTATTTTGGTCTATGCATATGTGATATTAATGCAGCACACTCATGAATGCACATTCCACCAGGCTGCTCGCAAGAAAAAACATTCCAAGCAGGTACGCAGAGATAAGAGAAGAGGTGTCCATCCTTAGCCAAAGAACACACTTTCCTCAGGGATATTAATATACTCAGGGCATCAGCAATATTTAATGTTCGTTTTGGTTCGGGTTTATTTTTTTGAGAGAGGAATGTTGCTTTTTTTTAACCTGGAATTAACAAACCAAGCAAACCAAAGAGAAGTACCTGACATTTAACATTCAGCCCTTTCAAATTTGAATGCTATTTGACATAGTGAGAGTTAAAATGCATTTGACTTCAACTTGCACACAGCAAACACACCTGAACAGTACTTGAATTTGATTTAGTCTTACTTGCAGCTAAAATATTTTAGGACACTAATTAAAAACCATCCGGAGAAAGCTATTGATCTGTTGCTAAAAGTCAATACATTAAGAAAAAGAGTAGGATTATGAACTCTTGGGGGTTTTCTACTCGGGTACTTTTTGGCTCACTGCTTTCTAGTACCCACATCAATTGGGCTTTGCCCTCTGGTTGGGAACTGGTGGTTTGCATTATTGCAAGACAAATAATGCCTCTTGACTTCAGCATGGAGACACGACACGAAATCTGCCCAGGCAACAGAAAACTCCCTTTGCAAATATATTTTTTGGGGGGAAAAAAAAAAACACCACCCCAAAAAGCCCCAAAAACCAACCAACCAAACAAACAAAAAAACCCAAAACAAAACAAAAAACCAAACAAACACACAAAAAAACCAACCAACCAACCAAAAAACCAAAACCAAAAAAACTCCAAAAAAACCAAAACAAAAAAACCCCAGGCAAAAAAAACCCAACCAAACCAACCCAGGCAAAATCAGCCTCCCATTTTTGTCCCTGTTCTGTATTTCTGTCTAGCATCCCTGGCTCTGACCACTGAAGGATCCTGGGCACACACACTTCCTGAGGATGGACACCACAGACTGTTTCCTGAGGACTTCCATAAATCCTTACATTCAGTACTACAGAGGCAGGGAATATTGGGGTTATTTAGACACATACCAGAGAGGTCTGCCAACTACAAGAAATCAGCAGTGGACTATCAAACTTTAATCCCATTTCTAGCCTTCTGAACAGTTAAATTTGAAAGGTCTCCAGGGGCAGACTAATGCCCCCTTCCCATCTCTCTGCTCCCTTATGACTGCTACTTCAGTGTGACATTTATCGCAGTGAGTTTTTGCAGCTGGGCAACTGAATTAACACATCTTAGATTGCTACAGTCCCTCCTACTTCAACACCCACATCGTCCTAGCCCACTGTAAGCAAGACAGGTGAACTTAAAACATCACACACATTTCCTGTGGCATGGCCCTAAACCTCACTTGGCCATTTCTTACCAGCGTGCCATATGCTGTTTCTGTTCCCTCCCACCTTGCTAATGCTTTATTTCAAAGGCATCCTACAAGAGTACTAACCACCTTCCCACACAGATCCGACAGCAGGAATAGAATAGCACAAAGAGCACATTTTCAGATGACTGTAGCAGCAGCAAAGGAAACACAAGGGGTTGCCTTTCACCAAAGCAAGGCTATTGCTAGGGCTGCGCTAGCAGGCTTACTGCGGCAGCCAGGACCTGCCAAGAGGAGCCTGTGCACTGAACTGCCTTTCCCATGAGAAAGCTGCACGACCAGAAGTCATGCTACTCGCTCCAGCTATCCGACTACAAAAGCAACTTTTGAAATCTACAGGTCATAAACTTTTAATTGGCCAGGGCAGAGTGGCTCAGTAGAAAAATCCCCTTTCTCCCTCCCCTCTGGGCAGTGAGCTAAGCAAGACTCTTAGAAACATTTAACTCTTTTTGCTCAAAGTAATATAGAAAATGTATCCACATTACAGGTAACCAGGAAGATACTGTTAATAAAAATATGCTGCAAGAGTAGTGTATTAGTGGCACTTCACAGCAATTCTTAACATTTTCAGATGTAGTGTCAAAAGGATGTTTTTGTGTATCTGAACATGCTTTTTGTTAACAGAAACGGAAGAAAGTCACAGCATGTTGCCAAATATCATTTGAACAGAAACAATCCCGTAAGAAATACATTTTTCTTGCAGTTAACAAAACTGTAAACTGGATCAGTGTGTGTCTTTCAGCATCAAATTGTTCAGTAATAAATACGACTAAGTCTTAACAGACTACGGAGTAAAAGTTCCCTTAGTGTCCAGTTTTTAGCAGCTGTTGAACAGTCAGGGATGCACAAGGCACACCTCTGCAGATTCTCTACTTTTATTACTGACATACAAAAAAAAAAAAATCTGTTCACCACTCAAAAAATGTTTATCTGCATAGTAAGAATTTTTCTACTACTATTTACAGGAAGGGCTTTTAGTGCAAAAAACAGGAAGTGATGATTAGCTGAAGTGCATCGAGCACATCTCGTACAGTTCCACTAATAACTAGTCGGCATCACATCTTGGGCCGCCAGCCATTAATGAACTGTAATATTTTCTTAACCTGCAATTTGCTTAGCTTAAAGTCTTCTGACAGGATTTCTTCTGTAAGTTGAACCAGTAAATTGCCATCGATCTTCTCTGTAACAAAAAATGATATGACATCTTCTGACAGACCAATAAACCTCAGTGATTTAGACACTTCCTCTATTGAGAGTCCAGAAAGGTCTGTGGGTGGCTGCCAGGGAGAGCCATCCCCACAAGATCTTGGTGCTAACTGGAGGTGGAGGGGAGATGAGAAGGGATAAGACACAGAGAACGTATCCTGCATGCCCTTTTTAACGAGATATTGATCTTCCAAGAGGTCTGGAGAACCAGCTTTTGACTCCTCTTCAGCACCATCTATTTTCAGTGGCAAGGGACACATGTCTGTAACCGCTTTCTCTTCACTTGACTTCGGTGCCCGAGGAGGTAAGGCAGGACAAGAATGGCTCTGCTTTGCGTCGCTGACTCCCAGAGTTTTCTCATCAGTGCAGTCTAGAGAGTAACTTGCTGACTTTGGACAGGTAGAGATGGTGTTTGTGAACTCTGCTGGGGTCAGCGGGGAGTACCCTGCCGGGAGCTCACACCCATCGAAGTCAAAAGTCAAAGGTGCTGGACAGTTTCTCTTTGGCGTACCTGGAGTCTTCTGTCTGGGGTAACTGTAGCTCCTGCTTGGATCAAGCAGAAAATCACTCTTATTCTGGCCCTCAGCAGTTCCTGAAAAATGGTTTGGCCAAGATAACCTCGAAGGCAAAGCTTCAGATGAGGGGCTTCCCAAAGGCATCGTGCTTTCAGACTCTTTGGATTCGTTTTTCATCGTGTTACAGGGGTAGCAGGAAACAGGTGTGCTCTCAGTTGGGTTGGTGTTGTTGCTCTCTGTGACATTGCTTAAGGAACAAAGCAGAAAGGATGTCGTTAGTATGAAAAAATGTGGCATTTGAATAAATTCATAAATCATCTGACAGAGTCAGAGGGTGGCTGTCACGAAGAAATAATCTTCTTTCCTCCGGCAGAACTTCTCAGATGTGAATTAACACCACATTTGAATAATGCATTGACAGTTCTTTTACTCTTTATACAAGCCTGACAAGATGCTGCTATACCCAAAAGCCTCATGTCTTGGATTTTCAAGCTCGTAAAAAAGTAGATGTCTCAATTCAGTTCTGTGTCATCTCCCGAATACTCAGCTTCCACTGTTGAATTCCTGAGGGACACCACCATAGCAAAGGAACAGCCTCACATCTACTAGATGTCCTAATCCTCTATTTTATATCTATATACCACAGATGTGTCATGGTATGTAAAAGCTAACAGGGGCAGATCAGCATTGCACTAGACCCGAGCTTGACTGGCGTAAGAGATGACCAAAAGCCCTTTTGGAGCCAACATTTTCATTTGTTATGGCACTAGCATGTGCACAGGGCACAGGATCCTTTCTCACTGATCACTGGTACAAAAACTGCACCAGTGCACAGTACAATAACACAGAGTTAAGTTAATGCTTACTGCCAAAGGAAGAGTTTTACGTAGAAGGGTAAGCAGACTTAGCTGTATGCTTTCAAGTATCACGCTTTAAGTTTATCACACAGTAACTTGTTTGCATGCCCATATCCTTAAGAAGCAATTACGAGAAACATTTGCTTTTCAAAAGGCACCTAAAAAAGTTTCCCTGACCTACTTCCAGGTGGTAAACTAAGCTCAGCCTGTCTGAGAGAACTGATGGTTTATATCCCAGTGTTCCTGAGAGACACATGCCAACAAAAGCATGTAATTTATTATCAAAAGCAAATGCTTGCAGCTTTTATGCCACTTTCTAAAAGAAAGTCTGAAGGGCTGGACTGATCTTTGGAATTCAGGCCAATTAAGCCAGAAGACTGGAAAAAGTATTAGCAGATTTATAAAATACTTCATACAACAGATGGAAAACAATAGTTGAAAAATTATTTTAATTACTCACCTCTCTCTCCTCTCAAGAAACTCAGCCATCATTATGTGAACAGCTCAGGGAAAACTGCTTGAGGAGGGCAGCAGCTTTCAGAAAATGAGCATAGTTTTGAATGGATTGACACAAAATTAGTTCCCTGTGCCTTACAGTGAGTCAGAGAGCAAGCCAACCTGGACTTGCCCAGCTCAAACACTAAGTGCAGAAGCGTAAAAGCATCTGATCTGTATTTCTGTAATTCTAATCTGTAACACTGGAAAATTAGTTATAAAACTAAGCTCCAACAGATGCAGTTTCTCCTCTATCCAACCATACCTCGGCCATAACTCCATGACCTCCAAACTTTTTTTTACTGTTTATGTCACTAATACAAGTCTGCCAGTTAAACCAGTTATTTACAGTAGCAGAGATGGGTTTTTACCCCCCTCAACAAGGATACACTATCAACTGGTCATTTCTGGCTGCTTAAAGGCCAACTGGTTGCATGTACACAGTGCAAAGCATTTTTCACAAACCAAGCCATTGGGCTGCTCGATTAAGAGAAGACAGTCAGTGAGGCATTGTAAACCACTAACCATACAGAGAAATTAAACTGATTGATCCTGTTTCTGTTCTTTAGTTCAATATCAGAAACGTGAACATTTAATGATTTAAATCTTTTAAATCTGAAAACTGATAAAGTAACATTTTCAAAGTACTTCCTTGTTTGTTCTCCACCAAAATTAACTCACCGATACTCAGTGTCAAAGATGCAAGAGAAACCTCAACTACAGCTGAAGTCAAGCATCAGGCATTTTTTTAGTCAGATAAGGACAAATCATACTGGTTTTGTTTAAAATATTGTCTGTAACCCTTCACGATCCATAAAATAAGACCATTGATAAAAATGGCAAGACTTGAAAAGCAACTTCACCAGCAATCTAGTTACACCACACATTGCCAATTTCTAGCAGCTTTTACTGCAGCACTAGGTCAAGTCTACCTAAATGGAGATCTCTGGTCTGGATCCATGCTGGAGATGAATTTCATTCAAACATTGAGAAGTTCAAGGCAAACAACAGAATTGTTTAGGTTGAAAAAGACCTTTAGAATCATCAAGTCCAACTGTTAACCCAGCAGTGCCAAGTCCACCACTAAACCATGTCCCTAAGTACCACATCTACACATGCCTCCAGGGATGGTGACTCAACCACTTCCCTGGGCAGACTGCTCCAATGCTTGATGACCCTTTTAATGAAGAAATTTTTCCTAATATTCAATCTAAACCTCCCTGGGACCAACTTGAAGCCATTTACTCTTTGCTTGCTACTTGAGAGAAGAAACTGATGTCCATCTCACTACAACCTCCTGCATTCTTGAGAAACTTCACTTCTGTTTTCCTGGTTTCTTGGGAAGCAAATGTATTCTTAGCTACAAATACAGAAAGCAGCATTTGATGGGCCCCAAATGCTGGGAGGTCTTGTGCTCAGCCTCCTGGGGAGTTGACCTTGACAGAACTACTCAACTGGCTTTCATAAAAGCAAACGAGCAGCCTTGATCTAGAGTGATCATTGCCAGATACACAACACTAAGCTGCAAATGTACACAATGGTTTAAAAAGGCAATTCCAGCATAAGTTATTATACCAATTGCATCTAGGCTGAAATTATTTCAGTGCCGTTTCAGATCAATTTGTAATATCCAGACATGTAGTACCTTGTTACTGAAGAGATACCAAAAATAATGGCAACAAGACATTCAAGGCAAAAAGGAGATGAGACTTCAGAGGTGTATACACTTTAGAAAGCCAAAGGAAGAACACTGCATTGCTTGGAAAAGGTATGCAGCCACATAATTAAAAATTTAATGTCAACTTGCTACTAAACCTAAGTGGATTTTCCAGTTTGTGGGTTAGGTTCATGCTAAAGTGGGTTTGATCTGGAAGCTGTCTGGCCCCCTTCCGCCACACCTCACTTTGCACTCAGTGGTGTCTGCTGGTGTCTCTGTTCTCCATCACACCCACTCCTTAGGTTCCCACATAGTTGGCACAAAACATTTCTGGACTACTGCACACCTTTTGTGCCTCCACTTATCAGAGCTGGCTGCACTGCATGCATGTAGCACTGAAATCTCACCCGAAAACCAGCTGTTCTAATTTGAAGATTCAAGCCTTTCAAGAATTATACAGAACTGTACAGGATTTTCAATTTAGACAGCCTGTGCCCCCTTACAGTGAGATCACTTATAGCAGTATGTGCTAGCACAGGTCTCTCTCAGCTCAAATACATACATGTTGTGCAGTCCTGAAGAGTAGTAGGACAGAGTAGGGCTGGGAGAGCGCGTCTGCTGTCGTGCAGGTTTGGCTGTACGAGGAGGGATGGAAGGACTGGTGGAGGACGGCTTTGAGCTCCGTGGTGGGACGGGAGGAGCATTCAGGAGCCTGCATTCCTCTTTTACCTGTACAAAAGAAGAACATGTAAGTAAGCAGGGAGAAAATCTGGGCAACAGCACCCTCAAACAGATGAAACACATCTGGTTCTGCCACCTTCTGTGAAAGGAAATCATTAAAATGGGAGGAGAAGAGAAAAATGATGCTAAGTATATACACATGCAACAGTATGTGGCTGTCATAAGGAAGTCCAAAAGAAGGCTTTGCTACCAGTAGAGCTACTAGCGATCTTTTTTAGGGTGCTTCTCAGGGGTTTGATATCCACTCATTTAAACAGTGGCAGCAATAAAATGATGTAAAAGAACCTTTCAGTAACATACAAAATCAGACAGACCGTTCCAGATCCTTTACATTTGGTAAGGAGCAATTAATTAGGATGAAGCTTCATTAGCATTGTTTATTTAGAGGTAATAAACCAAGCTTATGTAATGAAAAGATCTCAACAGACTTTGATGTTTCCTGACAACTTCACCAGTGGTACTCAGCCATCCAGCTCTAGGATAATTCCCAGCCTTCCTCCCCCAGGAATAGCACACGTATCTCCTATTTACCAGATGCTGGAATTCACACCTGGAGCTTCAGTCCTGTAGCTGGCAAAGCAGTCCAGGATGAGGTTAACTAAAAATCATACAAGCTGAAAGGTGTGGGCAGAAGAGCTTGTTCAAATCCTGCACCCAGCCAACAGGTCTAGGTCTACTTTTCGCGGCCAGCCAACTCTGCAGCTTAAAGCACATGACTGTAGCACTGCTTATCTGAAATTAAGCCTGATCTGCCTAGGAAGAAGCAAAACATCAGGATCCATCCCCATAGAAGAAATGGAATGGCAAAAACTATGAAATTAAGACCTTAATCTCATCAGTACATATTTGGGAGAGCAACTTTATTTAGCAGGGCTAGAGGTGAGGAAGGCTACTGAGAACTAGTCTGCCACACAGGATTTTTCAGGACGCACACCTTCCCCCAGGCAGGAAGAGACTTCTATGTTCTTCTCATCTGAAACAGTCTTAGATGCACCAGAAAAGGGAAATTCTCTTTGTGTTTGGAAGCTATAGTTTATTCTTAAATTTAGCGACACTGCAGAACTAAAAGTTATCTTACCAGTTCTGCAACACATAACTACCAATAACGTGATTTAATTTATTTAAAACCAAAATAAATGTGGAACCTTTTGCAATCCACTTCAGTACTTTCAAAAATGCAACAACCCATTTAGTACTTTTGTGAAATGGAAAATTGGGGGCTAGGACATTGTAGGACATTTTTTTCCTAATTCAAAACAAGTCAAAATTACAGGAAATGCCCAACAGCATAAAACACTGAAATAAATCTTGCTCTAAGAGTTCTTATTTGCTCTTTCAAGGAGGAAAAAAAAAAAAAAGAGGAAGAATCAACTTTATTCATGTTTGTCATTGAATTCACGCATAAAACTCTTCAACCATTTTAGTGCTGTGCCCCAAGGATGCCTAAGGACTTTCTAATTCTTTTCCCCCCAAGTCAGACTAGGCAAACTTAATACTGCATCCCCTTGAATATACACTCATGGGGTTAGAGAGATCATTCAGGGGAGCTCTTGGTGCACAGCAGATGGTCAAGGGCTTAAAGGGATTCTTTCCTGGGAAGACTGCTGGCATACAAAGGTGCTGGCATAACAAACTATGTCAAGCTCCCTTGCTGACCTAGATTGCAGATCAGAACAAGCCCATAAATAATACTGGTTTGCAGTCCCAGTTGGTCCCTGTCACAAGACCGCGATTACAGTTGCCAGACACGGCCCTCTGGAAACCCAGCAGAGGAATAAACAGGAGAGATTTTGCAGATTAAACTGACAAGGGCCAGGGGAAAGTTAAGAGGGGAGCTACGCTCACTAGGTCCAAGAGAACAGCAATGAAATAGAGAGGTAGAGAAGAGCCATGGTGCGACATGACAATCACCTCGATGGCTGCTGCTCTTAGGAAATATTCTTTCACCCAGAAGCACTGGATGCCATACAGCTGCCAGGCACAGATAAAGTGCATTTGCACTGCATGTCCCAGGACTTTCATTATTCACTGTCTATGCTCTCCCACGCTCCAACACTCCTTTCTGTGACCTTGGTATGATGACCTCTTTCTGGTGATGTGAGGTGCTACGTTGATTTAAAGACCTCTGCTCCTTCTCCTTGGTGCTGTCCTGAGCACCGCCAGAACCACTGGACCCTGTCACTCCTGAATCTGGGCATTGTAGTGACCACTTCTGAGGTCGTTCGGATGAAACCCGCCCCCTGGCTGGCACAATCATGAGCGTAATGCTCCTTGCCAACAGGAGCCTGAACTTCCAGCATGCTCCATCAGGGACTTGCCTTAAATCAATCAGGAAAACAGCCTTTGATTTTATGCAAATGAGTGGTAGGGGACTGAAGCAATCTCTACTTTACAGGCCTTAATTCAGAGGTCATTCCCCCCCCCCCATCCTTCTGCCTTTCAAGCTACTTCGATTTTCTGACAGGTATTTACAAAACACTCGTGATATATCAGAATGCTTCATCCTGCCAGAGAAAAGGAAACCAGAACAGCTTCTGAAATACCCAAATGTCCTTCTCCCTCCTGCAAGCAGCTCCTGTACACACATTTTAAATTTAGTGCATGCAAAAATACAATTGCCAGCCAATCTTTATACAGAATGGCTATGGAATACCATTCTAGGGGGAGTGATGACTAAACCGCATGTTCATCAGCCACTCCTGAGATCTACTTATTCTATAAATACCCTACATGGAAACCATACAAACATCTCCTTGGCCCCAGCCCACTGATGAATTCAGTAGGTCACTGATACTCATTCCAAAGCTGTTCCAGGAAGCCACAAAACTGAGTCTAAATTATTATCATCTACGGAGACGTAGGGTTTTTATTCTGTTTTAGTTTTTATGGGGTTACGTCCCTTGCCCACTTCTAAATGGAAGCTAATATCTTTAACAGATACATGCTACATGGCTTGAAAGCAATACTGAAATTGCTGACAGCACTCACACATTACCTCAGTAATGTAAGACACACACGGCAAAACTGTTGTTTTTCAAAATGACCTTAAAAGACAACGCATGTATCTTTCCCAAACACCACACTGCTGCCCCCAGAAGGGAGGCATGAGGTTTCCCCCAGTGTAAGGGTCCACACTAATGCTCCACTGTTGCTCCATAGCTCTCCCAGTATCCCATCACCCATGCCTCAGCCATGACATTGAGACACCCATGCCACAGCCATAACCCAGGGGGCCAGCACCCCCCTGCCCAAGGGCTGCCCTCACCCTGCTGTAGGGCAGCATTCCTCCCTGACCCCCCCTCGCCCTCCTACCCGCTCCCTGGCACTAGCTCCAGCTCTCCTTTGACCCTGCGCTGAAGCAGTTCAGCTCACAGAAATCAGCAGGAAACTAATCATTTTGCAGATCCAGACCTGGCTGCCTGCCCGAGTGCCAGAGCCAGCACAAAAGAGGAGCCAAGACCATGTGGCTGGGAAAGGAGGAGGAGAAGGAGGAGGAGGGTAGGACCAGCCCCACGCCAGTTTACATCAGCGTAGGCTGCCAGGGAACTTCATCCCGATATGGTGCTGCTGGGCACTTGGCCAAAGGAGTCTGGACAAAGCATCGGTGCATACCTGACCTCACAGCCTAGGAAGTGCTCTCGGGTTCCCGCACTTAGACATTATATATAAACACTCTTTGCTATGAAGATGTAATGTCTTGACTTTCCTGTCTTTGCTGAAGCTGCTGCAGCTGCTTTTTGGGGAAGTTCTGGCAGCACAAAGGGCTGCAGTTATGCATTTTGTGCCTGCACTGGCATTCTCCTCTCCTCTTATCAACCACCACAACTCCTGCACAGCCTGGCCAGGGGATCCCCACGGCAATTCGCTGCAGACTAACCCAGCACAAAACCATATAACTTAGCTTTCAACCAGATTGAGACCTGGCTCATGGTGGAAAGGCTCCAGCCAACACTGCTGGACTGTTAGAAGGCAATAAGAAAGGGATGGCATCACCGTGGTTTGCTGCAGTTCGGTCTTAGACTAGTTTCAGCTTACTGTGCAGCCATGCTCTTGAAATACTGTAGGACTTGCAAATGGAATGATATTTTTTAAATTTAAGTTCCAGCAAAAAACCTGCAAAACTGATTTGTTAAATAATAATATCCACCAAGACTTACGTGACACAAGAACGTATCACTTAAATTCTGCTAAAGAGTCTGAAAAACTCTTTCCTGGGGGAATTTTTCATTTTTCCTTTCTTTTTTTAAAAAATAATGTTTAGGACCATGTCAAGAGACCATGTAATGAATGGATTTTCCACCCAGTCCACATAAGCTCCTGTTGATAAAACATATTTGTATTTGTGCCTCTGAAATCTCCATGACATTTCAGGATTGGAGAAGTGATTTCTCTCCTGAGTATTCATTAGAAACCCTAGGACAGGAAACGTGCTTTGTTTAAAACTGACTCCCCTAGAAGGGTCGTTTATCAACTCTACAGAGTTCCTATTTAAACATATTTTCTGTCACTAAGCAGTACAGAACGATTAGCTCAGGCTTGGTTTGATAAAGTTTCCTTGAGGAAAATGACAATATTCTTCAAAATCAGCCATAAACTCCTAACAGAGAAGACAATCTCATTAACAAACACTTCAAATCCATAAAAATTCTAGCTGTCCTCATTATCAGGGCCTGTTAATTGAAGATGCACACACTAAGGTGATCCGAGGCTGTTCTAAGTGGCATCATGCCCCACACACTTTGGCTCATATTTGGAAAATATGAGAAAACATGGAGAGATGATGTGGACAGCAAGGGAAGGAAGTGACCTAGCAATTCTTAGACCTTGTTTGTATGAGCAAGAAAACCCAATAAATATCACATGAAAGTATCAGGATTAAGACACAAGATCAACTGTATTAAATATACTTAGGTGACTTTTTGGAAATGACTTACACTTGGAAGGAAACTAGTTGAAGTTGCACATCTCACGATGTCTTATTGTTTTCTTGCCCTTCACATCCACACCACCTCCCCCTCGCCCAAGTCTTCACTAAAATAAAAACCAATTCCCAAGCAAGCTTTTCACCAGCTAATTAAAAAAAAAAAAAAAAAGAAAGAAACCAACACAAATAACCCTGACTTACTGCTTCTGATTTGGGAGGCACTGGAGGTGGAGGTAGGGAAACATCTGAAGACTTTGTGGTTGCTCCAACAGTTGCAGGCACAGGAAGAGATGCGGTACCACACTTTGATCGGAAAGACCCTCTGTAGTTGTCACATTTGTTCTTCTCACTTAGCGAGCGAGTGAGAGGCTGGTCACCAGCCTTTCCAGACCCTTGGTCCAACCACAGCTCTTCGTAAGGAAGTTCTGGTTTAGTAGGCAGAAACATTGATTCTTCGCTAACTTCAGGGAAAAGGTAATCGCTGCTACTGTCACCAGACTCCTGGTACTGAAGAGCATCATGAGAGAACAGGGCCCACTCGTTACACAAGTCCCTGCAGCCATGGAGGTTCACTTCACTATTCCCATGCAAGTTGTTTCCATAGACACACACCGAAAGCCGGTGGAAGGACTGCGTAAGCTCGTCCCGTGCGTAGCTGAGGGAGTTGGGCACGTGGCTGTGCCCCGTGCATCGGCTCTTCTTCGGGCTCTTGCAGTCTTCGTTCCAGTCAGTTTTCACATCTCGCACGGCACGGGAATACTCATCTATGTCAAACTGTTCCTGGCATATATTAAACCAATGCTGGATGAGGGATTCGTGCCACAGCTCCCCCTTTACCAGGCTGTCAGGTAGAATAAATTTCGGAAGCGACAAGTGCAACGGAAAATGCATGGGAATAATTTTGTTGCCACGAAGCACACAACAAACCACCACAGTCTTGGTTTGAATGTTGACAAACTTGTACCTGTGCCCTTCACGGATAAAATGCAGGTCATAAGGGTTTCTTGGTGTAGGACTTGGCACAGTCACGTTAACGGGCAGCCTGGTTTTTTCTACTATATTGCGAATCGTGTGCTCACCTTCTTGCATCTGCACCTCCAGCGGGCTGCGGGTGCTGAACTTGCCCTTACACTGGAAGGGGAGACTGATGCTTTCGTTGGTCCTGTGGTTCATGCAGATGAGGCAGGGCATTTTGCCTCTGCCTAGCTTACTAATTGAATTAAGCTTCCCGATTTTTTTGAAGATGGTGTTGAATCGTGACTTCTCCTTAGAAGATTTTGCATAAAGGATTTCTGCTTGCCCCATTAAAGTGAGCTCATCCCCGGTACTAAGGGTAATGTTGTAAACCTCAGTGTCTTCATTGCATTCACCTGAAGCCACCTGCAAAACAATAATAAAAAAATTTGGTTTTCCTTGCTGAAGATAATACTTCACATCATATTAAATCTATTGAAACTGAACTTACAAGGCTATCTATCGAGAGAAACTGAACTAACTTTATTTGGACAGCTGAGTAGTCAAGCACAAGGTGTTTAACCTGAAGCTCGGCCAAGCAATCTTTTTTATTGTTCTGCATGTTCCTGCATCTTACCAAAGGGGAAACAGTCCCATGAAACTGCTAAAGAAGGCATGAGACCAAACATAACCAATTTTTAAGTAAAGGACATTCAAATAGCCACTTGTGCCATACAGCTATCACAGAGCATGTTTGGATTCCCTTGGGTATCATTTTTCCCATGCCCTTGGTTTTTGCTGTTTGCTAGAACTTATTTGCCAGGCTCTTGAGGGAAGCAAACTTCTTCCCATCTTCCGCTCCCTGAGGAGCAAAAAAGGTGATCTCATCAGTAAGGATGAAGCATATCCCTTTGATAGAATCTCTTCCAGGCTAGGGGAAATGACAGATGACATCTATTCCCTGAAGGAGAAGTCAAGAATATTGGTCTATCCCATACGCTTAACTCCCCCTCTGCTTTGCTCTCCTAGTCATAGACTTCCTTCCTCATTTTTTGATCATAATTGCAATTTAAGAGATTAAACAACATATGTGCAGCCATGTGTGTGCTCTTCTAGTATGGAAATGGTACTGGAAAGAGAGAGAGAGAAAAAAAAAAAGGCAAACCAGATGTCTGAGGCTCATTTGCTCCTGAAGTTATTTCCTTAAGACTGGAACAGCTCTTTATAGACAGGGTTGCTCTGCTCCATATTCAAGTGGTTTAATGTGAAAAGCCTTTTTCAGGGACCTAACAGAAGCCACCCAGCTCTTCCTCAGCAGCCGATACCTACTCATAAAGGAAGGTGCATCAGATAAACACTACCGGCCTGTTACAGAGCATTTCATTTGGAAATATTTAACATATTAAAGAAATTGCAAATGAAAATATATGCTGAAATCGTATATCCCTTCCTCACCTTGGCAACCCCTGAAGACTTCATAAAGGTATGTGAAGTTCAAATTCTGGGCTCCAAACTTGGGTACTGTTACAGAAGAGCCATTGCATGAAATCAAGGCTGTAATTCCAATCAGTTAATAGCCAAGAAGCTCTGTGAACAACGCTTCCTCTTGTAAGATGTGATCTGCAATTCACCCCTATTTGTGAAGTTGTGATTTACTTCTGCAAGCCTTTCAGAGCAAATGCACAGGCAGCTCAGCACCGCCTTAGCACTTCAGTCCCAAGGCTTCCAGAGAGGAAGTCATTCAAGCCTGAATTATCTAAACAAACACTAATTGGTCTAACCCAGGAAACTACTAGGATTTATGGTACGTAATACTCATTCACAATTCACACCACTGGCCAAACAGCATTTTGAAACACCGCGACATCAAAGGAAAGCACCCTGTGTTTTTGCTGATAACACTGGTGTGATGCTCATTGCTGGTTTCTCCTCAAAAGCACCACAGATCGCTGCTTTTGAGCTGCAGCCTTCGGTGGAGCTGTTAAGGGCTGAGGACACACAGGGCTCTGTGCATGTACCATTCCATCTCCCCTTCTCTCTCTGAGAGGGCTTGTACTGCAATAGCATTGTTTTCTACCATCAACGAGTCCCCACAAATGGCTTCTCTGGACAATGCCAGCTACGCTGTCAGATACTTTCACTTGTGACAGTACAAGTTCTCGCTTCCTGCAGGGCGCTGGCCAGAGCAAAGGAAGTGTCACAATCTATGGCTGTGGGAGCTCCTGCTCCGCCAACTTGCAGTTCCCTGGTGGCTCACAAACAAACAAGGCACTGTAGAAGGAAATGGTGGGTCAGATGTGAAGCCACAGAGGTAACTAGCTGGCTGAGCTTCAAAATGCAGGTCTTGCGAAGCAGCTGCTTATTCATGGCATCCATTTCAACCAGCCAAATAGCAAATGGATGCTTAAATTCAACAGGCATGTTCAAAGATACAATTATTCTCAATTAAAAATTCTGGAAAACATGCTTTCATTTTTTTTTTTTTATAATATAGTCACAGATAAAATAAAGCTGAATTTTACTGTGCTGGAACAAAAGAAAAATCATGCCACATTTCTAGTTTGGCCCTCTGAGAAAAATACTGTTCTGTATTCTTCCTTCTGAACAAAAATATAAGGTACCAGCTGCTGTTCAAATTTGTAATAAAAAAAGGGAAAAAATGAAATAAAAAGTCTAAGACTACACAACTTGTATCCCTATCCACAAAATGCTGCTATGGAGATGTTAAGGCTGCTGGTTCACCTCAGCAGGCTAAGTATATTTTAAAATTTAAGTTCTGAAAGTCAAGAAAGCTAACTTCTCTCTTCTTGTGTTAGGTAATTCATTCAGCATCACATGCTGATTAACATTATCAAGCATACACAGTAGATAAATATGTGTTCCAGGATATTAGCAATAAACATATACCAAACATATATATATATCTCTCAGTACGTATTGTATCATACATAGCAACGCACAGGTATCTCTACGTTTTTGTTTCTCAGATTACATAGCTACATGCTCTTTACTTTGTTCTTGTAGCAAAGAGCTATGAAAATCAAACTTGCTCTGTCCTGTCCACTCAAACATTTCACTTTATCAGTGGCCACAAAACTTACAAAAACATCAATAAGGGACCATGGATATTAGAATAGGACATCGGGTCAGGCTTGTAGAATCCTCCAGGCTGGACATGACTCCCAGAATCATCTAGTCCAACCTGCTCTTCAAAGCAGGTGCAGTTATGGCAGGCTGTTCAGGGCCCTGCCCAGTAAAATTTTTAGTTTCTCCAAAGATGGAGAATGGAGAACCCCCATTTTCTCTGGGCAACCTCTTCTTGTGTTCAACCACCCTTGTGTTAGGTTTTTGGGGTTTTTTTCTTATATTGGAGCAGAATTCTCATGTTCCATCTTCTGCCTTTTCTGTCTTGTCCTCCCATTGGGCACCTCAGATGAGTGAGTCTGTCTTCTTTATACCTTTCCATTAAGTAGGTAGCACAGCAGAGAGATCTCCCCTCAGCCTTCTCAAGGCTGAACAAACCCAGCTGTCCCTGCCTCTCCTAATACATACTTTGCTAAAGCCCCTTGACCATCTTGATATATCGGACTTGGTCCCACATATGAATTCCTTGTATTAGGAGGTTATTGGAAAAAGGCTGTTTCCAAAACTGGAAGCGATACTCCAGCTGTAGCATCACAAGTGCTGATGTGGAATAATCAGAATCCTTGACTTGCGGGCTGCACTCTGGTTTATACAGCCTCATATGCTGTTGGCTACCTTTGTTACACCACCAGTGCTGTCTACTGGGTACCCCTCAGACTTTTTCCACAGACTCACTTTCAGCCTGTTGCAGAGCTTATGGCATCTCAAGTGCTGGGCTTGCACCTGCCTTTGGTCCCCCCATCAGCCCAGGAATCAGTCAAGCACAGCAGCTCTTCAGAATAGATTTGATTAATGTCAAATAGTACACTTCCAGACAACATGACCTGCGAGAAAGTGCTTATCATAGATTATTCCTAAAAGGTAGAAGGGGTAACACCACACCAGACTCCGCTCCCTCTACTCTCCATGCTCCAAGCACTGACCCTGCAGGATGTGCACCTTCAAGCACCCCATGCTCCTTTATGCCCCTGCTGAGAACATGCCCCATGCACCCTCTGTTTCTTGCTATGCAATCACTGGCAGGGTGTAGCAGAGCCCTAGGCTATTTCAGACACTTGGACCTGCTAGTGGCATGTGCCAGCCCACACACATGACACAGCATATCACCAGTATATGACAGGAGAAGACAGCAGTGCACTATCAGAATGGCAGAATTAAGGTAGTTCAGAACACAGGCTGACACAGAAATAACCACGTATTTTTTGTGGCAAACTGTTGGGATCTCCTCATAATTCTGGAAAACAGGTAATGATACAGAAGGCAGAAAGCACTTGAGAAGCCTTCTTTCAGCTGCATAACATACCTGGGAAGGCTGACGTTGCATTCCCAGTGTGTCTCTGCTCTGCCCCACACATTCGGCTCACTGCCTGCCTCCTCCTTTGCCCACATCCAAGCAATGCTCTTGTCTCCTTTGGGACTTCTGCTAGGTTTGGTTTCCAACCTTCAGGTGTGAAGACCTTGCAACTGCTAGGAAGCTGAGACTAGCTGAAGGAATGAGGGTAAGGAAGGCAGGACTATACGTTTTCCTCAAACACCTCCATAGAGGGATTATGCCCTCATGGTTGTGTGTTTGTGTGTGTGTCCGTCCCTCCACACATCTTTTTAAAACAGGAATTCTTTGCTGGACAATTCCAGTGCTGCACCTTGCAGCAGAAACTACCTAAAGAACCTGTATCCTTCCATTCCAACACTCCAGTCATAGAGCCATGCCACCATGATACCAATAAGATCATAGCCCTGCAGGTGTGCACGTGTCTCTAACTCTTGTTTACTTCCCATGCTATGTGCTTTTCACAGAGGCAGTTAAGTTGGGCCCCCAGTGAAGCCAACTTACCTGGCTGGAGTGCCAGGAATTCATTCCTTTGTGCTGCTCTTCAGATGCTCCTTTGCTGACCTGTGACCAGCTCAGCCACCTTCTGCAGGAGGTCCTCCGCTGGGGCACACCTTTGCAGGCAGCTCTGCTGCCTGTCCCTGCCCCAGGAGAAAGCTCTGGGCACCTGCTGCAGCCTCTCCCTGCAGCAGCTCCGCCTGGGTGGAGGCATCAGCCACCGCTGGGGTAGATGGTGCAGACCCCCCAGCCCGAGCTGCAGCCTTTGCCCTGAGAGAAGTGCCCACAACTCTGCCTTGAGGGTCAGGCAGGAACAGTGCCCTTGACCTGTGCAGATGGTCACAGAATGGTGTCTGGTTGATGGGTCATGTGGACTTCAGTCTCTCCACTCATCCACTCCAAAGCCATCTAGAAATCACTGGTAGATGTTTGAACTGAACAAATCCTCATGCAGAGGACCCCCAGAATCAGAACCTACTCCATGCTGCACTTACCCTTCACCTCCCTACTGCTAGATGTTCCTCCATACTATCTGTTCCCTGCTGATGCCAGGATGCTGACCAGAAGGGTTACTGGCTTACAGACACCTTACCAAACACACTGCAAAACCGCAGTGGGTTAAATCACTATAGTGTTTCAAATTTAAAGACTCCTGCAATTCAATAACATTCAGAAGCAAATTATATCTACTGCAGAAGACAGGCATCAGAACAGTGATGAATGATTATTTAGGAAACATGTTCTTTTGGGAAAGCTCAAGTATATTGTTTCTTTAGCTTAAGAAACAGTTAACTCAGAAAAATAGATTTTGATAACACCTGAGTCAATATTCTATCTTGGACTCCAACTGTTCTAATCTATTAGAGTTTGAAGTAGAAGTCTTTAATCACTTGGACACATATGAAGTCCTTATAAAAATGATCTGTGGCTTTATATTGTGTGTTATACCTTCTAGTTTTTATCAGAGTAATGCAAGCATTGCATTCACCTTTAAAATTCAGTTAGGATTTTTATTTTTGGTAGCTCTTTTTAACAGTGAGGTCTCTCATTCGTAAGTTACTGAACATGGTTTGTACTATTAAAGCCAAGGGACCAATCATAGCACTGGATATAAAACATAATTTTTTACAGGTCACAAAAAACGGATAAAAATTTTTCAAATATAAAACAAAGGGTCTTCACAAAAAAATAAGCAATTTTATCCAAGGAAGTTGACAAAATTCAGTGAGACAGTGTCCCAGTTTTCTTTTATAAACATCTGCCTCCCAAGACAGAGAATCAGCAAGTACAACTCTTCATGTTAGTATACGCTCATTTCCCTTTCAGCTGAGAAGGACTTCACCCTGATTGCTGCATTAAAAGCTGTCTTCAGTGCTGTTTAAGGAGAAGAAAGTTGCTATTGCAGAGTTTAAAAATGCCAGTGTAGGTTACAACCTTATATATTCAGAGCAGCCCTGTGGAGAAGGACTTGGGGGTGTTGGTTGACGAGAAGCTTAACATGAGCTGGCAGCGTGTGCTTGCAGCCCAGAAAGCCAACTGTATCCTGGGGTTGCATCAAAAGAAGCGTGACCAGCAGGTCGAAGGAGGTGATCCTGCCCCTCTACTCTGCTCTTGTGAGACCTCACTTGGAGTACTGTGTACAGTTCTGGTGTCCTCAACATAAAAAGGACATGGAGCTGTTGGAGCGAGTCCAGAGGAGGGCCACGAGGATGATAAGGGGGATGGAGCACCTCCTGCATGAAGACAGGCTGAGAGAGTTGGGGCTGTTCAGCCTGGAGAAGAGAAGGCTGCGTGGAGACCTCATAGCAGCCTTCCAGTGTCTGAAGGGGGCCTATAAGGATGCTGGGGAGGGACTCTTCCTTAGGGACTGTAGTGGTAGAACAAGGGGTAATGGGTTCAAACTTAAACAAGGGAAGTTTAGATTAGATATAAGGAAGAAGTTCTTTCCAGTGAGGGTGGTGAAGCACTGGAATGGGTTGCCCAGGGAGGTTGTGGATGCTCCATCCCAGGCGGTGTTCAAGGCCACGCTGGACAGAGCCTTGGACCACGTGGTTTAGTGCAAGGTGTCCCTGCCCATGGCAGGGGGGTTGGAACTAGATGATCTTAAGGTCCTTTCCAACCCTTACTATTCTATGAATCTATGATATATGTGCTTTTTGGAAACTTAGGGCAAGTTTATCAGAGCAAATAGAATTACAATCAAGTCAGGAAATCCATTTTGCTTTACTGTACTGCATTAACGTGTCAAAAAGGAAAAAGTTTTCATTATAGATTTATTTCTGCCAAAATGCACACTGTATGGGCCAACACAGTTAAGCCACTGTGAAAAGAGGATTACCTTAAAAAAAAATAAACAAATCAAGTATCACAAGTTCACACCAGCCACACAATGTCTTTGATAGGAAAGAAAAGAATCATTACAGGGCTAATTAACTAATCCACCTCTCCATCCTTGAAAGGCTCTGCAAAACAGCTTCACAGCCTCTTCGGTGAGGCTGAGTGATATCTTCAGGACAAAAATTATACCCCCAGGACAAAAATTATACCCCCAGGACAAAAATGATATCCTGGAAGATTTGAAGGGTCCTGCAACATTAAGTGTGCTGTTTTCTAGAGTACAGGAAATCATGGCTTGCTCAATCTTCAATCTATCACACATAGATAGATTGCTGTTTGGAAGAGAACATTTTGTGAATTGTCCTCGGTATGACATGGGGGTTTTGTTCCTAGTTTTCTTTTAAGCCTTAATACAAATAGCTTCCTGGGTATTTGTACAGACTGCCATCTGTATGGGACCAGAGAGTCGACTGCAGAAATCTACTGCTGTTGCTTCAGCAAAAGCTCAGCCCTGGGGTAGCTCAACTTTCTTAATATTTTTCTTCCTAGCATAGAGAATCAAAAAAATCCTCATCTTTGTAGTGTAATGTTGTTACATAAAATTCTCTGCAATTATGCACTGAATATTAATACAAAAAAAGGTTATTATCTATCTGGTCAGCGAAGATGGAATGCCTCCAATTTTCAGTTAGGAACAGATTAAATACCTATGGACTGAGTGAAACTAGATTATCTCCAGAACACTCTAAATTGCTGTGTAGATGCTGGCAGCCACCAGGAACCTGAGGCAACTGACTGGGTGTCCAAACAGAGTCCTGATACATACACATGTCCAAAAAAGTTACCAAAGTTGGTTTAGCCATTACAGAAGTTTGGTTTAATAGAAGATTTTTGTTTGCTATGCTGCGAAAAGTGACTCCAACTTCTACTCCCAGCTCTACTTGATGGCATGTGTTACAGCTCTCCTTCAAACACCAGGCAGGTCCCAAAGCCCCTGCCTCAGCGCACTGCCCAGAAAGCTTGCCTAATTGGAAAAAAAACCCCAACAAAACAAGCAGCCTTCCAGTATCCAAAGGGGGCCTCCAAGAAATCTGGAGATGGACTTTTTATAAGAGTATTGATAGGGCAAGGGGGAATGGATTTAAACTGGAAGTGGATAGATTTACATTAGATATTGGGAAGTTCTTTCCTGTGAGGCTGGTGAGACACTGGCACAGGTGCCCGGAGAAGCTGTGGCTGCCCCATCCCTGGCAGTGTTCAAGACCAGGCTGAATGGAGCTTTGATCAGCCTGGCCTAGTGGAAGGTGTCCCTGCCCATGGCAGGGGGGTTAAACTAGATGGCCTTTAAGGTCCCTTCCAACCCAAACCATTCTATGATCCTATGAAGAAAACCGAGGGGAAGGAAGGAAGGGAGACCCATCTCACCCTCCCAGGATAAGGTGGTTTATCTTTCCCTTTAGCAGCTAATATGCAAAGTGAAAAAAAAGTAACGCCCTTGGAAAAGATCCCACAGCCCGTCACAGCAAGAAGGCAGTTTGCTGAACAGCAGCACTACCTGTAAAATCCTACCAGAGCAGCAAAAGATTTACACCAGGGAGCAATGTTTGCACCAAGCTGAACAATAACCATGGCATATTGGCACATGCAGGTAGAACTCAACGAGCACAGACAAAATCACGCAGTGACTGCCTGCCTGCCTGATGGCACCTTGTAACTCTACAGGCTCTTTCTTCAAAGAATATCCATGAAAGACTTAAGTGTTTGGAACAAGAAAGAATTCCCAGACTTCAGAGTTACTCCTCATCTTAAATGCTTCATCAGATATTTCAGGCTTTTTTTTTTTTTTTTTCTTTTTACATCAGATTAGCTACCTTCTGTTATTCTCTTCTGAATTTAAATGGCAACGCTGCATTGGACAGAGATCAACTTACTTAGTATTCCACCCTTGCTCTTATCAGTTTGACAGGATCTCCCCTATATTAAAATTCTAGCATACATAATTCTCTTGCATGTAAAGGGTTCTTAAACACTTTAATAAATCCTGTTAAGTTCATTTATTTTTTGGAAGATGATAACCTTGGAATAGACTTCTATGAAACTGGAAAAACTGCCAAGAGAAACACTGCCAACTGTGTAAATAGGTTAAACCTGAATTATTATTACTGTTATTTACATTAAGGAGTATCACTATAACACCTTCTAAAAATGGATTTGATATCTAACGGTGAGCTGTGCTTATTTCTCAGTTTGCTAAATATGACAAAGAGTTTTAAGAACACTCATATTAAACTCAAGATATAACATTTACATTTAAATGAGCCTGCAGACAAATACTTTTCTCCCTATAAAGTCAAAGCTACACATTTTACTGTGCCACTCTCCTGATTTCGTAATTGATCAATTGAGAAATAATGGCACAGCACTGGATAAGGCTAGCAGTCCCATGGTAAGACTGATTTTCCTGGGTAGAAATGAAATTTTCTTGTTGTCTTGAGTTGCCCAACTACTTCCTAAACACACAAAAGTGTTCCAACTTTCTCATGTAGCCTTCATTCATGAAAGGCTCTGTTTTATGGGTTCAGGTTAATGAAGAGTATAAATGAAAACAACATATTGTCTTGAAAGGCATGAGCCTGTGTCACTAAATGAATTAACTGATGAACTCTCGCACTTACAGCTATCTTTAATCCTGTTACACACCTATAAAAATTGAGGACTACCTACCCCCAAATCTGGCAGTACAAGAAAGAGAAAAAGCCATTAAAAGGTTGTTATACAAAGCCCCACCTCACTACACAAACGACCAGGAAACTATACTGGTTTTGCACCAGCAGTGTCAACCAGTTTCCCCTGTAGGGAATACAATGTGGATCTGTGCCATTGCATCCCTGCTCTAGGATGGTCTTCTACCAGTCTTAAGTGGTGTATCAACTGAAGCAAACAGACAAGCTTGAAGACCACTCTGCTCTGCTGGCAGAGCTGACCTACCTTGTGTAGTGTCACACATTACAGGAAGGACAAGGAAGAACAAGTTCTGTCTTCACTGTTTCATGCCACTGCACTGACAGCACTGCTGTTTGGTGACAGCAAGCTCTTTTACACTCATGGGATTGCTGACCCTTTGATGAGCCCAAGAGGCATGCACATGCAAACACACATACACATGCACACTGAGAATAAGTCTCTTTTGTGTTTCTTTTTGTTTTACTCACAATGCTATTTAGCTGCAGTAATTTTGAGACAAGCAACCCCATCATTTCACCCTGTGTGCTCTCTGAGAATAAGGCTTTCTGGACAGGGATTTGAGCAGCTGCTCCTTAGCAGAGAATAAAATTCACACTGCTGGAGAGGGACGAGAAAAGGGGCAACAAACAACATTTGTTTAAAATTTGGCAGAAGCATCCTAATTAGATGAATTATTGGATGGATCATCAGCACTGCTCCCCAAAGTGCCATAGGACAGGAGAGCCCTTGGAGGACATGTTGATTTAAGACAGCAAAAATGATCCCAAAGAGCACCATCACTGAATGCAGAACACTAAAGGCTCGTTTGTCTCAAAAATCCCACTTCCCACACAGCACCATTGCTCACTTGCCATGTATATAAAGGTTGTAACAGTTAATCATTTAGACAGGGATAAATATTTATTCAGGGACTACCTTAACGTTGAATGTTATTTCCTCCATGACGTAAACTCGTTCAGGAAATGCTTTAGCCACCTCCTCCACACTGTTAAAATACTGCACTGGCTCCTTAATATCTCGGTCTTGTTCCAGCAGCTTAAATTGCCCTGAAAACAGATGATAAACAGAAGAGTTGTAAGATATTTATATTGGACAACTGTCACTGTGGCAACTGCTGGCTCAACTTCTTCACCATTTTGCTCGGTCAATTTTTCCAGTTAGTAGCAGCCAAACCAGAAGAGGAAAGATTGCAGAGAGTCTCCTGAACCTGCCACGAAAGGCACCCCATTTCACCAGGTCAGAACAAAAACCATGTGTGGCAGCTGAAGTTAAGTTAAAAAAGATCCTTTTATCACATGCTGTCTAGAAATAGTAAATAACTATGGAGGGATTTGTCTGCATGTACTTAATTCAGTGTAATAGTATCTGTACAGATAGCAATTTTTGGCCCTTACTATTACAAGTTTTACACAAAGAAAACACACCCATTACTATATAGCCCCAAAACAATAAACATAATGGTTTGCCTTTGTTTTCAGCATCACCAAGCAGCTATTAAAAAATGCTAGGCTAAAACCTTTTTCCTCCTAGGCTTCCCCAAGAGTGGAATAGCATTTAACTTTCCCTAATCATAAACTAAGCCGTTCGAGAACTTTAGCTAACATAAGAAATTAAAGCATACACATTTAAAACCCTTTTGAAGGTGGTTGCCTTCAGAAGAGCATTAGAAAGAAGTGTTTCTTGCTGACTCTATCTCCCCCCAGCATGAAAACCTAAGTTTCCTAAGTCTTGTAAAAGCCAAGAACTAACGCGGAGGCAGCTGCCCCGGGCAGACCTGCCAGGGACAGCTAGGCACATCAATTGCCTCTGTGCGCTATGAACACAAAGTTTAAAAGCTTTCTTTTACAAATACAGCGATAATGAAAGCTTAGATGGACACCCTTGCTGCTTGTATGACGTAAACTTAAAATATGTGGAGCTATCTTCCCAAATTTAGAAACATTGTAAGTTAAAGGCCGGTCTCAGCAAGAGAACAGCACAGCAAGACTCGATGTAAGAAACAACTGCAGAAAACGAGAAAAAGGCTGAGTAAAATCAATGATTAGTGGTTCTCCTGTAAATCATATTTTAAAATTAGCAACGCATGCAGCCACTGGATTATTGTTCCCAAACAGTGCTCAACTTCATTAAAACACATGTGATGCATCAGGATGTCAGCCACCTACAGAAATATTTTCTCACTCCTTCAGCATTTTTGTGCACAACACCCTGCTGCCCCTATACATCCCGTTAGCCTTGAGACATTTGTGACATATTTGGAGAATTCACCCACACTAAACTTTTCAGGCCACCTGGCAGCAGAGGAGGAAATGAATGCAAGCTCAGCAAGCCCTGATGCCCCATAAGAAAGACTTGTCCCACCACCCTGCCAGGTGCATGCAGACACATGCTTACTAAGAGGTGTGAGACCAAGAGGCTCAGCTCCTCCACCTAACCACAGCACCCTGCTGACAGAGACACAACCTTTTAATCAGTATGCTCAAGTACTGTGGTTGTAAACCTAAATATCAACCTTCAAAACTGAGGACTTCCTTTTATTCCCTTCCATACATTTTGTCTTTCTAAAGCGACCACAGTAACTTTGAAGTATTAAAACCAGAGCAAATAAAGATGCTGGTATTTCCCACTGCAAGACTGTCTTTTGCAAATGTTTAGTAACCTTCATCACACTTCAAAAATCAGTTGCCTTGGAGTTTTCCTAACTTTGTGTCTGCTTCAGGACACACTATCATTTGAAGCTCAGCCAAGACAATTCATGTACTTTGAAGACCAACACTGGGGTAGAAGCAGTAGCACCTTTGGTCTGACCTGCCGAAGCCATTCCTCCAGTATGTTACAGCAATGGAGTTGACTACGGGATGTCTTCTCCATGTCACACCAAAGGTCTGCCTCATGCAGCATTCTGCCTCAGGCAGGAGTAAAGGACAGCCATGTAAGGAGGACTTTAAGCACAATTAACAATACCACCCAGAGTCTCCACACCTCTATGAGGAACTCACGGCTCAAAGACGCCCAGAGCAGGGAAGAGGTATCTTTGGGCTTAGTAGCTCCAGAGGTTTTTCTTCCTTGTATATTTGTTTAATTGCTTACTGAATGTATCCAAAACTTTCACTGTAGACATACCCTCGATCTTGAAAAAATCTAGCAACCTCTTCTTCCACAGACTTTCCATTACCTCCAGGATTCAGGGGATTAAGAGTGACAAAGCTACACCTAGCAGACATTGTGGGTAGCAGCAGGAAACCTGACAGTGGACAAGCATTTGGAAAAATGCTTCAAGTACTCAACAGAAACATTTTAGCACCCTAAAGCTGAATTCTTCAGCCTGTCTGCTCTCAGACTTTTTGGTACAAAGCAACAGAGGGGCCAGGCAGCTGGCACCTCTGGGCTCAGGGAATCAGGGAGATGCTCAGTTAACTGACACTGGAAAGCATGTTGTGACTGATGCCTGAGGCACAGACAAGGAACGAAGAGAGGAGAACTGTGCTTTTCAATCCTCATTCCACCATACAGACCATGTAAGTCCTGGTTTCAAGATTTTCCCTGTCAGCCACAGCCTAGTCAAGAGGAAGATGCATTCCTCAGCTCCACAGGTCCTTCCCCCTGCAGACATCCCACTTTCCTGCAAAGGAAATTCAGGAGTTGGGGGGGCAGCTCAGTGAAGTCAGACCTCCTCCTACATAAAGTCAGAATGTGCCAAGACACCATGCAGCAGCAGGGACTATGAGCTGCACCAGGGAGCATCTGACAGCACAGAGAAACTACTACTCCGGAGTGCAGAGCCAATGACTGTATTTCACAGATAATCACTACAGGCAAGATGTTCTTAAATTTTACAAGTTGTCACACACTGTTCGTTCACCATGGGCTGACTTGAGGTTGTTGGTCTCTCCTGCTTACTTCTCAATTGCTGTCCTCTGTGACTACCGACACAGCCACCTGGGTGCAGCCCTAACTGATTGCCCAGTCTGGGATCCAGCAGTCTGATTTGCAGGATTCCCAGCTGTGGCTTACTATTTGAGGCCAGCTGTGATTACAATTTATAATGGCATTTCATACTCCCAGTTCCCTGAAGAAAAAAACCTCAAACCACTGCAAGTTTGAGTCACCTCAGACAGATGTAAGTCCAGTGGGGTTACTTTTGATTTAATACTCTCCCTATGCGCAGAACGGTGTTGAATAGGGTACTGCATGGAAGCTACATAGGGTTTTATTTTTTTTGAAACTGTGAGATACTGCAGTGATAAAACTTTGCTAGTTCAGAAAGAAATTGAGAACTCTCACTCCAGAGCAGAAATTCAGTTGGGCACAGTAACAAAGCATGAATTCACATGAATGAGGAAGGAAAACAACATACTGAATAATAATACATTATACAGACAATACTCATCCAGCACTTTGAATGAGACAGTGGTCTTTAATTCTAGGTTCTCTAGTTACTCTGTTTGGAAGCATACTACTATTTTACTGTGACTGTTATGTATTTAACAATAGACAGTCCAGTCTGGTGGCAAGAAAAGGCCGGTTACCAATTACAATCCAAACTTCTACAAAAAAGTCCCACATTCCTCAGCACCGAACAAATGCTTTAGGCTGTGTCTACTGGGAGGAGGGTTTACTATCTACTATAGAATTACACATGTTCTTGTAAAAAAAATAAATAAATCAGCTGGAGCTTTGCTTCGGTACAAAGACATGCTCAGAACCATCTATGTCGCTGTCTGTGCCATCCTCCCTTTCCTTCAGCTGAGCCGCGCAAACACAAAGCCGTCTGTGCCTTCACTGCTAATAAGCAGCAGTTCATGGGGAGGTTGACTACAGAGGAGTACACACAGATCCCAAAGCATATAATAGAAGGGCAGCATTAATCTCCTCCTGTTACGAAATCAAGAAGTATGCTGTGCATGGAAGCTGTCAGGGCTAGATATTAAAATGCCTCTCCTTTGGAAAAGATGGTTTATAACTTGAGATTTTCTATAGACTTAAAAAAAGAATTATTTCCTCATGGAAAAAGGCAGACTTTTTTATTGGAAGGAGAGAAAGAAGGGCTGAAGCAGGGCCTGCAATACACATTTGAGCCAGATGTCAAGTAACTAACTAATAGGGAGGAAGGAGACAATTTCTTATTATGCTTCTCCCCGGTCTCTGTTCAAGCTGTCATAAAAAAAGACAGCATGGCTGAAATATAAGTTAAATGGACATAAATATGGCTTGACTGCAAGTTAAAGTGGAATTTTATTACACTTCGCAAGACGCATGATTTCATCAGGAGACTTTACAAAACTGACAGCAAGCTTAAATCATAAGGCAATTTAACTGCATGTTAATTAAGAATTTAACAAAAATTTAAAGAAAATCTAAAGCTAAAACTGTACTTCTATAGAAGTTCACCCTTCTCTCTTACTAGCACAAAAAGAATAATGAAAGGTTTCCCCACTAAATCAGTGCAGGTTTGAAAGATCAAAAATCTGTAATACCTACACGGTCCACTGGGCAGGTGTAGTTACTCCCTTGCAGCCAAGTGCAAGGGAGTAATGAACAAGCTCTATATGTCTTTATCTTTCAGTCTGGCCTCTGGCAGGCACAGTATTGGAACAGTTTCAATCTAGTATATATTATCTCTGCAGATTATGAATTCTTATTTCTCTGTGAAGGTACTTACAGCAAAGACAGTAAATCCAGTACTGCTGGAAATGAGTCCAGAAAGATAAAAAGGCAGGGAAAGACCTAAGCGACGGCTTATCTTCCAGTTTATAGAGACATTTATTAAAACTCAGTAGTAGCAGGAGAATCAGTCCATCTTCCTTCTAGCCAGAAGCTGGCCCTTCAACATCTGTGAGCAGGGGCATTAACCAGCCCTTTCTGGTTAATGTCCAAGCCTTCAGGTTGCTTTTGCTGCCTCCACTGCTTAGGTTCTTGCGGGCTTATGTATGTTCACAACTCTAACCACCTCACACAGGTTATTTCTGCAATGTAAGATCCCTTGTTTTTTTGCGGTGATTTACCCCCTGCCACCAAACAGTCCCGCCATTTCCAACAGTCCAGAATGCTTCCAAGACAGAAACATTCATTTTGCACTGCACCTGTACTGTGCCTAGACCAAGGGAATCCTTACTGATGAAAGCACGTATATGCTTATATACCAAAAAGAAAAGATGAAAAAAATTCTGTAAAAGAAAAAAGTAGCTGCATGTCATTCAGTAGGAAACATGGAAGGTCACTGAAACATCTGCTCAATTGCTTAGCTGTGAAATGATTCTCCAAGGAGGCAGAAGTTGTATTGTCTTTCAGCAGCTTTGATTATTTACTAAGTCTCACATCTCTCTATGCAAGACGGTATGCAAAGCCCAGTGCTTCTCAAGAATGTGCAGATGGCACAGCAGGGTAGCAAAAGTACTGCAGAGGTTTATGTTTCGTATTATTTGTTGACTGCTGACTGCATTTCAGTATTTCAAAGAACAGCAGAGCTGACTGAACAAGAAAAGGCTCTCTACCTGCCAGAGTAAAACTGTTTTGGAAAAAGACAAGTTTTTGTCTACACTTTTCAGCATTCCTGTGCATCAACCTGATAAGAAATAACTTTGTTTTCCTCCCCAAAAAGGCAGAGTTAAAGAGCATAAGCCTAAAGCATAAATAAGACATAATAATGAAGAGCACAGAGAGGTGACTTCTTGTATATCAGAAAAATGTGGTTGCATGAACTGGAAAGTACACTTCAGCACACCTGGTTCTTCCGTGGACCTGTACAGTCTTCAGCTGACTGTGTACACAACTGCCCTCAACAGCTGACATAGAAACGAATTTGTCTCAGTGTAGGGCAATGGAAGGAAATCTCAGTTTATGGTCTCACTTATCACTCCATCAACTAGATCATACAGTGAGCTATTTCATTCCTACCTACTACTTAGAAAAGACAGCCAGTCAAAAGAGAGCATGGCAAACCAAAGACTCTAAAATAATAGATTAAGATGTAACCTAACACTCACACCAACATGTAATTTTTTTTCTTAAATAGGTTTTTTTATTTAAATTGACATTTGCCAGTATGTCTTTGCACAGAACCTACATGTGGCATTTTGTTGTTGCAAGAAGTGCTGTCATGGCAGTGGCTGTAGCTGTCCTGAAAAAAGTTAGAACAAAAAAGAATCCATCACATCTTTGACACATCTAATAAATGACTGGAACCAATGTGTAAAGTTAATATTGCAGCTCTTTTGGGGACCTATCACTAAGTAAATGTGAAAAGGTTTGGCAGACATGCAGAAGTAACGATGAGTGGGAAATAAATGCCTTGCTTCACTTTTGTCATCTTCTAGCTTGATGAAACTTAAGTGTTTGTTCCCAGCTCTCCAGAGGAGAGAAGAGCGTCTGCATGCTCAGGTCTTCTGGAGCTGCCGGGCCTCCACGGCACAGGGGACAATACAGGGGGGAAAAAAGACTCATCGCAGAGAGAAACTGCAGCTATAAATGTAATTACAGATCCATTTTTAGCAGCAGGAACAGACAGTAGTCTGCAAACGAACTAGTGCAGACAGGCTCCCAGCCCTACCATTCACAGAGACGACAGGAAGGCACATCACCTGCTCTGTCACCTCTGGTTTTCTTGTTGAAGGAGCTACTGATTGCACCTTAGGTTGGGACCCAGCAGCAAACCAACACAGATGCAATTCTACAAGCTCATCCCCTTAATAAAAGAAGGAGTAAGACAACTTAGCAGTACAAGTTAATCCTCATCTGCCGCACTGGTATCTTCTGAGAGCTTTTTGAAAAAAGGTTTGGGGGACAGAGAGAGAAGAGTTATTCATAGGAATTTCTGTGTTTATTTTCATACTGTAGCCTGCTGAAAGAATATACGAAATCATAAAAGGGTAGAGAATACAGCAGGAAAATACACAAGAGTCTTACGTACACAGCTTCCAAAGGATAATGACTGGGCCACAAACTAGAAAAGCTACAATTGAATCTTATTATTGTAATCATCGTGAAATAGCTATTAAACAGACTTTGAAATATTGCTTCAGTTTTTTAAGAGCTGCCTGTCAGTACTTCTTGAGGGAAGGGAGAGGGGTGAAAAAGAGGACCTCTTGTGTCCCCACTGTACCCAATCTTCTGGAAATTTTAGGAATGTATTAAAAAAACCCAGATGAAACATGAACTAGAGACATATCTAAGTAAACAATACAAGTAGAATTCATCAAGTGTACTGGAGCTAAACTTATGGCACTGCAAAACAGAGGGCAAGGCACAAAGGCACATTCAGTCACTAGAGATTGTGCAATATTTCATGGGGAAGGAGCCCTTCAGAATGAATAGTTTTACTTCTCGGAAGTATTACAAAGATTTTGAAGCCTTAAATGCCTTTATTCCTCTCTACGTTATGTCTGTGGTACAAATACCCATTCAACCAAGAGAGAATGAGTCAGGCATCGCAACCTGGTAAGACATGTTGAAGCAGAGCATCAGCATGCTGATACATCACCTGTGCATATGCATAGGCACCATTTGGGAGATCAAGGAAGGGAATCCAACCAAGTTTCCCACACAGCAATGCAATGCTTGCTAATCAAAACCTCTAATCCTATGCTGGCAGAGCAAAGGGGATGGTAGAGACTAGTGTTCTCTTTTCTCTTATCTTACTTTTGACTCTTAAGTTGCATAACAAAAAAAAAAGTTCAATTTTGTTGGCAGCATAACAAAGAAAAATCAGTTCAAATTGTGACTGATGATAGCTTAAAGCAGATTTAACTTACATATATTGCATGAGAGGGAATTTTGGGTTATAGATGATGTAAAAAGACAGACAGGGAAAACAAGCCTAACCTCTAACCTTTGTTTCATAAGTTATTATCATCACAAATACAAGATTACCACAATGAAATGTTCCATTTTACAGAGTCACATGTTTGAATGTCTGGACAGTAATTTAATTAGATTTAACTTACTAACTGGGTTATCATTGATCTAACTTGTAATTAACACCATTCTATTCCTTTCCCATGGTCTGCCAACAGACACCAAGAACATTCCATAGGTGGCATGTTAGTTCACATGCTTAAGTGACCACACAGAGGACTCCAATGACTACTACACTGTCTGACTTTCCTAATTACTATTAACAAAAGCTGTTGCTAGTTTCCTGTTGAACAGTAAGAGTATAAAGACATGCACATGAAGATGGCATGCTCTCCTGGTGAATATTAGAGCTTATTCAGATTGCAGCACAAAAAGTCATCAAGAGAATGAGAGAAAAGTTACAGAAAGCCCAACCAAGCCAATCCAGAGCTTGCATGAGACACTGTTAAGGTGACTGTGTTTAACAGCAGCTGCCCAACAACAAAAGATTTTCCTTACGTGACTCCTAGCGCTGTTCCCTTGGTACCCACTTAGTGGATACCCACTTAGACCTCAGTTAATGAAAATGGTTAAGAATCACTGAAAGCTTATGGCTCCGACCTATTACAGTAGCATCCAGGATCCTTACGAGAACATCTGTTGGAATTGCTTGCCACCAAAAAGGAGTATTTGACAAGATGGTAAAGCCAACTTACCTGTCACTTAACAGAAGCCTTTAGCAAAACCAGCTGTCCTCTATATGAACAGCTGGAAGAGAAAATGAGGTAGAACCAAAGATGAAAAAGTACATGGTTACAGTTCTTACTGCACTTTGAATCGCTTGTTTTCACTGTTTCATTTATACATTAACACTGATTCAGGGCTAAAAATGAATTTTAAGGAGTAGCAACCCAGCTTAGATATGTGAATGCAAAATACAAAATGAACATCAAACCTTGTGCTGGATGGCAGACAAGTCCCTTAACAGCATCTTATATTGTTCTGCCCAAGTTAGATATTCCTATTTTAGTGAACGGCATCACATACATTTAAAATTAAGCAGCAGCACAGACTCTTAATTTGCCTTTAGATCTATTCTTAACTAGGTGATCTCCCAAATCATCAGTATACACTCATCCCAAGACATACATATATTAAAAGAACAGGGTTGCCTACAATAGATTAACATTTAATTGAAGCACAGAGAAAGTTGAGATGAGAGTAACAGAATAAACTCCTGGTTAGCATTTGAAATTAATATTACTAGTTTCAAGCAGACTCAAACAGACCCTATTAGAATACCTGTTAAAGGTTAGCGAAGCATGCTGGGATTTTATATCACAGCTGCATCAAAAAATTCTGCCTTTACACCATGGATTCCCTCACCTCATTAACACTGACTTCAGTAGAATTATGAATGTGTAAGACTTCCTCTTCAATGCAGAAAGAGCAAAATCACTTTTTTTTTTTTAATCAAAACAAAATTTCTAATCATTAGTTTGAAGAAAACACAGTAACACAAATTTGTTCCATTTAGGCTGATGTCACCACTGCAATGGTGCAGTTGTGGTTCATAATCTGTGTGACTCCAAGTACTGAATGAGCACAAAAAACCAACTCCATCCTTGGTCATAACATGGATTGCAGAGGTTCTAACCTCAAGTGACTTGTGGATTTACACTAGACACGGCTTTTCAGATTTGGTACTCAACTCTTAAAAAACAGATTTGACAGAACAGAAGTGGCTTTTCCAAACAACTTCATACACATTCTTCTATTTCTTGGCAAGTTGAAGCTTTTGCAACTGCTGAGTTTAATCATTAACTTTGCCTTACTGAGTTTATTTATTTATTTTGCAAAAGCTTCAAAGTCCACACTCACCAAAACTTAAGATCTTAGTGTTTCTGCCAGGGTGCAAAGACACTTTCTTCAATCATAAACCCCTTATGCTTTCTGTTCTTTTGCTGACAGATCTTTTTTCCTCCTGCTACTCCCACGTGAGTATCCCCATTTCTATGGCCTGACTTTAGCACCATTCATTGCTTTCTTGCTCGCTGAGCAGCCTTTTGTGCCTTTCAGGTTCTGACCTTGTCCTATGCCTGTCCCCAGCATGAGTGTAGGACGGTGTGTAGTGAAATATTCCACCCCAGAAGGACAGTTATGTCGATAGCAGTGCCTCTGGCAGGCACTTGCACTGCAACAAACAAAGCTAAAGAAAAAGTGCATTCACTGAGCAGAAATCCTGAAAATGTACATAGATCAATTCTGTATAAAAAGTGCTTTTGTTTCCTGTTCAGGAACAGGTTTTTTAATTAACTGAATGGGAGGAGTTGTAAAAACCAGGAACAATGACTGAGTCAGCAGCTCCGTTAGTTCTTGGTAGCTTACAAGGCTTTACATGAGACAGAATAAACATATTTCATTCAGACTGAGACATTTTTATCAATGTGGAGAGAGACTTCAGTGCCTGGGCTTGGTATCCTGAAAGACCGTCTGTACACTATAGAGCAGCTTATTGTTTCAAAGCTCGTATCTCATTTGCTTGGTGAATATACATGTGGTTTACAAGCTCTAGCAAAGTCTGTATTTTTTCCCTTCTCTTCCTCCCTCCCTCAACTTAAACCTACTGAAGTATTGCACTCAATCTACTGGAGTCACTTACTAGTTCCCAACATTTGTGTATCACCAATGGAAAGGAGGCATTGCTGTTCTTCTATGTGACAATTTTCTTGGGAAAGGTACTATCACTTTGTGTTGTCAATGCCTGCTGACGACTGTAGCTTAGCTTATGTATTTATAAAGTGTTTAAATTAGGAAGGAATTCAATTTATTATAGCTCTGACCACCAGCAATCATGAGCAAGTTCTGAAAAACAAGCTCACTTTACTCCTGGAACAAATTAGACAACATATTTAAAACTGAAATTAAGCCAATTTCCAAAGAAACTTCTTAATTACACAATAGATCTGGTTTATTCAGCTAAGGTCTCCTGTCAAGGAGAGTATTCAGTGTTAAGTACATTTATGCTACAGCTAAAATTATATTAAAGAGAATTTAAAACAAGCGCGGAGCCAAGATAATACACGATCTGAAAATCACCTTAATGAAATCCATGTAGTAGCTTATAACGTTGAATAGCTACCAAGCATGCAAAGTAACTTGCAGCAGGCAAACATTTCTCAAGTTTTTTGGTTTAGGATCAGCAGCCACGTTTATATCATCGCCTCAGTTGACAAGCAGAAGGCGTTTTGATACCTGTATTCTGCATGAGGTAAGCCATCTCTTCACTCACTCTGTATGAATGCAACAGAGTTCCTGTCAGAATCATTTGTCTGGTTTCCAGTATAAGAGGACATTGATTCAGTATTGTGCAATTTATCTACAAAGCAGACAAACCTCTCAATAACAGTTCAAGATGAATGAAGGCGGCTTTCAAGAATGAGTATTTTGGCATATGTTCACAGCATGTGCTATAGTGTCATCAAAAAAAAAAAAAAAAAGGAGGAAGAAACAAAAAAACGGAAAAGAGGAGATGAGCCGAAAAGGTGGGTGAATAGAGATGGTGGGTAAGAGCACACTGCTTCAGCACTGCCTCTTCATTTAATTTTCACTGCAATTCAAAAAGGCAGATGATAAATCCAAAATGCAGATCTAAGCAAGATACACATCTGCCTCAGTTCTCTTGAACGCATTCCGTTGCACATATTTTGTTTCATTACCTTAAATAAGGTGGGTACCATCTAAACCCCTCTCTGGCAGTTCAAATTAATACAGCTGAATCTAAAATATATAAAGAAACAGAAAGCCCAGCCAATTTTTCCCTCTTGTAAGATGTCTGCCAGCTTGCTGAGAGACAAACAAAACCAGTTAGCAAAGCAGTGCCTAGCCTAAGACAGCTCAACAGAAAATAACAGACTACACATGGGGCGGTTTAATTTCAAAAGTGTTTTCAGAAGACCACTTACGGGGTTTTGTTTTCTCCATGTAAATGATAATTTATGATTTAAAGAGTTGTACTATGCCTTGCTAATGCTTTTTGAAATGCTACTGAATATTTTATCCTGTATCTGTTTCTAGTGAAACCTTCTTGCTAATATTGGTTTAGGGCATCTCCGGTTGAAAGCCATTTTTGCACCAATTCCATTTTGTAGCCTTTCACAGAAAGGGCTGTGAAGTGGTAATTATGAGAGTGGCTCGCCGCCTATTTGTCTTTGAATCAACATGGACTTCCCCAGCTGCTAGATTATCATGAGATATATTATTATATACTGATTTCTAAGTACACAAGCTAACATTAGCAGCTGCAAATGCTCCAGAGAAATTCTGTGCTTCAAATTTCTGTGAAAGAACTTTAGTTTGAAAACAAGGTGATCTTAAATCTACTTCTGGGGTGAAAAGAAATACTATAAATATTTTTGGTTCAAGAAAAAAAAAAGTTACTCTTTGAATATTGAAACTAAATCAATTCTGGGCAGTTTGTCTTAGCACACTGATTTAAGGTTGTGAAGATGCATGGATGGAAAAAGGATATTAGGGTTTCAGACATTTGGAATTCATTACTGTAGATATCTAGAGACAGATGATGCTTAGAGACAAGAAAAACTGGGACATCCAAAGCTAAAAGTAACTCAAAACCAAAAGCCATCAACAGATCAGTCTTTGCTAGAGTTATCACAAAGTACTGAGAAAGTTTTCCCAACAGCTTAATGTTCATTTCAGGGAAATGACTATTTTCAGTTGAGATTTTTGAACATAGGGAGCAGAAAGGCAAAGACACCATTTAGAAACCCCATCTTTAAAACGACATGAATTGTGCTCCTTGAAGCAGTAGTTCGCTAAAACAAGTCCTTTCCTTCCTTTCCCAAGTGCACTACTGTGTACCCACACAGAGCAAAACCATGGCCTCCCACACAGCAAGCCGCCACAGACACAGAGGCAGTCATCATCCCGCAGATGATCACTTGGAGAAGGGTCACCCCCTCTGAGGAAGCAGCCAAACACCTCTCCTGTCCCTTCAGCCTGCCACCTCCTCCTACCATGCTGAGTTGCCTTGAGGGGACAGAGCGTCTATCCCACCAAAACCCTGCCATTGGAAGTGACAGTCTTTACCACCCATAAGCTTGGCCAACAGTAGATGCTGAGTTAATGGAAAGTAGCCTGGCTTACTCTGACTGGACATACAGCACCACAGCTAACAGGCTTATCTACACACTGTTTCAATGCCTGCTTGCCTAACTTAGTACAAAAGATGTTTAGTTAAAACACTGGAAAGACTGTGACCAGCTAAGCCAAGCCAGATACAATCTGTTTCACAATCTGTTGTTTTATCTGCTGGGTTCTCTCCGACTGAGTAATGTCAAAACGGCATTTCCAAGGTTCTCACCTTTCTTCCCTGCAATCACTCTGCTTGCTTTGAGCACAACATGCAGGCATCCCCAGCCACTCTTCATTCTGAACTACCCAAGTGGCTGGAAGTCTTAACACCTACAACATTTACTTAACATCTTACCTTCACCATACCCTAGTGTTGCACTCCTGCCTGCTACAGGCTGCTCATGGCTGACCAGGCAGCTCAGGTGCCAGCTCTGGGAAGGCTCAGTTAAGCAAACTCTCAGAAAGCTGTATGCCAGCTGACTCAAGATTTTTCTTGGACAGGAGTCAGAAAACCACCCTGCACACTTTCCATCTGATGCACATTAAACGAGCCTTATGATAGCCAAGCACCACGAAGTGACAAATGCCTGCAATATGATAAAAAGGCGGCTATTTTTCATTTTCCACAGTAGAGGAGTGGTACATCCAAACAGAATGAAGGCATACAAGTGTCACAAACACTATCACACACATCTGCTTCCCTGAATCAGCATGCCTGACAGCAGTAAGGCAGATACGGCAAGTGCTGGGTTTCATCCTCAGCAGTGCAGGACATCTTCCAGGGACTCCTGGCAGGCAGCCATAGAACAACTGAATGGTTTGGGCTGGAAGGGACCTGAAAGTGCATCTAGTTCCAACCCCCTGCCATGGCCAGGGACACCTTCCACCAGACCAGGTTGCTCAAAGCCCCGTCCAACCTGGCCTTGAACACTGTCAGGGACAGGACAGCCACAGCTTCTCTGGGCAACCTGTGCCAGTGTCTCAGCACCCTCATAAGTGAAGGCTTTCTTCCTAATATCTAATGTAAACCTACCCTCTTTCAGCTTATATCCATTCCCCCTTGTCCTATCGCTACATGCCCTTGTTGCTATCAACAAGGGCATTCCTTGGTTACTATCACATGCTGGGCTCCTGCTCCTTTCCCACTACTGTTAAATGGGCAAGGCAGCACACGCTGGGATCCTGCACATCCGCGGTGCTATGCGGGCAGACCCTGCGTGCCTCACTTCCAGGGTTTCTAGGGAAAGTCCAAGGACATGGCAGACAGCTGATCTGGGAAGCCTGTGCACATACATCTTCATGCAGAGCTGAAGGCTTAGCGTCGCCCTTTGTTATTTTACTTGCTTCTTCCCTGGCAAACATCATGTGTGCCAATTCCTTCCTGCTCCCCCTTCTCCCTCACTCGGAATTATTTCCCTCTGAAGGAAAAGCAAGCAAATGAATATGTTAAAAATATCTTCTGTGGTTCTCTAGGAAGTAGTATAGCTAGAACTCAGTATGACCCAAATTCCATAGTAAATGTATGAAATGTAAAGAAACCTACGCTACTTAAATTTTTTTTTCTTCTACCATTAAGAAAAGCTTTAGAGTTAGTATTAATATTGAGAGAAATGAAAGTTAAAAAGCATTCTTCCCAGAATAATAATAGAGGATGAGTTTATGACCATATAGCACACCACTGTAATGATCAGTGAAAAAAAGGAAGGCTAAATAGTAAATAAATTGAGCCAGATACCACTCCTTTACAACAGAAAAGCTAAAATATTAACAGCTTACATATACCAGAAATATTAAAACCACATACTTCAGATCTTCGTGCGAGATTACAGCATGAAGCACTATGGGCTAATGCAGGGATGCCAGACAATTTAATTACATTTTCTACTGAAAAATTAAACCATATGTATACCTCATCAGATCAAGCTTTCTAACATGTTTCTGCTTTTGATATCCAACATCTGTCCGAAAATAAGATTTTCATTTCTCTTATGAAACCTGATTCCACGTCCATGGCCAAACTCAAGCAGCATTGATGGAAAGAAGTGAGGGAAAAAGAGCAACTGTTGGGTCATCTGACTCAGCCTTATAACACAGTTCTGCCTTTAAATAGTAAAAATGTTAGAATATGACAACTCTTTCTTTATATCTGAGTGTACAGAACAGTTCTGTATACAGAAACTTGGTTAAACTCTTCCACTCCTTGTACAGATCTGAAGTTTTAGAGTTATTTCTTTCTTTTGTGCAGCAGAATTATTCTGAGATACCTTCCCAGCGCTTTGATGCCCACATGCATGCTCACTCAAGTGCCATCAACTAGGGACAACCCTACATCCCAATGAGCAACTTGAGTTCACGCTCCCCCTCTTCTGTTTCATTCGAGTTAATGATTTGAATTCAGTCTCTCATATCCTGGATACAAAATTAATCTTTCTGCCACAGTCAGAACTGTATATACATAAACAAGAAAAAAATAAAGTGCTCCAAATATAATCTTTGAGGCAGAGCAGCTGATTATATACCCTTCTGGTCAGGGAACTGTGAATGTGGAAAGCAAATTTCAGCCACTGCTTCAAATCCAGCAGGGCATGAAATGCATGGGCATACTCATCTTATACATTATATGCTCTAGTTTTAAATCATCAGTTATTGTATGGTATAATTTTCTATGTCCACTGTGGATCTGAGAAGCCTTTCAATTAAAAAAAAACAAACACACAACCTTCACACTGAACTCAACATGGTCCTGCAATAGTTCCAACAGGTCAGCATTCCAAAGGAAAAATGGTGGAGGTGAAAATTCATTCTGCCAACTCTAACTTCAAACAAGTATGAAGAGATCATTATGAATGTTCACTCATAACATTCACCCACACTTATACTAATAGCATGTATTTGACTACAAACTTCCTGGTGACGGAAATGCAATACAAAGCAACAGCAAAATGTCTTGCCTACGCTGCCATCAATTTAGCAGAAAAAAATTAACCTGCATCCTTCTGGTTCAAGAAAAGTTTCATCGATACACATCAGACAGCAGGATCTGGAGCTGTGTATATGTTCTTTTAATGATTTCCGAATAATGTCTGCTCATTACATTAATTAAAATAGCAGCTCAATCCTTTCAGGGTCGACAGTTTTCTAAAAATTAAACTGCTTTATTTCAGCTTCATCCATCACCATGACTAGGAAATCATTCTTACACCAAAAGGGGGTTCCTTCTCACCAGGCAATTTACAGGATAATCCTAGATGCTGCAGTGTTTGGAGAAGCCAGCCAGCACAAGGGGTGCATTGTTAGAAGCCCCCTGCCTTGCAGGGGCACCCTGGCTCCCCTTAGGGCAAGGGTTCAAAGGCTTTATACAAAGCAGTGGAAGGGGCAAGCTGCAGTTCACCCTCTGCCCTGCTTTTTCTCCTTGCCCAGGGTGCCAGAGCTGGTGCCTTGGAGACAGGTTTCAAGGATCAGGTCTCCACCTTGACCTTCTGCACTCTTGTGACTTGACAACACTCTCCTGAAGGCTGGTGGCAGAGAGAAGGTTGGGGCTGTATTTCCTTCCCTGTCAGGACTAGTCCCATAGGAGCAGAGACGCAGGTAAGCTATTACACAAAAGGGAGTTTTGTTTTCATTTGGCATTAGAACTGGTACAGAGAATCAAAGGGAGGATCAGCACTGAAGAGTCATTTGTGTATCAAGGGGAAATCCAGAAGCCATTGAAATTGTTTACAGCAGGTTGAAAGAATAATATTAAGAATAAACATTGTGCTGACAGATATCCAGATGGCATTTGTAGGCAAACCAACGCCTTTAGCCCAGCTAAGTTTCATTAACATTTACATATCATTTCAGGATTTTATTTCTAATATTTAAAAAGCACCAAATTATAAACTGGAGTCATCATGCCTCCCCTCCTCCCCCTAAACTGCTTTGTGACTGAATTGAATTTACTTGGCATAGCAAAAGGGTTCAAGCAACTGGTGCAGATGACACAGAGGGGAATGGAGGAAAAGGTGTAATGCATGGAGGAACTAAAGGATGCTGCTTGTGCATCCACAGGGTTTTTCTGTGACAGCGTTTCACAGAGTTTCTGTAGTTATTCACTGTCAAGAACAGGCTACCCAGAAGTTTGGAGAAGGCAACATACATACGGTAGGTGAAGGCAGGTTCATCATCTTGTGTCCAAACACTTAATTCTTCCTACACAGACTCATCCTGGCAACTTCTTGTCATTTGAAATCCCTGTGTCTAGGGTGATGATGGCAAATGTTGTACGGATGATGTTTCCCTACCAGATGTTACACCAAGTCAGAAGATGATGATATTTGCGGTATCCCATGAAGGCCACTCTTCCTCCATGAGAATCAGGGCACAAGTACTCAGACTTGTTTTAAGACAAAGAGCCATGAAAGTTGAAAATATCCACCCACAACTGGTATGAACTCAAAGTTCACCAGGCAAACCCTTTTCTTCCCCTTTTGTGCTACCAAAATTTCTTTACTGTACCGACACATTACTGGCCACACCACTGACAGCTTTCTCATGCCTTGGGTATGAACAGAGTAGACACACTTATAGTTTTTCAGTCTACCCAACTAAATCATTCATTCCAGATTGCTGCTGGAGGTAAGAAAGGGTCAAAAAGTAGCACAGAAGTCTTCACTTTTGTGTAATGGCATTGAAGTTAAAAATAGATTTATAAAATATTTGTAATCCTTAATCTCCCTTCAAATCTAAGTGATGGCTGGATTCACTAATGGTTAGAGACCCCCAAGAGATTTATTTGTAAATGGTTGGCACAGACTCTGCTAAATCCTCCTCCTTGCTATTTAGCCAGTTTGGTGACCTGGTAACTATTCAAAACCTCAATTTTAATGAGAAAAATATCCAACCACCTCCAGCACATTAAGCCTCTGTAACAGATATTATAAAAGGGAAAAGAACAAGGTGTTGGTTCACACAACACTGGGGGAGGAGGGGAGATCTTTTCAACAGCAGATGAATTCAATGTTGAGAAGAGGCCTAAATCTTCCATACAGGCAATGTGTTTTGTGGTTCCCTGCACAACTAATCTGTTGTTACTTATTCTCTTTCCTTCAGTATAGATGGACCCTGTGTAGCAGGGAACAGGGTTTTGGAGAACAGCCCTCATTTTGTTCAGTACAATACAGCCTTCTCAACTCTTACGCTGCCACTTGAACCCTCAAATTGTACACAGGCGAGAGAAGGACAATTTTGAAATGAATAAAGCAAATAACCGATTTCAGTCTCCTTTGGGTATAATGCCACATCCCGACTTAAGGGCTGGTATGAACTTTTATGTAGTATTTTCCACACCTGGTAGATTATACAAACACCCACTATGGGTATTTCTTGGCTTTCCAGGAAAAGAGACAGTTGCTAGTGTACTGAACAGATTTCCCATCAGATGTTTGGTGAAGGCCAGAGAGGAAGGCATTATGTGTCTGCTTGCACATAACTAATTAGCATCCACTACAGCCTAATGGATAGCTGCGTTTGTCCAAGGAAAAGGTTTTAGGTTTTATCAGTGACATTTTAGACCACAGCCAAGGAAGGCTTTCTGATCTACCATGACTCACCCAGATTAATATTTCCCATAACAAATTTAGTAATACAGAAAGTATAAAAGTGTCCACAACAACCCAGGGAAAAAAAATTCCCACCAAAAGCCATTTTTGGTGAATGCTGATACTTTTATATCACAACGCCCAAGGATACAATACTAAATGTGTTCCACAAAGTTCTGGCAGATTTTTATCCACCAAGGCTTGGAGAAATGCAAGAGCAATTCCCAAAAGATGAAGGAATTCCCATTCTCATAGTTACGAGTGAAAGGAGTGGGCTGGAGAGGGAAGTGACTGTAGTTAAAACTGTCAAGGAGTCTCAAGGAATGAATATGCATTGCCTGACCTGAATCTATTCCAGTTTCACATGGTATGAGAACAGAACATTTGTTTCCAGCTGAAGAACAAAAAAATAAATGGGTTTCCATGGCTTTCTTGGGTAAAGCTATATTTGAATTTGTTTTCAGATAGCACTTTAAGTAAAATAATTTGGTTAATATTAAATAATTCAAAGCACTTCAGGCTGGTAAGGGATAAAGTAGGTAGGTTTTTGGCTCACTAAAATAACACTGCTTTCAAGTATTGTACAATAAACAGAGAAAAACCCCTTAATTTCACGCAAAGAAAACCATGATCAGCAGATCTGTGTTCATACTTCATTAAACAGGATGGAATGTACTGCTCAATGAGAAAACTCAGGATGTCAGATTTTTGCCATTTGCTGCAAAGCTGGACATTGGTGTGAGAAGCAGGTGTGACAGAGCAAAGCTATTCAAGCATGCTAAAGCGAGCACGTCCTGTGAACTCCTCCAGAACACCAAGATCTCATCTAAGAAGTTTGTCATCTTAAAGTGGTATTTGTCAGCTTTAGGTTTCTGAGTCCAAATGTGCCCAAGCACAGTACAGGCACTTCATGCACTCGCCTCAGAGGAGGATGTATGACTAACTTACCTTTCAAGGATACCTATGCTGAGCTATGAGACATGGGTCGGGACTTCAGGATTTCACATATGCAGAAAAGGAAAGAGTGAGGCTGAAGTATACTAGGGTCATTACATCTGACTGCAAGAAAGTTTGAGCTATAGATAATTTTGGGGAGATGATACGAAAAATAGGCAAAAGGCTGTTCAGCCTTATTAAAAAAAATAAAAAAACCCTAAAATGCAGAACTTGGTTTCTGCTCCTACCTGCCCACCTCTTGAAAAACTGTGTGGATGTTTGACTAGCCTAAGAGCCAACCTGGAGAGGTGGGGAAAATTTCCTGGAAGGAAGATGACAAGGAGGTTGAAGAAGGAAGAAAACCGTGTGCATCAGAACAACTGCTCAGATTAACACGGGTATTCCCAACTTGGATGCATAAGGGCTTAAACCAGTAGGATCCAGTTTTCACAAGTTAACAGCCATGAGCACTCAGACCTTGTCTCTCAAGAGGCGGGAAGAGAGGGGGAGGAGAACCAGCAAGTTCGCCAAGGAAGGCCATCTGCTAAGTGAACCTCAGCTATGAACTCAAGACCTTCCTTTACTAGGCTCAGACATTACTAGAAGTGTCCAGAAAACACCAACAGTTAAGCAGAAAGATTCCTTTAAATCAACAAAAAAATGAAAACAAATTGAGGCATCTTACGTCAAAATAGTGTTACCGTATGCTATAGCCAATTACTCACAAATTAGATACAAAATAAACCTTACAACAAGCTGCAAAAATGAGACTATTCTTAGTATTTTTGAAGGCATATGCTCATCAATTACGAATAAGTGAACAGTTAAATTATACGCATATGCCAAATTTTCTCCTGGCAGTATTTGTAAAGTTTAGAAAGAACTATTTTGGAACGATACAAGGAAGAAAAGGGAGGGGGAGAAAAAAACCCTCCCACACAGATTCCCAGCTCCTAGCAGAAAGGGAGAAAAAAGTGAATATGAACATCAGCTCCAAATTTCATACGACAACTCAGAAGGTAGGGAACCAGAGAAACGTGAGAAACTAGATGGCTACAACCCTTACCACTGCAGCTTGTAGTATCCCACAGAACTTCCTTTCCAAAGAAAAGAAATTTCACCAGTGTTTGCAGGTGATAAAACAGGTTCATTCCTTTCCTCATCTTGCTGCCGAACTCATAACAGCACGTCATAAACCGAGATACGCGTCAGAATAAAAATGTCCCCTTCAAACTAAAATTTCAGTAGTACAGATTCAGCTTTTAATAATAAGCAGGAAACAAAGGGAAGGGATTTCTGTACTTACAGGGCCAATATGTAACGTCCTTAACAAATCATACGATTTAATTCGGAAGGGACCTCTGGAGGTCATGAAGTTTAATCTCCCGCTCAAAGCTAGACTTATCTGAAAGGTGGATCCCAGCACCCTGTTCCATCAAGGTTTGAAGGTGTCCAAGTATGGAGACTCCACGGCACCTCTAGGTGGACCCTCCCCAGCTTAAACCACAATCATGGTGACAAAGCTTTTCCTCACATCCAAGTGGAATTTTCCCTGTTGGACATCATGTACACTGTGCACCTCTGAAGAGTCTCACTTGTCTTCTCTACAAACCCCTCTGGCTGGTGGAAGACTACCACCCTTATGTTTCTCTTCTCCAGGCTGAACAAGCCTGACTTCCTCCAGCTTTCCTATACACCATGCACTATAGCCCCCAACTATGCCAGTGACTTTTTGCTGTTGATTACTAATTCCAGATACACTAAAATTTGCAGAGAGCTCTTCATAGCTAAATAAGCTTGCCAGCAGGATCATTTTGAAATCAGCAGTCTTCTTTCTCTGACATCACCTACTTCCCTTTATATAGTATGTTGTTGCCATTTCCCTCAACATGATGTATAGTTTCATAATTCTACCTATGAGGGGTTAACAAATGCTAAAAGTGTAAGCCAAGCCTCCTCTACCCCAAAATAAATTCATGATATATTTAACATGAAAAATATCTACACCAGCAACTGCTTGGTTCCACTTTTTTCTTGGATTCTGCAGCTTTTGAGATGTATTTGTATAGTAGTAGTTTCCAGCTTTTCTTTACTACGAATGAAAGAAACTTGCTTCAGTAATTCTGTGATTCCAGAAACTGCGGTGTTAGACAAAATAACAAATGATACAATTACTGAAGTACGAAAAAAAAATAAAATCAAGAGTTGAGAGGAATTCCCTTGATGTTAATGGACACTCCCCTACTTCCTATGAGAATGAAAAAGCAAAAAAGATGCTCCTCTGACATCAGAATCAATATTAATGATCTAAAAAGAACAAGCACACAGAATGAAAAAGACACTTTCAAAGAGCGATTACAAAATGCCAGTCATGGGAAAACCCTCCTTTCACTCCCATGAGAGCTGCTAATCTCTCATTTACCACTCCACCCTCACCCCCCCACCCTCATTTTGCAAAATAAATTATGAAGCCAGAACGAGCCAATGTAATCATCTAAGTCTTATCTCTTTGATAGTACAGGCCAGAGGATTGTAATGAATCATTTCTTTTGGGTTAAGGCTTATGGGTTTTTGCTTTTTCCAAAGGGTAGAAAAAAATTCCTCCATCAATCTTGTCTGAAATATTTCCAGAGAAGGAAGTTCTATACTTGAATTTATATTTTTTCCCTCATGCTCATTGCTACCATTTTGTTTACTTTCAATTCCAGTTCTGCTGTGAATTGGTCTGGCAGGCTCTTTTCAGCTTTAACATTACATAGCTTAATTTCACTGCTTTGATAAGGGAAAGCTCTTGGAGACTACAGCTGAATAAAACTAACTTCCCTTCCAAACCCCCAGAGTTTGCAAGCAATATTATTTTCCAGTCTATCATGTTTATGTGCCTCTTCTAGGAACCTTGTTTTTCCCCCAGTATCTCTTCCACTATAAAAACCAGCCATAAATCACATTCTGGCTGCAGTCAAATCAGTCCCAAAGAGAGGAGATTTGTATATGCCTCTGGTTTACATACCCATTGGTTACATTAGGTCCATTTACCACAGAAATCAGACAAAAATCTCAGGGTGGATAACCAAGCCCTTTTCAGAAATGGTGCTTCTTGAAATAGTATTTCACTACCCTGTAAACATAACTTATATTCCTGTGTTCCCACACATCTAATTTTGATATGTATTTAAATACTGTTTTAATACAGATCAATAAGAAATCTGGTTTTTGTGTCTGACTTTATTTTTTTAAATACTAAAACACACACATATGAGAAAGAATGGATATGAATGCAGCTTTATACAATCTCAGTTCTTAAAGCACAGAAAGCAAGAGCAGATGTCCAAAGGTTCCCTCTTCCCTCCCTTTTCTCACTTCCAATGCAGAATTTTTTGTCTCTAAACCAGTCCAAACCAACCAAGGCAAATGTCTGACCTGTTCTTAAAAACTTCCAACATAGGACATTTCTTAAACTGTCAAAGCAATTCATGACAATATGTGGCATCCTCACACCCAGGAAAATGTTTTGGGATACGTGGAATAACTCATTTATATCTCCCTTGCTAGATCTATTTCCTTCAGAGGCTGTGTTTTCTAGCTTTTGATTACTCTTACTGCGGTAATCTAGATTTTCAGTTGTCTCCATTTTTCTTAAGTTCTGTGTCAAAAGTGAACATGCTGCTCAGCTGATGCCAGAATCATATCAACCTACAAACCAAGTTTCATCTCAGACACTTCACCCCTCCTCTTTCCTGGAGGCAACATGATGACACTGTTGACTCATGTTCAGATTTATAAACAGAAGTAAACTATTACTAAATTTGCTTCCCAAATCTAAATATCCAACTGAAAATAAGATCTTTGATGTCTGTTGCCAGCAATCTGCTTGACGCCTGTCTTTTAACCTTTTTCATGCTCTCATTCTAAAGCGGATCACCCTTAAGCTGTCAACAATTTTCAACTGCAACCACCAGTAGCTTAGATGGTTGATGTTCAGATGTATCAGAAGGCACTTTCCTAATAAAGAAATGAAAGCATAGCAGAGTGGTAGATGCAGGCCATAAATACTACTTGCTTGAATCTCAATTCTCTGTACAGGTGAAAGGGAAAGCAAGCTTTCATTGTGACTACCCACAACCACCCTCCCAACATACTCACTCAGCATGCACAATATAGAATCATAGAATAGTTTGGTTTGGAAGGGACCTTCAAAGATCAACTAGTCCAACCTCCCCTGCAATGAGCAGGGACATCTTCAACTAGATCAGGTTGCCCAGTACCACATCCATCCTGGCCTTGAATGTCCCCAGGGATGGTGCATCTACCACCTCTCTCTGGGCAACCTGTGCCAGTGCTTTACCACCCTCACTGTAAAGAATTTTTTCCTCACATCCAGCCTGAATCTCCCCTCTTTTAGTCTAAAACCATATCATAACCCCCCTCTCATAACCCCCCTTCTCCCCAACAATCGAAGAACAGGGAAAAAGAGCTACTGCTGCAGTATTTTTAAAATCAAACTTAACTGTCACAAGGAACAGGAAAAGAAACATGTTCTTCATTTGCCCTATTCTTGAAAGGTTCAGTGAGGCGGAACATCTTAGAGAACTGGAACACAATCAGGAAAGCAGCACCTGCAATGATCACTAAGATGTACAAGCATAGTGTTCAGCTGCACACAGAGATTTCTGTCTTTGTAGCAAAACAGAAATAGACTATAAAAACCCAGCAGGGGAGCACTCAGGCTACAACCCTCTAAAACATTCCTGAGTTTAGACAGCTTGTGTTCCTTGTATATAAACCCAACTATTTTCATCACACATACACTCCCAATGTTTAGAAATGCTTGTAAGTAATATGCACTCCAAAACTGTCCTGCATTAGAACATTTGATAGAACAAATGATTTTTGCATAAAATACCACTATAATAGCTTTCCAAACGCAATGCTGATATGCAAGAGCAGGAAGGGCACTGCAAGATGGGCAGTGAATTGAGGAAGAATCAAAAGAAACATTTTAAATATGTGAAGCAATAGGTAGGAGAGATACTATGCGTATGTAAGTGCCAGTATCTTAAGTTCCAATAGTTCTTAATGAACAGAGATGAACAAACGTTATGAAGCAACTGCAGCAGTCTTAATTTTAATAAAAAAGATTTTTTTATTTTTTTTTTAGATATTTTTCTAAATGCTGTTGAACAGACAGACTGATAGTGAATGAAAATGTTTTTACTCGTCACCTCTTAAGATATCCTTAAAAGTTCTAACATGGGCTTTGAATTAAAAGCAAATTAGTCAAAGAAAACAAAGCAGCTTCTGTTGAATATCCTCCTTCTGAAAGGTGTCAGGCAAACATACTTTTTTCCTCTCCTAAGGAAAGAGGTCCCAAGAAGCATTAAGAATATGTAAGAGTTTACAGAAATAAACACTGAAGTAACACCATAAAAGGCAGAAATGAGCCATAAAATTAACAACTACAGAATGTGACATCTCAATGATGCCTCCCAAGTAATGATTAATATTTTCCTTGCCCCATAGATCTGTAGAGATCTGTACAAGTTCTGGAAGCAACTATATGCCAGGCTACAGCCTTCTTTCTGGAAAGAAATAAACCCCCTTGGATTTCGCTTTCAAAAGCTGTAAACTAGAGTACCATGAAGGAGTTTAAGCGAGCCAACTCCTGCAGTTTTTACATGACTGCAGAGGCCATCTTTAGGCCAGCTTGAATCTTGAAAGCTGCTTTCAAGTATTAGCAGTTACGTAGTGCTAGTCCCCTGGATTCTAGAAAGGCACATAATTGAAGAAACAGTTCTGCCTGGCTGATTTCTGAATCACTAATTAAGGGAGATTTTACTGAGTATCTGCAGATAAAGCATGTTATAACAATATTCAAACCTGACAGGAGGGAAGTACTTTTAAACTGTAGTAAAACACATTAAAACCATCCTCATTCATAATGAAAGATGCTACTGTCTTACACGAGACCAACAGACATGAACTGCGTTTTTTGTCAAAGAACATAGTTTATCTTTTCCTTCAAATCTATTTTTCCACATTTTTACTAAACAGTGTTCTGTACTACAAACCTAATTTTTCCATTTTTCCAGTTTGCCTAACTTCAGCCAAGATTTCAAAGTCTCTTACGGAAGTGATGTTATTTTACTAAGTATACCAAGATAAACAGTATACAAATTTCCACAACAGTCTTGTCTGATAACAGCATAAGAAAGTGTTCCGAGTTCTAGAAATATTTCCAGATGACCAGCCAATACTCTTTTAAACCAAGTGATTAGCTCCCTCCACCCTCTAACCATCATCAACAAGCACCTTTAAGAACTCCTTGGCTCATCTGTTTTTTCAGGATGCTGTCTAAGCTTAAATACTGCTAAACCTACTACTCCCAATAAAGAGTAATGAAAGAAACCTAGAAGGGTCAGTTGCTTTCTTACACAGATACAATGCTGTACTTTTCACTATATAAACACATTAAGCCATTCTATGTGTGTAAGGCATCTTTACATACTGATCTTCTGCTACATGCCTAGTATATCATATTTGCTTTTATTGCCTCCCACCTGATGCTTACTGTAGCTGTAATATTTCAGATCTGAATTACACCAGAAGAAAAAGTGGTAGGATGCTATTTAGAGAACCAAAATTTTCTTACAAAAGCTCTGAGTTCAGATCTATTAGAAAACGCCAACAGGGTCTTTTCACATTGTTAAAGTGCCTATATTAACATTCTTGTATGTGTGACCTCTTTAATCCAAATTAAGCACATAACGTGAATGCATGCAGTATAACATCATGTACCTAGCTCACTCTCTTGAACCCTTCTTCCATCAGTAGCAAGTAAATGAGTGCTTTTGAGAAGGACTTGGAGAACAAAAGTCCCCTTTAACCCATTCTCAATCAGTTAAGTGTAAAATTACACAGTAAACAACCATCTTCAATCTTCTAAAGGAGAACTGGTTAAGACTAGAGGTTAGGTTAAGATTAGATTAAGGCAGTTAGACAGTGACATATTACAGTACTGAGATACATTAGGGTTTGTTGCTTTTTTTCTTAATACTATTAGAATCCATTCAAAAAAAATCTTTATTTTAACTGTATAAACAAACAAAAAAAAAGTTTATTTCTAATCTTCACTGGATTCTACTACAACCATTGGATTTCGGATCTTACAACATCCTTTGTCATAGCTCACTGCTTAGATTTGGGACTACAGGCAGCATCCCTTTTCCGTGCCTCAAAACCCAGGCAGTGAGCAGGCTTACCTACAACACAGTAGGGTCCGGCTTTCCAGTCTGCTAGACTGGGCACTGAAGTGGAGATGACTCATGTTCAGGTGAGCACTGCTGGCTACCCTCTAAGAAGGTCTCTAACACAGCTTTTTTCTCCTCGCTATATAACAAGGAAGCCTCCTTTCCCCACTGGCGCCTTCCAACAGAGGACAAATTTCCCAGGTGTTGAAGCACCAAGAATCAGAAGAGCTCTTAGCTGAACACACCACTCCAAAAACAATGCGGTGCTCACAGAGCACTAACCCAGGTGCTTCCCACACTGCTATCCATCAGGTAACAACAATGCCCAGTCACACAGAAAACAAAGTGTAAAGTCTCACCCTGTAAGGCTGTACATCAAACTGTGTTTTGCCCTCCTACTTCAATACTTACATCCTCCATTACATCAAACTGTTTTGCCCTCCTACTTCAATACTCATATTCTCCATCTTTTTCTTCCCGCCAAGAACTTCATGTGTCTCATCCATCCCATGCAGTGCAAAAATAGCTGTTCCTCCCTAAGGACCGTGTGCCCAAAAGTCTGCCTGCCAACTGTATCTTGTGAAATTCCAGCTGGTCTAACAAAAATATTATGTCCCCGTACATAACTTTTTGTCACAGACAAACAACGTACTTTCAAACACTACAGCTACTCTCCCTCTCTGTCTGCATTTTTCTTTTTTCCTCACTTTTTCCACAGAGAGAGATGAAATAAGCCATTCCAGGATATCCAGGTTTTAAACCTTTAGCTAAGATTTGAAGTCAGGGCTCAGACTGCTACCCAAAAAGCAGTCATTTATTTGATTTACAGAGAAAGGACTAAAACTGCTCAGAGTGCTAGCTAAAGGCCTTCTGCTCCCTGATATCTCAAACATCCACTGGCATTATGGCACCAGCTAGACGTAGCATCCACGAAACATAGGACTGGAAAGAGTCACTGGGCCATTAAGGTTGGGGTTTTGATCAACCACAGACTATCATGGTAGCAGCTCTCTATCTACCAAGATTTCCAGGGTAACAATCTCCCACTGAGTGTCTCATTTTGGACACAGGTACCACAGGAATTTGCATTGGCCTCTCTGTGACCAACAAAGAAAGACTACCCTAGAGTTCATAGAAACACCAAAGTGATTCTTCTACAAAAGGGTTCATTTAATCAGAAAGCATTACCAACATCTGTTTTCCACAGACACAATGGGAGGATGTAGCTTTCCAATAGCCTCAGCAAGAAAACGGCTCAGGTTTATGCACCCAGATTTTAAAAGCAAAGGTCTCAAGCAACCTTTACACTTCCCAGAAAGGACAGCACCCTACCTGCAGAACCAGGCTGGCTTCACACCCCCCCAGTATCGCCCTTTGAAAGTGGCGGTCAGCCTGAGTAAGGTTTCTACCACTGCTACCAAGCAAGATTCACTCCAATAAAATTTTAATCCTCAACTCCCTACCCATCTACAATTAGGCCAAGTACTAGTAAGCCATCACCATCTGGAAGTCTCAGCCCTGTGCCTATGACTGGAGGTGGTCAACAAAGCCTCACGTTTTCCAAGAATGCAGTGACCACACATCCAAAGCTAGTTTCCCTGTCAATACACACTATGGAGCATATTCCTCAGCTTGGCTCATCAGTGCAGGATATACAGTCTCAGAACATGAACGGATGCATCACGTATAAACCATGAGCTTCTAGTTTCAATTCAGACAGAGGACAAGCAGTGAGTTTAAGCTTCTTTTGGATGCTTTAACAAGTCTACTTACACTTATCCACTCATGCAAAATTGTCAAGCATCTTTCTCATTCTCTGCAGGACCACCATGAGTATCTATAAACCTTAGGTCCTTATACAGATTTTAATTAATTGTGTTTATAAACTGATGTATAAGATTACAGACAGCATCTGAATCTCCAGGAAAGACCTTAGGAAGCATTTATTAAAGTAAGAAAATTCACAAACAAACACACCTGGAAAAAACTAGATAATGGAATGTTTTGGCAGGCCCCCAACAATTCCTTTTACTGGTAGCAATCAACATCCACCACAGACTTCAATTCGTCATCTACTACTTTTAAAATCATGAGGTCAATCCATTAGCCCCAAATACCACCTTAAGCAAAAACTCCATTGAAATCAAGTTTCTAGAAAAACTGAGCTAGGAAAGGTACCCTCCTTCATACTTGTCAGGTAAAAGGTAGTGCACACACTACAGAAAGTTTGTGCTTCAGAGTAATGACATGACAAAATCAAGTGCTTGGTAGTTACAGCTATTCTTGATTAGTCCGGAGGTAATATGCAAACGAATGCACTTTAATTCAGCACAGCGCCATCTCAATCAGCGAGGCATAACTGACTCGATATGCAATCAAGAATCCTCATAAACAGAAGTTTCATCATCTAAGTTAGACCACAGTAATTCTTTGCTTAACACAAGCTCACTTCAGCCTGCACAGCAGCTACAATTTCTATAGATAAAATAACCTATAGAAGCATGAACCCTCTATGTCCTACTCACCCACTAGGAAAGAATCAGGCTAGCAGAGAACTTGACAGCAACCAACATATCTAGTAAGCAAAACCCTATTCTGCCCTCCTACTCTGCCATGCTTCCTATTCTCACCATCACGTGAAAAATGCCAACATTTAGTATTGCCAGGTTTGCTCCATCTCTACTTCAACTCTATTTTCATTTAAGTTCTTACTTTGATACAGCACCTAAGTGAAAATGTACCCAATGGACACCTTTAGGAAAGATTTTCAGGACCATCTAACACCAAGTAGCTCACACCTACAACAGCAGAATAAGGTGAGAAGCACCACACCTTTTAATTGGCTTGGGGATGGATTGATGATCATCATATTACTTAAAGAGAAAGTACTTGTTTCAAGTATGTTTACTCAGTGAGGTGTGATCCTTAATTTTTGGTTTGCATTTCATTTTCTATCAATTGCTTTATATTTTCCTGCAGTGTCTTAGAGAAGACATGTTAAGAGTATGCACAGTTCAGTACACAAGAGAGTTTTGAGGGAAGAGAAAGATTTCCAAGTTTGTTCCCTCTGTAGTAATGGCTTTTAATGCTCCATCAACTACCTTTTATACAACTGCGAAAAGCAATGGGTTTTTTCTTACTAGGCTTAAACCGGCCATAGAAGTATCAGGATCAACACTGCAAAAATAATCAAATAGGTCAAAGACATAAGATTAAAAGGAGAACCCTGTACAACTTCAACACAGGTAAGTGGCCCAACCACACCAGTGGAGCTACAACGACCATCTCCAACTCCGCAAGTCTGTCCACCAACATAACAAGTTTGCTGTACTGAGAGAGTCTCTGGGGTAGTCCTGATTTTTAACTTTCAACTATTAGGTGAAAGTTGGAAACAAGGAGCAGCACAGTGACACCACCCTACTAGTTCTCCAAAGACCAAGTAGTAAGAGGTCCCACAGGCCACAACCTAAAAGACTTCTGCTTTGGAACCAAACACCTCTAGTCACTAGTTAACTTGGCAAGTTTTGTGAATGAATGAAGTCCAAGATGCTCAGTCCACATAAGCATAATTGATGTATCCAACTATCAAGCATAACACTGACATTATCTTGGAAAAACTCCAAGGGTCACAGGCATGATACAGGAGAGGAAGCTACAGAAGGAGCTACTGTATTTGCTTAATAAATCTACTGCACAGACTGCTGTCAGTGGATTTTGTTCCAAGAAACTATACAAACAAAAAAGTCTTTGCAAGCAGAAGAGAGAGAAGGGGGTGGGAGAGAGGCGAGAAGGATTTGATCTCATGATCCCTAACAAAGTTGAACAGCTGAAATGTTCATGGACAATATGTGAGGAGCTCATGAATTTTCTGAATTATTGTGACAAACTTCAATTTCACAACTTGAAGGAGATGAAGACCACTTCTTTAAGAAACCCGGAAAGTGACACAGTTCATCATTTAAATATGAGGCTGTAATTTAAAACAGACAACTTGTCTGTTGAGCCATTTGTATTCTTTGATATGTTTTCCACATTTTTTTCACCAAGATGAGAGTCATTCACACATAGTCTATAATAGTTTTTCTAGTAGAATAAACGGATCAAATTTTATACAATTCCCTTTCACATAAGATCACTGCAGAACCCTAAAGATACACTGAAGTTTGATTTTTCACATTTCCTTTTCAAATTGCTGTAGTTTAACTAGTAGGCTTAAACAGTGCTCCCTCTGCATGGAAACATAAATGTTAACCATATAAAACCAAGATGTATTTATCACAAAGTATCCTAAATTTTAGAGTATATAGACTAAGAGTGTAAGGATACCTTCAGATTATTTTTGTGTAATCTTTTTTCATTTGGCTTTAGGAACAGCAAAAAATGCCAAAGGGTAATCAGTTCTTCTTATATCCTTCAGCTATGGTGCCTTTCAGTTAAATTTAATTAATACACCCTAAAAGGTGTTACTTTCATATCAGACCGTCTGTAGAGTAATCACTGAAACCCAGCATTAAGTAAACTAATTATATACAAACAGGGTAAGTACTACTAGCTCTCTCAACGTTGTCCTGAGGAAACATTTTAGACAGGACTTAGACGACTTAGTATATGGCAAAAATCATTGTACTGCAATTTATTAATGAAGGCTTATTTTAAAGAATTAAGCTAACATGTAAGTGTCTCTTGTAACTCAAACTCCTTGCAGTAAGGCCTTTGCACATGATTATAGTGCTCATTACTTTCCAAACAGGCTTAATTGTTCTGCAGAAATATATTTTTTCTTCACTTATTACTGTTGAGGAAGTTTGGTATTACTAGCCTGTTATTTTTCTGTTCTCCGTAACAAGAAATTTGCCTTCAGGAGCAGCGTTGTACAACTCTGAATTGCTAGAAGTCACTAAAAGAGGTGGCAATAATTAGTAATCATAGTTTCATGTGTACATCTATATATAAAAATATATAGATGTGTGTGTGCATATACATGTGTATATTTTTCTATATCCACATGCATATACACATATATAATACATATATACATATCTGTTTTAAAAACATGGACCTTACTTTTCAACCCCGGCAAAGAAAACAAAACAAAAAATCCCACTTCATAAACTCTTCCCCCCCCCCCAGCCCCTCTATTTTCCCCCCTTCTCCATGTCTACCACACTACTATGATATTGTGGCAGATGTGGAGGTATGCTATTCCGACATCTACTACCCAATCCGTAGACGGTGGAACAGAACACCCCTCCCTCTTTCAACACATAACCCTGACCCACTTCACTATGGAAAGCTAGTGAAACAGGCTCCAAATATTTCATTCTGCAGCTGGTCTTTAAGCCCTAATAACCAAGGGAGGTTGAAGTCACTCTCTAATCTCCTAATGTGTAAGAATCAACAGAGCTCCCCTTTGAGCAGGCAGCCTACGCCAGAGCACAGAACAGATTGTGTCAAGTGACAGCTGCTTTCTGGCAGAACACGCAGGCTCCCTACCAAGAAAGGGAGGCAGGAAGCATCACTCAGTTGTGGAAGAGGTTGCCAGCTTTTAAAAAAATAAATAAATAAAGGGGGGAAAAAAAATCATACAGCCATTTGAATAAGATCCATGCAGCTCTGAAGAGTTGCCTGGATATACCCTAAATGTATATACTCTCTGGCCATTTCCTTTTCACCTCTCCTCTGTTGCTTGCCTTTAGAGGATGAAAGTTTCCCACCACAAGTACTATTTGCCTGCGTATCTGAATGCTACTTAAGATATCATGGCTGTTCTACAAAGACAAATTATAAATGATTGTCAAGCTCTCTAACTAGTTAAACCAAGTTTGAAATTGAACATATCATACAGATACTCTTCTTTAGAAAGAATCGGACATAAGAAGATGAGCTGTAGGCTGCTGACTGATCAGAGAGATCACTCTGAGCATAAAACACACTCACAAACATGTGCAAGCATGTTTCTTGCAATCATGTCAGCCATGCGTAAACTAGGGACGTAATAAGAAATGGTTTCATAGCTCCATGTTGTCCAGCTTATGTAACTATTATTTTAATTTGGAAGTAGGCATTAAATATGGCTTAAGAGCAGTCACAGCTCTATCCAAGTAGGAGGTTTCGGAAGTTACATAAGCATTTTTCTGGGTGTCTACAATGTTCTGCAGCATAAGGTTAGAATTTAAGCACTACATTTTTGAAGACAAGTTGCTGGAATTCCACTCTTGTACTTCTGGGTGTATTAGGTTCCAAGATCAGCCCAAGCACCTTTCCCACCTCTGTTAAAGAAATAGAAACCAAATTCTCACCAAGAAAATCTTGGCAACACATCAGCAACTGATTTTTTTTGAAGGCCCATTTAGATATTATGGCTGCAACACTTGACAAATTTGCATTCATATGTTTTAGCTGTATGATTTAAGACCCTGTTAGCTAGATTTCAGTCCTGCTTAAAACCTTTGCCAGTATGTCAGACACAAAGCAGGCTACAACTCACTGCTTTGTCAAACCCACATTTATGTGCAAGCAGCCAACATACAGACCAAATGAAGGAATTTTTACCAGTTAGCTCCAGCAGGATGAAGAATGGACTGGAAAAGGGTATGGAATTAAGCATTTTTATTGGAAATGGACTAGCCAGGTTGGTTGTTCTTTTGAAAGAAGGTCATATAAATCACCGTCAAACCAATTCTAATGCTGTATGGTCAGTGGAGAATGTTAAACTGTAGACTGGAGTCTTTCAAGAACTCAAAAATGGCAAAATGGGTGTAACATAAATACACCAGACATTAACAGTTCAATTTGTGGATGAAAGAGAAGTCCCAACCCCTATGAATAAACACACCTACAAACAGATCCGGTAATAGGAAGAGTTTTGCAATACAAGATAATACTAATAAAACAGGAAAGACGGTTACAAAATCCTCTCTTGTAAGTGTCCTGATTACATCATGAATTTAATATTATAAATTATCATCTTTACTACTTCCTCTAGTGCTTTACATTCTGTTTACCAAACAGAAATAGCATGCAAGGAGTTTTTACGAGGGGTCCCCCTCTGCTCTGCGGCAGCAGCATCCCACTTAGCCACCTCCAGCCATGTGCCAAGCAGTGGGGCACCTCTATGGAGCTGATGCTTCAGCTCACAGGACAATTATGGAGGTGAGGCACAGCTGGGGTACAAGAATAGGACTCAGATTCAGATTCTAGCACTATGTAACCAAAAGCTGCTGCTGCTACTTTTGAGATGTTAGTGGTTGAACAAACATTTTCCATTGCAACTACATGATGCTCTTCTAGTTTTGCATCTGTGCTCATGAATACATTGCAACTCAGTGCCAAATTACAACTGTTCTCACAACACAAAAATTCCTCTCTAGCCAGACACCTAGTACTTTTAAAGCTGATTTCTGTTCAGGGTCAGGCTAGTTTAGTTTCTGTCCTTAATCAGGGTCTCTCTCTAGCACAAGGCCCACATGACTATTTCAGCCCCAAGTCAGGAATTCCTCCTCACCTTCCATTGTCTCAGCCTGCACCATCTGGGATACAAAACCACCAAGTCTCTCATCTCAGAGGAGCAGCTTATCTAGACACGGCTTATGAGTCTCTCTTGCTATGTGTCCAGCCTCTGGACCTTCATTCACCTTCCTGCTTCAGCTGGGAAGTTCTCCTTTTTCTCCTGGCTGGGCCTAATTATTGGAATGCATCCACAAGACCTTCAACAGCGGGGTCATAGTCATGAAAGCAGTTCACCTCACTAAGAACAACCAGGATGGCACCACTGTCTTGTCCTTCCAAGACTACAACAATAAGTAGCCTTTTACTGGAAAGCTTTACAGAACTGAACAAACCATAGAAAACCTACTGTCAACATTATGGACCTGAGCAAGATTTATTCTAACACGAAGCAGCCTTTAAGAAGATATACCAGTAGCTTTTTAGAAAAGTAATGACTTTTGCCCTAATAATCTGTATGTCTTGCTAACTGCACAATGAAAGAGGGAAGTGTTTAGTTGTTTTAATATGGCCTAACGTCTACGCTCATACTTAACTATTCAAAAAGATCATTAAAAATTTCTGCTAGTCAATTGCGGCATAAAGATTTTTAACTACTACTTTTCACAGTTCTCAAGATCAGAAGGCATTTAGTCAAAACCTAAACACTAAGGTGTTTAGTGTTAACTTGCGGGATAGTGATGCTTAATAGATCACAGAAGAACATGCGTCTCTGATTGCAAAACAAGAGGGAGAGAACAGTCTAAAAGTGACTTTGCTATATTTAGGAATAGTAATCAATACAATACAGACATCGACTCCGCAAACACAACTCAGTTGCCAATGCCTGAAGCCAATACGTCTGCAGAGAAAAACCAGAAGTAAATAAATAAATAGTAAAATCAGTCTGAGAGTATAACCGGGGGAAAAAAAAAAATCCAATAAAAGGATTTGCCAAACAAAAGAAATGCTTTTTCTTTCTTTCTTTCGGGGGAATTTACCAGATATTTATATAATTTTAGCAATCTCTTTGCTATTCTTCACGTTTAATTTCGTGTAGTTATCACGAGATTGTTGAGCAGTCAAAAACACTAAGGTGATACCATACTCAGGCTCAAAATGACAGCAAAAAAAAAAAAAAAAAGAGTGGCAACCTAACAACCTCTACTGACAAAATAACTCTGACTTTGCAGCTCAGTGGGAAATGTTGCATTATAATCTGGATGCAATCAAATCTCTGGTGGGTTTTTAAATCATTGCTAAGAATAATCTGTCTGGTTGTTTACAGTATTTAAAAGAATACTGGTGTCGACACCCAAAGTTTGATTTCCATGTTGGTCTGAACTCCTGCATCTGTAACTGTTTGCAGACAAAATTTTGTCATCCCTATTAGTCAGACCTTCTGGAATAGTCAACCACTGGAGTTATTAGGTCTCCACAAATCATAAGCGGTAACTCCCATGTAGAAAAGTTTGTAAAAGAAATTGAAAAGATAAAACCGGAACCTCCACCAAAACCTCTACCACCAGACTGGAAGATATCCATCGAAACAGTACAGTGGGATTTTACATTTACTGTGCTATTGACTCTTGCACTGTATACATTCCATTCATGATGAAAAATTCTATAAAAGTACACAGCTGCAAAGATAACTAGATTTGACTACTTATGGAAAGCAATAATTTCGGTATGATATCTTTTTGGGGTTTTGTTTGTTTTTGGTTTTAACCAAAGAGTTATTATACAGAATTCATCTTTATCAGCTAATTTTAATATGTGCAACTGTATCCACTGGAAGGGAAGACAGGAGGAACAACAGTCGAGTGCATCTGTTTCCAAATATTTGATTGGATATGGTTTGAACAGTCTGCAGCCCAACTCTTACAAGAGGAGGTGCTCTTATTAAATAATACAAGTCCTTTGTATTTGGTCTTGCACCTGCTCTTTTCAGTGGAAACCACATTTATACCGTTCTTCACTCCTACAATGTTTCCAATCTATAGCAGTTAAGAGTAAGGAACCTAGATTTGGTGCTCCAAAATGCAACATCCATAAATCCATGGTTGTGGGTGGCTGGGAGTGACTAATTCAATGCATTTAAAATTAATAATTGTACTTACACGCTCTGAGTTTGCAAGTACACATTTTTGGTTTTGCTGCCATTACATCTGAACTATATTTAATATGGAATTAGCAAAACAAATATCCTCATGTCTGCAATAGCTCCATCCATCCTTGGCAAATAGCTGATTTTGCTGTAATTTATTTCTATACAGACATAGATGGATGTTCTTTTATAGCCACTAGATTAAACTTCAAAGTTTAAAGAAAGATGCTTTTGAACCTAAGTTGCTTCTGAGTAAGACTTGAAAACCTTGACATGTGTAGCCACTTCCTCTTCTAATAGACGTGAGTCGCTAGACCCAGGGCATTGCATTTCAATAACTGACCCGCATTGTTTCCTTCCATTTTTCAGTTTCTGAAGCATGTATCAGCAGAATACCAGAGAATACGAGTATTTTCAAATACTCAGAAGTAGGTTCTTCTCAAGAGCCCTTATCAGTAACCTAGCTCTGCTTCCATTGAAATTAGTGGGACTTCTATTACTCTCTTGAAAAAAAATAAAAAATAATAATAATAAAAATTAAAAAAATCTATGTCTCAACTCAGGAAACGTTATGTACTTCTGCAAAATTACTTAGAACAGAGAGTGTACTGAGTTCTCCTCTGATCAGAGAGGCCAGTTAAGAGCAGCTTCACCTAATCTGTCCCCCATGCTGTTTGTTTTTTCACTTACTCCAAATGTTACCCAAAAGTTGTGACATCACCCACATGCCATAACCACTCTCCTCCTACGACAGAGAAAGAAGATTTTTTTTTCCTCCAGTGAGGAATTACCAAGAGAAACAACTGATGAGTGTTTCAAATGAAGACTATACTTGGTGAAGAATTACCTGATGAAGGTTACTAAACCTGGAACTACAAAACTGACCATTCAAGACAAATTTCTGAGTTAAAGCATTTGTTAATTTTAAGCATAATTGACCTGTGAAACTCATCCGGCCTAAGAAGCCATGATATGACATGCTCTAGCATGCAACAACATAGAGTTGTGGCTGCATACCACAAACAGACCTCAAATGTAAGAAAACAACACACAAAGTTATTTTTAAATCCATTTCAGAGAAACTGTTTGAGGACATAGGTAATAGGGCATTTGTATTCATTTTAATGGTTCCTCACATAAAAGGACAAATTTTCTAAACAGTTTTGTTTATTTGTTTAGTACAGAGAGTTCCTGGAGGGGGGACTAATATTTATAGCAATGCTAGTCAAAGCATTGTGTCTCCATTCCCAAGATCATCTCTCCAACTAAAGAAACAAACAGCCTCATCTGCCAAAACCAGCCCAAGTCATTTCTATTGTTGATTTCTTTTGAAGTCAATGATACTGAAGCCTAGGGCAAATGCTAACCAACCAGGTCCCGCGTTTTAGTTTTCAAAATAGCTAGCCACACAAGGTTTTGAGCTTTACAAACAACTAAGCCATTTAAAAGAGACTTTGTTTTAAACTGATCCAACTAAACTATGAACATGATCAAGTATTACTCAAGCACCATCTTTCAAAATGCAACAGTTGAAACTTTTTGATTCCCATTTGGAAGAGCAAGAGTTACTGTTGCTCAAGGTGAGGCCCCAGGCAGTAACGCTTATTTTCTCCTCCACTTTATTTTATAAATGCATCTAAAGATTACTGTGACTGGACCAGTAAGTATGAACTGTGAAAAACAATCAACACCCACCATCACCACATAGAACAGCAAACTTCAGTAATATCCACATAAAGCACACATATAAGTTCATACGATATATGCCCTTCAAAGTGAGGGTCTCTATTTATACGCAGTACAGCTCTTATCCATCATACCAGTTTAAAAGCACAACAGGCATTTAAAGCCGAAAATGTTCTTACCCTGTACAAGTAGCCTTGTACTAAACAAGGCAGCAGGCACTTTGTGCTATTGATTTGGGCAGAGCAATCCTCTCAGAAGCATTCACATAGTGGTTTTGTTTTCAACACTTGAGGAAGAGAAATTTCATAGGCCTTAAACACTTACTAGGTTTCTAATTCTGGGACTCAACCCCCTTCCCCAACTCCCTTTAGTGCTTTTTCAAACTGGAAAGGACTGGCTGCAACCTTCTTTTGCAGAAACTTTCCGATAGAAACAGCAGCTTCCTTGCACATCCACTCAGAGGTATACAAGCTGTGGCAATTCGTCATACAGGAATTTCAGTGCTTCCGAGACTTCTTTCTCCATCTCAAGCACAATACTTCACTTTATTCCATGTTCTTAAAATTTGTGACATTAATGTATTTCAGGATTTCATTTAGCTCCAAGTGTCTAAAGCACCATAGTTTTGTTAAAAACTGCATATGACATAAAATTCTTTTGGCTATTTTTTGAGTAACCAGAGATATGGAAAATTCAAAAGCCTGCTTTTGGGTTGCATTAAATCTACCCTACACCTTTTCAGCTAAATTTACGACAATGGAAATAAACTAGATAAGAAAGATTGGTCACTGCAAAAACTTTCTACCACTTACTGTACGGTCAGCAGAACCTACCAACTCCTGATTGATCCTATTTAATTCACCATGCTACAAAAGTGTACACCCCCTTTACGCTTTACAATGGAAAAAAACCCCTAGAAAGTAATAAATAATAAAAACAAAAATCCCCCTACATGCATCCCAACAGCAAAGAACACAGTTTACCTCTGCCATATTGGTAAAATTAGGTAGACAATTTTGCTGCATTGTTTTTTAGATACTTGCCCATCAGAACATAATTTCCTTAAAATATATTCAGATTCCCTTTCCCCCCACCCCCCCGCCAAAAAAGCGTTCAACCCACTGATACTGAATGATTTTTACTGCACACACACAAGGAAAATGTGTCTGAAAGCAGGCTGCTTTTTGGCATACAGATACCTCGGAAAGCAAATCGAGGTGAGATCTGGCATCTGTGCATTTAGAGAGAGCGGCTATTATTCACACCTTGCTACGATAATATGGCTTGGCAAATACCGCGAGTGAAATGCCTTCCCCCTCCTCCCCTCCATATTGCACTGCTATAATTGGTCACCAGCGATTCGACATAGAAAAGGTTTGTACATACGTGCTCAGCTGGCGTGCGCCTAGCCGAGGTCTGGGGAGGCAGAACTTCCCAGGAGTCGCTGCTAGACGCACACAGCTGGAAGAAAGCCTGCGAGACTGCAGATTAACAGCCTACAAACCCCCTCACAGGCTGTGCTGGCCAGCTGAAAAGCTCTACCCCAGATATCAAACGAGGTTGTCAGACACTAGACCTGGTAGTGTCTGAGGCTAGCGGCACAGCTCTGGTTCCAGGCTGCTTAGATAACAACTGCGGAGCTAACTGGATGGACTGGGAGAAGTTATTTTAAATTGCAATTACCAGCTCATATCTTATCAAAAGAGCTGGATGCGCACAATCGTTGCTGCTAATAGCTTCCCTTCCTCTTCTGAAAGAGCAACAAGAATTTTATTCATGGCAACTAAAGATAGAGTAAATAGTACCAGGTGAAGGGTCAGGTGCACTCTGCTGCTGCAGCAACCCCAGTGAACTCCAGCGCCTCCCACTCTTCTTGCAGGCAGTCCTGCTCTGCGTTGAACTACATCTCTCCTGTAGAAATACTTAACCAGTCTCCTTCTTACAGCGACAAAGGATCCAACTAAAACACCATGTGGTGGCAGTGCTCAAAGTCAAAGGCTGCACAACTTCAGCTTAGGGCTGGGTAGTCCCAACTGCACACAGAGGGTGGCAAAGTACTTTGCACTTTCAAAGCAATCACTGAGCAGTGGGGAGAAATACGAATCTGAATCATAGTGAGATGGAAAGTAACACTACTGCACATCAGACAAGGTGGAGATTCAGAGGCGGTCAGTAACAGGATGACAGAGAGCAAGGTATTCTCCATTTGCTGTACACAAACTAACACCAATATGAGAAGAAACATCAGCATCAGATCCAGTATTAAAAGTCATTGCCATAGCACAGAACATTCTTCAGCAGGCAAGATTAAGTGTTGAAGGACAGCCTGACCTTGCTACAAGTTCATCTGAAGTCATAAGACTGAATGAGTAAGCTGGGCATAAACAAACATGTTTTTCCTTGCATGACTCCTTACACAGCTACACCTCAGCAATGGATTTCTCTTAGATCAGTCATGCAGCTGTTACTAACAGCAGAGATTGGTCATCATAAATTTTATGCTCCCATATTGGTTGCACCTACAGTTCAGGAACAATGGTCCCATCAATCCTCCAGTCCCACTACTGGCTACCAAATACAATACTTTCCATCAAGTATTTAATGAAATTAATTTTAATACAATTTTATAGACCACTTGCAGCCACTTACTTTACTGCGGCCTTTTAGACTACTGTGACTTTCAGAAGTCAAGCATTACATTACTTATTTATCATTACAAAACCCCACCTGCTGTAAAAAGGTACATATGGTACCCAACCACCATTGAGAGGTAAAGAACTAGGTGCTTTCCAGCTTTCTACAGTAGTTTCTGGAACATTTTCTTATAGTTTTGGTAACGAAATTGTTGAAGGAGCCAATGTGAGGCTTTGTCTTTCTCTTATACTTCTATTATCACCTGTTCCCCCCATCCCTGAAAGAAAGCCCACCAAAAGGTTACAGGATATTTTTTTTTCTGGCAATAAGATGCTGCTCCAAGACTGTGCCACACACAAACTGGATGAGCAGCCAACTGCTGAGTGGGAGGCTCATTAAAAAGGGCCATTTGCTTGCCATATGTCTCTTTCTTCTAGACAGACTAATTCTAGTCCTTAGAGTTTTAACCAGAAAGTCAGTTTAGTAAAGCAACTTTTTGTTAAAATGGTACCAGAAATTTTCCTAAGCAGAATATTGAGAACCACTGGGTGCCCAGAGTGAGTTACTGGTTAGAAACAAGAGCCCTGATCCCAAAGTGGGATTGGCAGAGCACCTCATCCTTGCAAGGCTGGCATTTCCTAACCTCCCATAGGGAAGCCCCAGTCCTACCACCTCTTCCTGCTCCTGCTCTCCACTGCCACCCAGGCTGCTGCTGCTATTGTCTTCTGCTTCCCCCCTGCACCACCATTCCCCCTCATTCCTGTCCCTCCCTACTACTGCTGTAACATTTCCTCTGCGCATTCCCACACCCAGCAGGATGACTACAGGAGTGTAAGCTGACAGGATCACCCAAGCCTGCCTGCCATTGAGAAGTCCATGCACTGTGCTCCCACCTTGGGAAGGCAGCACAAACACGTCTGCTCCCAATGACCTATCTAGAACAGGTCTTGCACACCTGGGCCCGTGCTGTGTATCTATAGCACTTTGGGTACCACCCCAGCAGACAAACACAGGTAACCCAGCCATAGGCTTCCCGCAGTGGGGTAGTGGTCAGCCACAGGAAGCAAATTGACAAAAGGGGAACCAACCACCAACAAACTCCAGCTCTTTAGGATTTCAAGTGTTCTCAGCCTCTTCTTTAGAATTGGAGAAAGCAGTTTTTCAGATAGGAACTTATGCATATGAGATCTTATTATAAAAGTCAATCTCTTCTATTTGCATACTGGTTTAAGACACTAACAGTCTGAGGTCAAACTCAGATTCTCCATTAATTTTAGTTAGAAAGTTTGTCTAAATTCACATTATGTTTTATAGCTGCTGTCCTCCTTGGAGGATCCAAAAGCACTTTACAGGAAAACACTGGTACCAGGAACAATTAGAAGTAATGACCATTTACATATCCAGCATCCCAGCAATGTTTAGAAAAGGCTAAAGCTGATTTACTATCACACTGCGACTCTCATTCTTACTCCCAAGGATATGCTGTAGCCCTTCCCCTACACTAACTCCAAGGGATGCATCCTTCCCAGCAGCTGGTTGTGGGTTTCCAAGTCACACTCCTAAGAATGCCTGAACTTCAACCCACAAATCTTAAACACAGCACTACTTGAATTTTCTTCTTTTTTTAGTGGTAATATTTGTGTAGCAAACTTCTTATTTTCCCCTACACACTTTGAACCCCAGTAGCTAAAGAACTGGATTATGGAAGCCACCTTGTCCATCCATCTGACCAAGGTTTCACTTTCCCCATCAAGCTTCACAGTAGTTCCACTTGGCCTATACAGCCTTTATTTTTTGAGTTTGGAAACGCAGAGGCCCACGCAGCACTTTATCAGAGACAGCTTTCCCCAGTCAGCACTTCCTGCTTTCTCCTCCACAGATACACATCTCACACTTGCCTATGTTCAAAAGGTTATTAATGGTAAAAAAGTGAAAAATGAACAAACCAACCTATGCTTCTGGCCGAAGACAACAAATGCACTTCCCATCATTTTGATTAAGGCCTTCAGAAACCTAATGACATGTCCATCTTTTTTTTTTATGCATGTGTGCAGCCATCGTGACAAAAAAGGGACCTTTCACATGATGAGTGATGAGTTGGTCCACACACACACGAAAAGAGGAATCAGGTGAGCACCATGAAACAAGGAACAGACGCAGCCAGCTTGAATTATTTTGGCCATTCAATTGCAGCCAGCCAGCCTTGGCTGGCTATTCCCAGCCTACTGCAATACAGAATTCATGCGAGATGAACCGGAAAAGGTTGAACTGGTGACAAATATTTAAAGAGCATGCTGTGAAGGTGACTCCCCCGAAAAACATAGCCTCCTTAGCATTTAGATTTAAAAGGCCTTTCTTACTCTACATAGGCTATCAACCATCCAAGATGACAGTGGCATCTGTCAGTGTTGTAGATTTTGACAGGTGGCTCACTGCTAGGCATTCCTAGATTGAGGACACTCATTGAGGACACTCATACTACACCCCCGTGCAGTATACACATGTACACTGTATTTCCTTCTTTGCCTGTGCTCTGCCTGCCTTTGGGAGCAAGCTGCACACTCTGGTTGAGTTTCACCTGCACTAAAGGGAACGAGAAGAAGAAATGAAGCTTCACATCTGTACATAAAGCTGTGTGGGAAATAAGCACAGGCTTCAGGTTCCCATTAATGCTTAGGTCCTTCAGAATGAGAAGTTAAATATCCATGTTTCTCTTATCCAGTTAATAATGGTCACCTTTGCTATTAGTGTTAATAGCTTCCCCTGGGTGCACACTGAAACAAGTTAATCTCTACCAACTGAGGACAGAAAATCTCTGCACAACAGCTCACAACAGAGGAAAAAAGCCAGTTTTTCCGTTCCTCGAAGTTTCAAAGCTCACAGAAGTGCCTTTCCCTGACACAGCAGAATGACTGTCTTGGATCACCGGCTAAATTAAACACACAAATTTCGTTCTCCGTATAAACAGTTATACATGGCTTAAATAGCATGGTTTTATTTTTCTATTGGCACCAATTGGTACAGTAGTTCAGTCGAAGCTTAAGACATCCATGATGTCAGTTGCTTTAATAGGCACCACTGACGTGACCGGCTCTTGTTCCCAGACGTGAAGTGTGCTGGTTTCCATGGGGAGGATGCTGACCGAAGAATTCCTACCACACTTCCTATCAGTTGTTTTGAGCCACAAGCACTGGCTCCAGGGAAAAAAAAGTCTGTTTGCGTATCCAAAAATTCACAAGATGACATCATCCTGTGCGACAAATTCCTCTGCAGCTCCCTCCCCAAACACACACAACCTATCAAAACTCCTGCTCTGCATTCCTGCCAGCTGGGTTCTGTATGTACAGAAGGGAAAGACATTCATAAGTTTTGCTTTGCTTGTTTGCCATGTTAGCGCAGTTGTAACAGCAGTTCGCCCTCCAGCCCCAAGAAGCAAAAGGGATGGTCAGTCTAAAACAGATTTCTTAGACTAATCATAGGAGGCTCCTGGCAATTTCTTCCCTCCCAAATTCCCATGCAGATTTAGACCATGTAACAAGTCAGAATACCAGCAAAGGAAAAGAGAAGGGACAAACTTGATTCAAAGTGAAACCAAGGGCAGAAGACACAGCGAAATGAAGTAAAAAAAAAAAAAAAAAAAAAGGTATGCAGTAAACCATACCCAAATCCCCTAAGCAATAAGAACTGTACTCTGCAAAAGTCTATATCTTCTACTAGCATGCGCTATAATCCAGGTCTACCACGAGATAACTGCGGTGGTGACTGCATCATTCTTTGTAAAGATTTTGTAGCAGTGACGTGTTCTTTCTTACTTCTGCACCTGCTCCTCTGCTCACGTGAAAACACAAACCCCAACTTCATGAACCAGAGTTAAGCAAGAGATTAACAGAAGGCAAAGGGTAGGAAACGGGTAGATTAACAGTAGGAAAGGGTGAGGCAGCTTCACACTTGATTCGTGCCTTGTTCAGTGCCTAGAAACAGGCAGCTCATCCCTACCCCAACCTCACTAGCTGGAGCTTACTAACTGGGTAGGCTGTAGCATTCATGCATCTTGCCCCTTCTAAATCCTTAAGTTATACCTTATGAAAGAGGAGAAGAGCCTCCTCCTGGGAACTCAGAAACACATTCTCAATTTCCTTGTAGCTAGTACTTAGAACAGACTCAAGTGGTCAGAAACACAGGATCGGACCAGAACCTCAAGTGCAGCCCTAAATATACCTCAAATGCCCAGTGAGGATCAGCCTTTTTGCTCTCAGCTTCCCAATGGTTAAGTTAGGCAGCTTTTAAGACCCTTCTCCCAAGCACTTAAGTCTTTCTATCATCATGCAAATGAGCCCACTGTACCAGTGGAGCTACGGCAAAGTAATTCAAGCAATGCCAAGCAAATCCTGTGTGATTTAGCCCATCTCCCAGCCTTCCGGGAACCAGTTTCCTGGCTGCTATTCTACCCTTCCCTCAACTGCAATCTTTCAAAAAGTCATCCTCCACAGTTAATTTCTTTTCTACAAGCCTCTAGAGTTCTTTCCTAATTGATGCAACTCCAATCAGCTTCTCTGCTGCCCACAGAGATCTGAAATAAGCAAGCAAAACCAAACAAACAAAAAACCCACCTTACAGTGAATGCTTATAAGGTCACAGTTGAATTTCATCAAGTTCCAAGTTTGCAGACTTAGAGTAACAGCCAAGAACTGTGGAAGTCTGAGAGGAACGTGATAATTCAAATCATCAGTTTTAAAAGCTGCAGGTTTTCCTTCTCTCCTCCTCCTCCCTTTCCCTTCTCACAAATAAAACCCAGGAAGTTCAATGCTGAGACAAATCTTAGTTTCTTTTAAACAAGGGTAAGATTATACCCGTGCTGAAGTCAAAGTAGAGGAAAGCAAGACAGCTGTATCTAAAAGCATACACCTCTTTCCACCCAGTACCCCACTGAGATAGTATTGAAAAATATCACTATCATCACAAGCTTTTGTTTCCTTTAAGGCACCAACCAAATCTCATGAAACCAAACAAATTTTATTGTGCAAACTGGTGTCTACAAATCCCAAATTCTTATTCCAGGTGGGAAAACATGAGAGAAAATACAGGTATTTTCTTTCCATGAACTTCTGAGATATAATCAGCCTCTTCCTCCATTACTTGGAGGAAATAATACCCCGTGAACTATCCTGTGAACATACTATCCTGTGAAACTAACCCTACGGTTCTCATTACATCAAAGAGCAGCAGCCTTGGAGAGTTGCAGACTCTACAGCGGTTTCTGGCATTTGAGATGGGACAGGCAGCAAAACTGGAAAGTGGGTGGGAACTAAAACATAGTTGAATGGGGTTTCACCAGAAGGCTGAATACAAGCTTTGATGTATCCAGCCACCAAACTGAACGTCAAGCAAATTCTGCACATTCTGTAGGTGACTCCAGAAATCTCTTCTAGACATAAGGCTGTATATACATACAAAGAGAGAAACAGTCTCACAGTCTGCTGATTTTAATGTACTAGGATGATAACTCTAAGGAAACTAGACACTGAAAAATAGTCTGGCTGACTCCAGAAAGATGAAGTTGAAAGTGAAAGATTCTCACCAGTGTGACTGATGAAGAATTGCACATCGCTGTTTCACTAGAAGCTAAATTTGAACCACCTTCCCACACTGAAAAGGTATTTCTGATTCATAGCTTGCATTCTGGGAAGCTGCTGGCACACAATACTAGAAAGCAAGTATCATATACGCTCAGAACAAACTCCTTGGGCTCAGGAAAAACTGCTCAATTGAAAAGCAAGCAAACAAAAAATAATGGAAAGACATATGTATACACTCTTCAGTAGTTATAAAGCAAAACGCAGAGTAAAAGAGATTCTCTAATACAGGTGGTCAGGCAAAAGGGAAATATTTCATTAAACTTAGGTAAAAAGCTGCCACTTCACCAGACTGGCTAACGTGGGGAGATGGAGGAACAGGAAGTACATGGGCACCCACAGGTACAAAAGAAAAAAGCAATTACTGCCAGCAACTTCAGTGCCTGCCTTTTGATCCTATGATTTGATATTGCATTGTAGAGCAGTGGAGAGGCATTTACCAAAATTTAAATAGGTACAGAAAAGTGGAATAACAAACAGATAGGACCATGAGGAAGTCTGACAGCAACTCAACTGGTTGAGGGTAACTCTCTAAGAAGAAAAAAAGCCAAATCCACAACAAAACCGACAGCAAAATGAAGCAAAAAGGAAAATTAAGAATATATATATTTGCTCATGTATAGAAGAACAGTTCATCCATTATTTCAAGGCAACAAGTTTGAAAAATCCAGGAATATGAATACAGTTCCGCGACTACAAAGCCGTGATTACCCAGAATAGAAAAACTCAGTCTTTTGTGGGGAACAAGGAGGTAGCAATTAAACTGAAAACAAGTAGGTAAATATATTTTAAGGCATAATCATTTCCCTGACAGGAAAGCATGGAATGACACTATACAGACAATTGCAAATGTTTTCAGACATTACCAATTTCAGATTTCTATAGCTGAAGAGGCACGCGCTGCTTACTACAATGAGCACCCTCTCACTCTGCAATACCCAGGCACTACTCTACAGTCATATGTCTACAACAAATACCAAATAGACTTTCTTTTACCCGTTTACGGGGAGAAAAGGGTTGCAATTCTCAGGAAAGTTCACACAGTCAAGTATTTGCAGCTACAGAAGTCATATTTCTCTTTAAAGGCATGAAGACTATATGCTGGTAGCAATGCTTTTGTACACAGTACCTGTGAAGAAAAGCTTTCAAACCTCCAACTTCTTTTCAGATCATACAACATTTTTCAAGGAGAAAAACAAAACAAAACTTGGGTACTGGGGGATTAAACATGAGGGGTTTTTTTCATGGTTTTCTTCTGAGGACATACATTCATTAATAATTTACCAGCCCACAGATACCTGGCAGCCCTGTCTTTCTCAGAAGTACTGCACTGGGGCCCTGTTCTCTAGAAGTTATATTCAGTTGTACAGCACAAAAGCCCCAGGAGAACTACGTGGTAGTTGGGTGCCAGGTTAAGTTCAAAGCAAAACACAAATTAAAATGCAAAACATATATCAGGGAGTGGTGTACCTGGAAAAGACTCACCTAAGTTCCCTACTCCAGAGCAGTGTCCCTCCCTGTCTTAGATCTCACCCACCTCTTTGCACTTAAAAGTTACCCCATCAGAGCTGTGCTGCTCCACTTATGCAGAAGAACAGGTATAGCTCTTCCTGACACCACCCACTGTTCCCAGGGAGACAAAGCCCCAGACCAAGGGCTCTTTGTCCAACACCACCTTCCTTGACTAGCAGACAGCATTAAATTGCACTTGGAGGGAAGAATCTAAATTGAACTTAAGACAAGGAAGCACTCCCTTCGTCCCCAGAGTAACACAAGTTAGCAGCAGGTGTACCATAAAGCCGTCAAGCAAAGGATGTTTGTCAGTCTAATGCTTGCTCATCTCTCCAGGGACATGAAGAGAGTCACACAGCATACTTACAGAAGACTCAACGTACTATAAACATCCAAGAGTGCTCAGTATCACCAAAGTAAAATTCCAAACTCTTCCAAGATCATAGAACAGTTAGGGTTGGAAAGGACCTTAAGATCATCTAGTTTCAATCCCCCTGCCATGGGCAGGGACACCTCACACTTAGACCATGTCGCCCAAGGCTTTGTCCAACCTGGCCTTGAACACTGCCAGGGATGGAGCATTTATCACTTCTTTGGTCAACCTGTTCCAGTGCCTCACCACCCTCACAGTAAAGAACTTCCTTATATCTATCCTGAACTTCCCGTTTAAGTTTAAATGCAAAACTCCTTGTCCTATTGCTACAGTCCCTGATGAAGAGTCCCTCGCCAGCATCCCTGTAGGCCCCCTTCATATATCGGAAGGCTGCTATGAGGACTCCACACAGCCTTCTCCAGGCTGAACAGCCCCAATTTTCTCAGCCTGTTAAGATCTTGGATGCATCAGGTTCAGGGTGAGTTCTGAGCAACAGCAGCTGCTGTCGCCATCTCAAGACAACTAGGAGCCACCTAACTCACACCATACTTCAGCGCTCTCCTCTCTCAGTGTCTAAGGTCTGACTATCCCAGAGCGGGCAGCAGTAGGGCTGCTGGGACCACAAAATCGTGTCTTAAGAGGCAGGCATGCCTTTGGACATGAGAAACTTCTGCAGCTGCACATTGCAAAATCTCACAGAGCTCTCCTGCTCCACTGCTGCAAAGGCAAGTTCACTCCTGAGAAGACCTGCAGAGAGCATCCTCCTCTGTGTTAGCAGGACATAATGAGGAACAGGCCCATCAGGCACTGCTCCATGATTAACAAATCAAACCAGTAGAAACAGGTTTCAGTAGGACGTTTGTTGTACACCAGTTCTAACACTGGAGAAGAGACTTCTGACTCATTCCCACCCGGCACCCCACCTGGGAAGGTTCACAATGCAAGGTTTTAAATGTCTTTGAAATGACAAGCTATCGGCACACTTAGGTAAGCAAGAGGACAGGGCACCAGCAATTACTCTATATTAGCAATTGCTAACACCTTCACTATATGGAGGGGAGTTGTCATTTCACAGGAAGAGTATTTCCAACACCCCGGATATGTTACAGTGTGGCACACCCTGGAATGGGGTGTTACTTTCTAATGTCTTCATAAAAGTATTTTCTTTATTAGTTACCTCCTATGAGGACACAGATGACAGCAGTAACACGAGGTATTCCCTTCAAACCCTGCGCAAAGCCAAGCGGAAGCTTAAAGAAAAAAGGCAGAGGTTTGAGTGTTATTTTTCTTTTTTTTTTTTTATTTATTTAATAAAACGTCATCTCAAAGGAACAGCTTTGTTCTCAGAATGGGGGGAAAAAAAACCCCTCCTCAAACAGACAGGAGAGCAAACGAACCACCAGTTGCAAGAACAGAGATAAGGCCCTAAAAAACAAGAGGTCTTGTTATGATTTGATTAAATGTGGGAGTGAGTATCTGGGGCAAAATAATCTAGATGCTGCCAACCCACCCACAAGTACTTTTCCTTTCATAGCATGCACTCACCAATAGTAGCACAGCCACAAAGACTACACCGTGTAGGTGGGGGTATGCACACACACGTGGGTCACTCCACAGGCCTCTATGCTGTTTTTCCTGTACAGCAAGTTTTGAGCAACCACATCCAAGTCCATCAGCCACCACATCAGTAATCTGCACCCATAAGGAATTGTGGCCACATGCGCATGGGCATTTACAACAGACTGAGCCTGGGCCATACAGAGTCAGAGCAGAGTATCTCTGAGGCTTCAGCTGATGAATCCTCAAAAATGCTTCTGATCATTTTGAGCTATACAGTGCTGGAAGGTAACACAAGAAGGGTCAGACAACACCCGAGGGACACAGTGTTCAGACCCCCAGGCAGTGTCTTCAATGCCTTTCAGTTATCACAGAATGTGTTTGAGACACGGTCATCAGCACCCCTGGGACACTGGCAATGAGAGGCATTCCTCCTGACAAGCAGCAGCACAGTGAAGTCTAACTCTGCAAGATACCAGCATGCCCCATATCTTCCAAATTCATATCACAAAACAATATTGCCCAGAGGCTACTAGGGGAGACATTTATCAAGGTAAAGATTACAGTACTGCCTAAGCCAAAACTAGCAATAACATTTGACAACAGTTGGAGGATATGGATGATACACACTTGCTTTTAGAGTAGAAATTTAGTATTAAGGATATCATAGTACCAGGAACAATATAAAACTAGTTCAGACAGACAGCTTATAAGACCTTCCTGTGAGTATCAAGTGCGAGTTGTGTACCTGAGGAAAGCAAAGGATATCAAAGCAACATCCATCTGTTGTGATGGTTTACCTTGGAGTCTTGCAAAGTCCATCCTCTTATGCCAAGGCAGGGCACTATCAGGACAGTAACTTTCATCTTTCCATGCTACATGCACGTGAAGACCTCTTTTGTTTTAGGAGCCAGAAACACATTAGCCATTCGGTTTTAACTACATGAAAATTGAAATCTATGCTACATTAACTTTTACTCTAAAGAGAAGATGACTGGAGAGAGTATTCAAGAGGGAATGGTTAGATTAACAGCTGTCATATATGACTGTTCTTTGACAGCAACAGCAGAAATTAACCAGATCAACCATTCCCAATAGAAACAACCAGGGTAGCACCTTCCCAGTAGGGAAAGGACCATCAGCAGGACTGCAGAACTCAGGTTCTGTTCATGAGATTTTACTTACATGTAAAATACATCATTTTCCTTCTTTAATAGGCTTTATTGTATTTAGGTTTAATAAGTGTATCAAAACCTGATTTAGCAAGTAGCAAAATAAGATTTACTTTATACTCTTATTTATATATTTGAGTGATGTCTTTGTTGTACTTAAGCCCACAATCTCAGGAGAATAACATCAGTTTCAACTTCCCTTCCTGCTCAACTGTTGCAACCAAAAATCACACTGCAATTTGCTAAGTTAAAATTCTGTTAGGGGTTAAAAAAATAGAAAGGTTATGCCATTAAAGCTGAAACAATCCTAAAAAGTCATTTTAATGAACTCTTATGTTCCATCTCAAAGGGTCATTCTGTTAGGCAGTACATCTTATTTGGCAGAAGTTTAAAGTTAAAGCATGCAAAAGTCAGACCTATAATCCCACATTTATACACAAAATAGTTTACAAACATTTGCCTACGGGGACATAAAATCCCTCCTCTAAACCAAAAGAACTAATGGTTGAGCCCCATATAAACATTCTGTCAACTGTTCTAATTATGCTTTCTGCAAAGATGGAAAGGTCTCCCATGCCAGCGGAGGGCTGCGCCAGCCAGCTCACACAGCAATCAGCACCTGACAGCAATATCTTTCAATAGCAGCACATCCTCCTCAGGAAGGTAATGAATGATTCTGGAGCACTCCCATATCCCAGAATTCACTGCAGAGCAGATGCCCCACCTAGCTCCAGAGCCAGCAGCATGTCAGGTCAGTACCCAGCACAGCAAGTCTTCTTAGGCAGCTGCCTTAAGCTTTGCCTCTTTAGTGCGGGGCTCTGGATCCCAAAAGCTGTAAACACAAGGCACTGCACAATGCAGCACTGAAAGTGCACTCAGTGTTACCTTATAAATCTCTATATGGTAGTCCACAGCAGCGTAAGTTAATCTTCAGGGTATGGAAGACATCCCTAAATGCATTTAGATGTTAGCACCCGATTACAGTGCTTTGCTAACTAAACCTCCACACACTTAGACTCATTTCTCATTTCTTGTAGGCAAGCCCATCAGACATGCTCTGGGTACTGTAAGTTAGCACTGACCATTTGTGTGAAGTTCCTTTGGCACCATGAGAGCCCATGATATATTCAGTAAGTGCCCTCACTACATGGCAGTTTCTGAACTTTCATATATTTTCATCTCATTAACGAGGCATTTATGGGAGGGAACTTTCTGGAGGTTGTTTGACAGCAAAAATTATTCTGCCAACTAAACGCACATGGTTTTCCTGTGCAAGCCAGGAAGAAAAGCACATTGACACTTCTGCAGTATCTTAGGGAACAGATTTTAATTTTGCTGGTATCTATGTGAATTTAAGCTATGAATGAATGGAAGTATGAAGAGTGAGGAAGCCCTACTCAGCAAATCTTTTCTTTAAAAATTAAGAACAAAGCTTTAGTAAACCACTTAAGATCCAAGCTTCTTTCACACCAATAACAATTTTATTTTCTGTTCTCCTTCTTCCAGGAATTGCAGCGGGGATTTTAAGACACAGCATTCAGTTTGAAGGAAGTGAAGTGTTTACCTGGCCTCAGGACTGAAGCTTACATAGCCAGGAGGTATAAAAGATTCAGTGCTGCTAAGCATAAGCACTAGAAACTGCTTATACTAAGAAAGTTAAATTCAGAGAGTTTTAAAGCCACGTGTATTATGACATTATATGCCATCAGACCAAGATTTTAAACATGTCTTAAAAAAGTTAATCTTCCAGAAGTGAACTCCAAACTGAAATGGCATGTAAGAAGGCAACTGGTGTAAATTGCATCACTGAAATAGGGTGCATCACTGCAGTTGCAGCACTAGCGTGATTGAAATAAAACATTTTTGCCGCCTCCTGGACAATTCAGCACACCCTCATTGCATCAGCATTTTGAAAGAGACTATAAGAGAGCCTAGTAAATTACTCAATTAACAATCAGCTATATAGAAGAGCAAGTAAAGCACTAAGCCCACATCTCTGCTTCATAGCCCTGGCTCTTTCAGTTCACACTTTCCAGCTTTTTAAATTCTCGTACCTACTGCAGCAAGATAAGCACTTTCCACACAAAGTATTGCTCTATTCAGCTTGTGAATAAGGACATTGACTAGGAAACAGTATTACAAATAATTTCCTAGTAAAAATAATTTGAAATCATCAAATAAATATGGATTAGTTGCATGATGTCTACTTGGAACAATAATATTACTGCATCATCCAAAAAGGCAGACAGTGATAAGGAACTACCAAGGAGCATTAGTGTAAACCTGTAGTATTATTACAAAGGGTCCTTGGCTTTTAACATGGGAATATTAAAGAAGTCCCTCCAGCCTGAGTATGCAATGAAGTGTTAAAAGCCATTCCATCTCTGACCAAACATTTCAAGGCATTGTCAAAAACTTTCACACTTTTGTCACCACATCCACAGATGAGAAGCACCGGCAACTCATAGCACTCAATTTGAAATCAGTTCTTCTGCATAGCTACCTGTTCCATCAATGTGCTGCCCAATGAAATACCATTTAGTAACCCTGGGAGTAAACCAGTATCTCTTTTGCTCTGTAACATTATTAAAAAGTTAAAAGTCACAGATACCGGCATTAGAGGCGTAGCTTCACTCTGCCAAATAAAGCGATCAGTGTAAGTGGTAAGCAATTCATTCTCTTTGGATTTGTATTTCAGGTCAACAATAGCTTTACCTGCATAATGTACAGGAATTTCTATCTTTGGCCCTATGACGTAGTGACCCTCCTCCAGACTGTGAGCTGTAATTGTTGTCCACTGCCGACATGAATGAATCAGAAGATAATCGCTCTCTCGAAGGCCTTCTACAGTTTCTCCTGCAAAACAGATGTAGGTTTTTTAAATAACTCACACTTACTGCATGAAGAATTAGGAAAACTTCACAACAAGCATTTTATTCTTACTACTCTTTATTTTTCAGATGTTTTGATATTTATAAACCCTATTAAGTAAATTTCAATCCTACACAGTATTCGTTTTTGCAAGGTAAGCACTTTACAGAAAACAAACATAAGCAGAACAACTCAGTGCATGAATACAACACCACAGAGATGTAATCCAGATTACTCAGCAGTGGTTCTGAGGCTCCTTTTTCAGCCTTCTGTATAAACCGACTTTTCATATCTCTATTTATGTCTATCTCAATACAAATATATGAGTGGTCTTTTAATTTTTAAATAAAGGGAAAAAAAATTACATTTTCATATGTTGAAAGATTAGCATCATGCTACCCCACAGGCACCTGAAGCCAAATCTTGTTCACCACTATGAAGCAACTGGGTATCACACGTGCAAATACAGAGATTTCAGCTTTGTCATTCTATCCCTTTGCAAGTCACTGCTTAATGAGCTGTTCCTGTGTCTGTAAGCTTAATTCTGCCACTTAATGAGAAAAAAAATTTAACACACAAAGTCTTCTATCAGGGATAAATTCAACCAGAAGCCCCCCTGGATAATATCCTGCTCATCTTTGTAATGCACTAGAGTGTTTTGCTTGGCTTTCCAGCAATTGCAAGAGATGCATTAGATAGACTACTGAAAGTCCCAACCACACACCTCATGCATGATACATGAACAAAATTTCATAGAGCAGGTTGTATCATGGCAGACAGCTCTTACATACCTGCAGTCCTGCTCAGTATGCTTCTGCATTAAAAAAACAGCCTTTCTCAAGGTGTCTTTAAGCAGCCATGTGAAAACTTTCAGGAACACTTAGCAGGCACTAAACATGGGCCAAGAATAACGAAGCTTTAAATTTCATTTTCCCTCTCTCCCATCAGCCCTCCACAGTTAGAGCCAAAAATAAAGCAAGTAGTTTAGCCCTGGAATCAAGTTTGGACAAAACCCATCCCCTTCAGCTACTACAACAAACTGCACTTTCAGAGTCCCCTGATATTCTTAAAAGCCAGCAGAAGAAGGAGACTTTCCTCAGCCTGAGGCAGCAGACATTTCCCCTGTTCAATCTCTGCAGAGGAGACATACTTCCCACTGAGCTTTTTTTTTTTTTTGCCCACACTAGGCAATCTTTTCCACCGTAGGCAATGGCTACTACATACCCCATTCCTGCCTGATTTCATGCTCCCATTCTATCAGAAAGTGCCCTCCTACATGATTCAAAACACAGCAACTGGTGTGTGTGAGAATTATTATATTTTAAATCAGAAGAAACCATTACAACCACCTGCTCTGACACTCTCTGGCCAGAATTCCGCTTGTTTCCTCCAGAAACTTGGATTTGGCTAAACAAGGGGACAGACCAACCTGCAGAGTCTGAGAGATGGACTTCCCTGGGTCTGCTGTCCCACAGCCTGTTAAACCTTAAAAAGTAGTCCCTGTTTTGCACACTTGGGGCTTTAATTTATAACTGTGGATAAACTGCTGTTATGGGAGTGTAGAGGGGAAACAACAAAGTAATCCAAAAGGTATACAGAAGTCTTTAGTACTAGTTATTCCTGCTCCTACGAAGGTACCATTTCCAGTTATCCTTCTTTTCCACAGCACAGAAAGTAGCTCCCAGGTAAGCAGGACATTTCAAGAAGTGGTTTCCACACTCCGTAGACCACATTCCCTGGCAGCCCAGCCAGGCACTCAGGCTGCTCAGCACCAGTTCCTGCTCCCTGGGCAGCAGCACCCCTCCACCCACATTGTGCTGCGAGAAGGGACTTTGGAAAGCCTAGGGAAGAATAGCAAACTGCCATGCAGCGCCAGAGGACTCTTTGGTCCCATCCATATCTTGAAGGAAATTCAGATATGTTTGCTAGAGGAGTCGTACCTGCTACATTTTAGCAAATCATCTGACCTTGAGCATCTCCTATTTTCTGCTCACAGGGCAACTCCTAATAGGTATAAAAATTATCTTCAGCTTGCTGAAACAGAGGTCTACAATTTTTGGGGAAAACCCACTAATAATAGTAACATGGCATTATTTGAAACTCATGTTTCAGTTCAGAGAGTTAGGCTCATGCTTTCTATAATCCATGGCAACAAATAATTATTCCATCCCACAACAAAATAAAACCAATGACACCTAAGGGAAGAAGTAATAGTTTACTAGTTTCACAGTGGTAAACAGATTTTGAAGAAAATACAAAGCATCTCTGGTATGCTTTTTCTCTGCTTAACAATTTGTAGGTACAGTTTCAGAATGTTGCTTAAAGGGAGGCTGGATTCTGCATCCAGGGTTGAAGGGAAATAATTACAGTATGGGTCACCCTCGAAGAGTCTGAGAAAGATATTCTCAGGAAAATAAAGACACCCAATTATGAAAAGGAGCTTTCAGCTTTCGCATGCCATGATCTGTTTAAGTGGTTACTCCACTAAAACTGGGTGGGACAGGTGAGTGTAAAAAGAGATTGCTAAGGCAGGCCCAAGAGTGACTATGTAATTAAGCCTGCAGCTGGAAGTAGCTGTATTTTTTAAACAGAACCTTGGAAACCACAGTTCTTGTTACACCAATTATTCGCTCCAACTGATTACATCGGAAATGCATTTCGTGCTTTGCCACGGGAGATTGAGCCGAGGAGAGAAGGTGGAGTGGATGCAGTGGGGAGTTCACAATCTCTCGGGCTCCCTCGCAGCAGGCAGGTCTGTCCTTACCAAGCATTGATCTTTCCTAACTGTGGGTAAGCTGGATTCCTGGTGTTACTTTAAAGGAAGAGGCTCCTTGTCACCAAAGGGATTAATGGGCTCACAAAAATACCTGGCTAATGATGGCCTCCGTACTATGGCAGGAAATACAAGGAAGGGTCAAATGAGACTTCAGACAACAGAACATGGCAATACATACCCTCTTCTTTCTTCCATTTTGTTGTAGTCTGGCTCACTGCCCTTAAAGCATCTTCCTCCTGCAGAGGAGGATGGCGTTTCAGACAGGAGACACCTCAGACCCTAGCTACACAACTCAACTCCCAGCCAAAGCACAGCCCAGATGTAGCCCTTTACACTTTTCTCAGCACCCTGCAAAACAGGCACGCATATCCAATCTGATTTCTTCCCCTGCTTCAGTAACACAAGTTGTGCAAGCCTTTCATTAATCCTATTTTAACTATGTGGGAGAGAACTCGGCAGTCCTCACATCCACCAGCTATGCAACTCGGTTCTCACCTTTTCAACATACTCCTACACTGCTGCTTACACAGAAGTCAGACGCCATGAGAAAACAGAGAACACAGGCCACTCATCTTTAGTAACAGTTTTGTCTCTTACGATCAAATATGGATTAGCTCTACCTTCTCACACTCTCATCCCCACCCCACATGCCTGCAATATAATTAAACCACTTCAGAGAATCTACAGGCAAATACTTGTGTTGGGTTTTCGGCCCCCAAATAAAAGTCAGAGATGCAATGAACTATCACAGGCAATTCCCCACCCTTCCCCAAGTTGCCTACCTCTTTCCAAAAGATGAGTCAAGTTTATTCATAATAATGACCAAGACTAAGAAACCTATGATTTGCTAACAGCACCTAAACCCTAAATAAAGCATCAACACCCATCCCTGCCTGGCAATAAAAGCCTTGCATATCTGAACTACAAAGTTAGCCAGTATGTTCGTACACAATCTGTTCTCCTATAAGCACTCTGACCACGACCAGTTTTTGGGCTACTTTACCATGCATCGCCAAAGCAGCACTGCAACAGCTATTCATGTGCTCACTGCAAATAAGATATATTACCATTTTTTAATTGTGATCCATTTCCATGTAATTCCTAAAAATCTCAAATATTGCAAACTCCACCCTTGTTGAAGGGCAAGTGTAGAGGGAATGCTGACCATGAAAGGAAAATTGTTCACGTGTTGACATAGTTAAGAAAAAATAGGTAGTTGCTTAATCAAGAGTCTCATGCTTATTAAATACCACCTACATTAAATGCCAATACTCCTTTAATAATTCTTTCCAGTTCCAAAACTGGATCATCCACATTTGGCAAATCTTGGCTCTGCCATTGTAAACACTCTAATCTCAAATTAACAGTTAACAACTGCAGCAAGACTGGGAGCAAGATACCTTGATCTACAAGTCTGGAGATGAACTTCTGTTTTCACTTGCAGTTTTTAAGAACCAGGTAAGAAAACAACGGTTGGCTACATGCAGTGACAGAGTCTATACATGGCAGTGCTGCAGCACAGAACGAAGCTCACTTCCTGAGCAGCAAGCACTGACCTCCCTGCAGGTTGTTGCCACCACTTCCTTTCTCAAGGCACACATTTTTAGTTTAGCATTTCAAAATTTCCAAAAGTCTGGGGCAAAGCCTCAGGAGTAGAACTGAAGAGCACTCCCACCTCTTCTTCGCTTCCTTCTAGATCACAGAATATCTCAAGTTGAAAGGAACCCATAAGGATCCAAGTCAACTCCTCGCTCCTCACAGAACTACCTAAAACTAAACCATATGACTAAGAGTGTTGTCCAGATGTTCCCTGAACTCTGACAGGTTTGGTGCCGTGACCGCTTTCCTGGGAAGCCTGTTCCTTTGACCGACCACCCTCTCAGTAAAGGGCCTTTTCCCAATGTCCCATTATAGTCCATGAAAGAAAATTCACACAGGTTCTACATATTCTGGTTTGCCAATGACAACAATGAGTTTTCAACACCAACCACTAAAGAAAAATCATGAATCAAATGAGAAAAAACAAACTAAACCACAAAACAACAACAACAAAACCCCCCACCAAACGCAACCCCCCAACTTTTAAGACTCTCCTCCTGGCACTGAGAAACTAACATTCTAGCCACTGCAAAATGTGCAGACCAACATGACTCATTCACTCTCAGAAACTACACTGCTAAAAATAAGCAGTGATCTACAGGAATATAAACGCTTTATAATGCCACACACTTTGTCATCCTGGCTAAGAGTTTGCATCATTGCCTTAAAGCATAAGCTTTGCGTCTGGAGACATTAAAATAGCAAGTAACGAACAATTCAGAGAAGGAGAAGAAGTCGCATGCAAGGTTCCAGCAACGTAACAGATACCATTTACACACGCCAGATGAACTAGATACAATCTCCTCCTGCCAGGAAGATGGTTACGGAGACATTCCTCTCATCTCATTCATCACAGAAGACTGTAAAGTGAGCTTAACGCTGTCCTTTGCACCTCAGTTCAAGCATGCAGAATTTGCTCTTCCTGGAACAAAAAGGCTTATAGAAAAGAGCCTGAAGCTCATGAGAGACTTAAGATGTCAAATAGCTGGTGAAGAAGATGCCTGCGAAACCTAAGGGAAAACGCATCAAGACTCCAGGCCATGTGTTTTCATGAACATTAAGCCTGAACACCATCTGGATGCAAGGTAACAGATGCTGTACAATTAAGAGCATCACCCAGCCTGCCTTGGTCAGTTAAATAGGTGGTCAGTTTAATTATTCCACTTAATGTTCCACGATCACATAACATATCATTACATAGGAAAATCCCAGCAATGCTGAAAGTCATTTCAGTGGGTGCTCAGCCAGGTACGTACAAAACCACATAAATTAATAACTTCAACTTTATCCCCAGTTGAGCTTGCACTAACATCTTCTAGAATGAAGGGTTAACTTGTGCAACAGCAAAAAGAAGTGGCTGTCTGGTCAGGTGGGCACGTCTGCTATGAAATAACTAGGAAGAACTGCCAGCATGTGGCTAGCGTTACAAGGGAAGACTAAAGACTGGCAATCAAGGTTTATTTTACAACAGCTGGAAGTTAAGAGAAAGCAGAGCAATTAGAAGCCAGGGAAAAAAAAAAAAAAAAAGAGAGAAGTGAGGTTCTTACTTATTTATCATGCTATCATCACACTGAGGAGCCTTACCTACATCGCATCTGCTCCACTGGGCTTTCCCTGTTTGAGCACCAAGCCATGCATTAAGACACATCTTAACATTATCCTACCACATCATGAAAAACAAAGCACAGGCCCAGTCAGTATGAAATGAAGTTATAATCTATTGTTAAAAAAAGAAAACCAAGAAAAAAACCAGTATTACGGACTTCATGGCTCTGTGCAAAGAGGTGTTTCAGGTCAGAGGGAGGTCACATTGCTAGCAGAAATATAAATGCCAGCACTGCTTTTCCACTCCGAAAGAAGGCACCTACAACACTGTACACCAGCCAACTAATAAAAGCTGCCTTGTTTTTGGAATGGCAAACTTGTGTTTCTGCAAACATCTGCGAGTCACATAGCTCCCACACAGGTAACACCTTAAGGTAAGTTTGATTTCTTCTTACTGCAAGACTCAGAGCAGGTAAAAACTGAAGCCAAGGCCTTCTCTCAGCACAAAAGCTAAAAGTGGGGTACCAGGGCCTAGCACTGACAAGCAAGCACACCTGAAGAGACCACACACAGGTCAGAAACACCCAGTTTTGCACAGCGAGCACCTACTAACTGCAGGCACTGCACGCACTGACGTCAGCCTCCTTGCCATTGGGGGGTCTGTGAGCACCACGGGTACCTGCAAGCTTTTCCAAGGTAGGCTTTGTGGCAGCACCAGGTGTTGAAACCAGGCTGGCTACCGTCACATCCTTTTGCCTTTAAAAAAATAAAACCCCAAAATCAAGCATAACTCAGGGCCATTCCCATCTGGGAATCTCTGTTTGCTTTCACTGGTGGGCTCATACTTCATACAATCTTCAAACAGCTCCTGACATTTTGGTTCTTGTTCAGCCAGTTCTATGTTTGGGCTTCTAATCTCTTGAAATACAAGACAACAAAAAACAAGGTGTAACCATCCACAAAAAACCCCCAGCAGACATCAACTCCTTGTTCTACACAAAACAAGTAAGCCAAAAAAGACCAAGATGTATGTTGGGCTGCATCACACAGGTTTTCACTGTTAACTTCAATCTGGTCTCATTTGACATAGGGACACATGGAAGCATCACTAGCGCTCAAGAAGCACTGCACTAAGTATGTCATTTTTATGTTAGTAAGAGTACAAGTTCTTTGAAAAACATACACAAAAAACCCCAAACTGTTCGCATGGACAATAGGCTACCGGAAGAGAACTCCACGTAATCAATTTTCCAATATGTTTGAGGCTTAGCTTTTCTTTTTATTTGAGTCTGAATTCAAAGAGCAGAATGAATTCTTTCACTTAGGAAACAAGACTGTGTTGCTAAATAGCCCTCTCTGGTTTTAATACAAGCAATGGAGAAGAAACGAAAGAAATTACTATGTGACAACTCAGCAGAAGACAAACCTACTATATTCTATTTGTTAATCAAATACCTGCAGTACTATCATACATGACCATCTGACGGCAGTCATCATCAAGGGGAGGAAAGAAACAAGTGAGCAAACACCCTTTTCCCCTTAGAAGCACAGACTTCATCTAAAGTCACTGAGAGGTTTTGCTGTTTCAGGCAGACTGAAACTGCAACAGTGCACAGGACAGCTTCCATTAGACTTCCCATCTACCACAATACTATCAACATACCCTGTACTTCCAGCACTCAGTTGTATTACTGCAGCAGTGCCTCACTGGCAGAACAGGTGCCTCAGTTTCTACAGATCATTTCACTAATACTTAAAGCTTTCTTCTTTTAGAATGTTGAGTTTGGAATTTAGATTTTGGGGGAAGAAACACAAAGTTCTTGTTAAATCTGAATACTCAAATTAGGGCAATTTATTATATTTTATTATTATTTCGCAGGTGATGCAACCTCTCTTCATGACAACTTCTATTTGAACTCTGAGGGAAAGTAGAGGGAAGAAGCAAAACCTTTTGTCTTCTGCACGCTGCATCATACTTCAGAGTGTCTTTTGGGTATTTATCTATAGAGACATACCTCAATGAATGTCAAAGACTAATAAATATTGAATCAAGGTGGTTTGCTTGCTTAAGCTTTGGCACTGTACTTGGTTACTGAGTCAAATCTCAATGAGCTGTTCAGCCCCTAGTGCTGCTTCTGCAAAAATAAGACCTGCACTGGTCTGTGATGTAGGTCAGAAGGAAAAAGTTCATTAGGAGTAGAACAACATTTAAATTTTCCAATTTGAAGTTATCAACAGGAATTTTTATGGGGGGGGGTGGAAATCACATCCTTGTAAAATTCCTCAACAAAAGAAAGAAAACCCCATACATATTTTTGTTACATGAAGAACCCCACTTGTAGCAACATTAATGGACACTGAATCTACAAGAATTGTAAATTTTATGTTGGGTTGGTTTTTTTTATTTTATCATTATAACTGAACAGATGCTTGCAAGAGTTACTATTGCATAAAATGCCTAATCGAAGAGAAGTAAAAAGCATGTAATTGTAGAAAACACTACTACCATGGAGTAGTGGTAACCTGCTTTCAAAACCTGCTTTGAAAACCCCTCCATGTTATCAGTCTCACTTTGTCATTCCATATATGCACAAAAAAATGTTGATAAAAATAATAAATCTAGCTGATCAGACAAACTTCCTTGTTTAAAGAAAAGCAAACCAACTTCCATGGGGGTGTATCACGCAAAGTCTAAATACAGACTACTAAGTGAGTTAAAAGGGTAAATATTGTAATTTCTAGGAGCAAATACTGTAGTTTGTAGGAGCAAGATGAAAAAAAAATAAAATAAATCAACCAAAACAAACCCAACCCACGTTAAAATTTAAACATCTCAGGGCTATAAAACATTGTGTACTAAATTTTTAATTTAAAGTGGGCAGATTCATTAGGAAAGCCTGGCAGTGGTCTCATCTGACTGTGTGTCTGAACACAGTGGAAGAGATGAAAGCAGAGTGCTCTGTCCCCCAGCTACACAACTTTTTCAGCTTACAACACAAAGATCTGGAATAAAAATTGCAGGCCTGTTGATAATCAACCTCACTTTCAATTTCCCTTTTTCCTTCTCAATCTCCTGAGTAGATTTAAGTATGTGCTTCTGTTTAATTGTTCCATTCCTGCAGCACATTCATTTGTGTTGGTTCCTATTATCTGGATCAACCAGTATTTCTGTGATGATTGAAACTGCAATCAAATACCCCTCTCCAGGAAATCCAAAGTAATATTGACCTCACCTTCTATCAACTGCATAGACTCCACATCTTTCAGTGGATGAAAGGCTTCCCCTAGCAGCATACGGATTCATACTCATTTTGATTTTAAGACGACTTACATTCTTCCTTCCTTTGCCAAAAACAAGAAAAGGAGAAAAGTCACAACTAAAGCAGGGAAGATCAGGCAAAATTAGTTGAAAGTCTTGTGTGCTGTCTTTCAAATTAAGATTCAACTAGTTGGTTTTCAAAGTTGCTTTTTACATTACAAAAGGAGTTAAAAAAAAACAAAGTGCCTTTTTTAAAATTTTTAAATATATTTTTATTTGGAACACAGGCGAGCAGAGGCATCAAAGCCAGCTCAGGCTGCGCGTCACAAACTCACCAAGAGTTCTGACCTCCTCTTTGGGTACTATGCTGCAGAGACCAAGTAGGGAACACTTAGGAGAATCACCCAACCCTGTCCAGCCCAGAATGAGCCCCTCAGCTGAGATGCTGCTCATCTGCAGCAAGGTCTGTTAGTAGCAATCACACTTGTCTCAGCCTTGGATGGTGAAGGGAGACACTGAATCTTCTCTCAGCTTCAGAAGAGCTGGGCAAGATGCATCTATCCAAGAAATACTTTGTCCAAAATAAAGCCTCTCCCACTGTACACCTTTGTCCTTGGATGAAACACAACTGTTGTTGGCTACAGTTGGCCACCACAACAATTTTCAGTCATGTCTGAACAAAAGGGGATCCAGCTTGCTTCACTGACCCTATGTGCTCAGCAAGGAAGGGGCAAGGCAGCATCATCCTCAGACTGCCTAACATCACTGTTTGTGGTACTTTGTGCATTGACTGACTTCAGCCTCACAGTACTGTGATCAAACCTTACTCTGGCTGACCATTAAATATTTCACAATCAAGAGAAAAGAGATAAGGCTTTATTTCTGCAATTTCCAATCCCTCTGCAAAAGCCTGATACAATCAAATTGCTTCAATCCGACTGATGCTGAACTCAAGCTATCACCCACTAATACCTATCAGAGAGACCAGAGACTCCCATCCCCCTATTCTTTTTATGCCTGCCAGCAAGAAGACAGATTTATTTCTTTAGGATTAGCATTTTGCTATTGGAATGACTGGATCTACCAGTACTGTTGCAACAAATCAGTATAAACCATAATCTTGTTACAAGGCTATGGGGCAGATTAATCCACTGAAAAATCCAGTTTGTTCCAAGACAAGCTTTTCTCTAGCTGCAAATACATGCAGACAGCATCTCAGCGAGTGTTCAGAAAAAACTGTTTGACCTACTGCAGGGAAGAGGAGCACAAATACTTTAAAATAAACACTAAGTGGAATTCTGGTGCCATTGCCACTGATGGTATAAGCTCTATATATGCTGACTGTAACAGTCTCAGTTTGAATCTTGGCATCTTGTTTTCTTTGTGTTCACAAGAAAACCACTGAAAGAAAAAAAGAAAAAAAAAAAGAGTAACAACACAGATTTCATTGAGCTTTGTTTGTGTTTGTTTCAAGCCTTCAGAACAAACATCCCCGAATGAGAAACCTTACTTTTTATGAACGCAAGTCAAACAAGCCAAAACACATCTTTCAACACAGACTGCTCTCCACCTCCACACAGGGGGGCAAAAAGCCCACACTTAGTGCAACAACATCTTAACATTTGCATTCCAAAACACAGTAACTTTCTGCTGTTATCGCAATTACTCTTCTTATTAATGCTGAACATCATCAGATGTAACTGCAGATTTGCTGTATCCTCACAACAGATTTAGCTGTAAGATTGATCCAACAGAACAGTCACCATGGTTACTTACAAATCTCCCTAGAAAGTCTCAGCAATTCTTTAAACTACTCTGATACCCTGCAACACGTTGAAGAGTGCCAACTATTTATCATAGTATATTTGAAGGAAAAAAAAAATAAAAAAATAAAAAAAAAAAAACCACAGAATCACTCAGTTAATTGAAAACTGAGATTCTTATGGAAGAAAGTTTTCTGGTTTTGAAGTCACCTAAGATCATAAATCTGAAGTTTTAAGAATAAGAGCAGAGAACACTAAGTTTAACTACACTTAAAATGATCAGAGTTTAGAAATATTTAGAAGGAGAAAGCTAAATAACTTTTAATTGCATGTAAGGGAGGTTCCAGCCTAGTTTAGTGTTAACACAGAGAGGAAGAGAAAGGAATTTTTTATGCTAGTCTCATGTTTAGTTTATTTTCCATTTTGAATTCTGATGTCCAAAGTCAGAGGAGGAAATAAAAAGAAAAGTCGTGAAGTATTTATTTGCCCTTTGCAATCGAGGCACCAGGTTTAGAAATGAGGAATCCAAATAGCAAGTACCTTTCACAAGCAGTCTGATAGATACGGATAAAGAGAACGACAGCACAGCACAAACCAAATGAAAAACACAGCATTAATGAGACTTCTGAGCAGCCTGCTGCCATCCAAATCAGCTCCTTTAAATACTTCATTAAGAGAGCCAAGGTTTTCTTTCATTAGAAGCAAGAATTCCTGATGCTAGAAAGCTCTTACTCAGATGCAACTATAAATATTGTGAGGTCCACTGGAGAATACACTTCCAAGTGCCTGCTTAGCATCAGGTGCCTAGTTGGGGAAGCCTAATACTTAGAGGTGGGAGGTCATCATTTATTATTGCTCTACATGCTTTTACTGGCTTCCTATATATTTCCAAGCACAGATACAGAATGTCTGCTCTAATTGATACAAGTGGAGGCGGCCGCGCACCTTAGCTGCTGAAGTCATCTCTCCCATGTCCAATGGTTGGGAGTCTGGTCAGGGAGGTCTGGCTAAAGCTCCCAGATTCAGGATGTCAATGAAGAAAATTTTAACCCTACCAACCTCACAGATTTAAGACCTAGAATTTGATTCTAGATTGCCCTGGCAGACAGAAAAGCAGTCTATTCATTCAGACTTTTCCTGCGAAGAGCCTGAGAGCCGGGGAGCTCTCATTGACAGTTATTTATAATTGGATGATATTTTAAAATAGTATTCAAGTAAACATGCTCAATCCTCTCATTATATAGCCCAAGTCCTAAAGAGACACTATGCTGCTTTGTGTTGCACAGCAGTGATCCCTGTTTGAACTTGGGGCATCTTGGACAAGATCCCAATTAAAAATTAAGTAGTCCAGAAGCTGCTCAAGCACAGTTTTCTTTGGCTTTGGGAGAACTCATCATTACATTTTTAACTTGTGTCTGATTTTTTTGCAGCCTGGGTGAAGGATGGGATAAAACCAGCTGGAAGCAAGCAGAAGTTCAGCTCTGCTCTGAACTTGAGTTGCTACCTGGCTACTTGCCCAGTAGCCTGGCCCATCTCCCCATGCCCTCAGAGACCGTGCGGGCGCTAACTGGCTGTGCACACATGGCACCCGCTTGTTGGGGCTGCCAATGCCTTTGCATTTTAGCTATGTCCCTCCTTCTTCTTCTGTTCGACCTGGAAAAATTCAAATATCACTAATAAGAGGGTAATACCTCTTCAAACATGGGCTGACTGCAAACATGCACAGAAATATTGGATGTTTGACTGCAGTTAGGCACCTGTTTGGTTTGGTTACATCCTGGTTCAGTAAAAGTATATAAGCAATATGGAAATACTAACAAAAGGAATGCAATCAAAGCTGCACCTAATTTATTTCTGATGAAGAACAGTCCTAATCCTGAATGCAATGTATTTCCATTGTTTCAGAGAAATCTATGCTTACGCTGCAAGGTATAAAAAGAATGGCTTTATTTTTAATAAAACACAAGGGATAAATTAATAACATCCCTTTGATAATATTTTTATCATTGTAAGAATGCACAGAAAGATGTGCGTTCCCCCTGCAGAGGAAAGCTAGTTTCAGAGAGCAGCATACACAACACAGAGTGAAGAAAAGCCCATCATGCCTCACTTTCCCCTTGAGGTCACATTTATCTTTGCCCACAGGCCATATGGTATCAAGATACTTTGTTAGACATTGACAGGAACCCAAATGATATCTGACAATGCAACCCGTAAAACATGCAGCAGAAATGATCTTTTCCTCCAGCTTGCCCTACATTCAGCTGCAGTGCGCTGCAGCTTTCCTGTTTGTCTACACCCACATCCTGGGCTCAGTGACTGCAATAACATACACATGTAACTAATCACATACATACCTATGCTTTCTATATTTTCCTGCTATGAGTATAATGTAGCTTTCCATTCAGAGACCAAGACAGAAAAAAGTCTGACCATAATGAAATTATATAAATGCAACTCAGATAAGATCTTATCTAAGATCAATGCGTGTGGTCATGGCCCCCTTCAAAGATGAAAAAGGGTGTTTCGACCTTTTAATAAATAGAAGCCTGAACAAAACTGTTAAGAAAGAAGCAGGAATAATGTTATGTTTTGGAAGCCAGTCTTCCAACAAGGAATACACATTAGATTCTCCTTCTGGCTAGTCATATCGTATAACGAATGGACAAGGATTACTATTATTCTTACAAATACACAGCATCTCCACTCACTGTCAAGCAAGCAGTCACTGCTGGCTGACAAATGGAAGCATTACACGCAAAGCCTACCAATTCACACTCGAGTCCTGCCAGCAAAGCTCCCTTTACTGAAGTTAAACAAAACAGCATGTCAACAGCAAAGCGTAAGACTCCACAGAGGGAGATCCCATGTCATCTGTGCTGATATAAACCATCCCTCTGCAGTGAAGCCCAGAACACCTGTCTCCTTCCAACAGCACTGAGTTGTCATTCCAATTTCTTGTCTCAGTGACCAGAAACTTCCAAGCCTCTCAAAGTGTCTGAAATAACGTTCCCCGCTTGTTTTCTCACTTCTGGTAGCACATGCACAGCTATTACTCCCGCTACAATCACAGCCACACATCATGCTGCTGTCTGGTCCAAGAAACCTGATTTCCTCCAAGCTGAGGGAAAAGATGAGGGCATGAAGGGATGGAGAAGCGGAGTTTGCACAGGAGCTGTAAGAAGCTGGAGGACAGGACAAGAACGCAACAGCAACATGCCAGTAATGCTGAAAGAGGTGAAAGGAAGGACTATCCTATCTGAAGGCAAGAAAGGGTAACAGAAAAGAAGCAGCTCCTTGCACTGCTCCATCCTGCTACTCCTAGACAGTACTGGGTGTTTTACCTTAGAGCGACCTTGGAAATGACTGCAGATACTTGCAGCACCTACTGGAAGCCCACAAGTGCAGCAGAGTAGCCTTGGGGATGGACTGAATGACACAGAATGGAGCCAAGGATTCCTCAAATCCAACCCTGCCCTGAAGGGACCCACTGAAAGACACAACAGGAAAGCTGGACATGAAGAAAAGATCTGTGCACATGCCTTTTTCTTTCCCCTCTTAGATAAAAAGTTTCCTTCATCTTCCCTCTTTCATCTCCAAAATAGTGAGATGCCAGGAAGCCACAAGAACAGTCAGTGCTTGCTTTTAGTGGGGCAAGTAAATGAAATTGCCAGTTGGAACAACAACAACAAGAAGCAGCTGCAAACAAAAAAACAAACACATGGGAGGAGGTATCTGAGCATTTGTGAATTACTTTGAAACAGTTCCTGGAAGTAATTTAGTAACTAGGCATTTAGGCTGCATGACTCTTACAAACCAGAGTGTGCTGTGTTTCAGTACGACAGCCCAGCTTGCCTCAGCGCTCTGCCGCGGCCACGCAGCACGACAAAACGGGGGATGCTTGGATAAGGCCAGGAGGCACAAGCTTGAAGTGACTGCTTAGGGTACACACAGGGACCTTCCTCTGCTTGTACCCTCGGGTCAGTCTTGGGCACATAGTCTCTCCCTTCAGGTCAGAGCGATTAAGAGCATGTCAGGGGGGTTAAACTCTAGACTCTCACCAACTAGCCCATACCATTCTTGCAGAGGGGAACTTGTGTCCAACACTTCATCTTTGGAGGACGTACACTCCTGCAGTGCACTCAGACAGTGCTTTCCCAGCTCCTTCCCTGAAAACCTGCTGTTCACTGAGCCACATCCTCACCCACACCGGGTACATGTGCTGCCATGAAGGTGCAGAGACAGCACACAGAGCAGTGCCCGGTACACACTGGATTGTCAAAGGGGGTTTTTAGTCCCTTACTCAGCTTTTCTTCCCACTCCCCCAGCTCTGACTGTAAGGAGAAACTCCCCAACTTCCTCACCATCGCCTCCACTTTGGCAGAATAGTTTCCCCTGCTCGTTTGACAAATACAATTACAGCAGGTTGTGTTTTACATAATGTTTACATTTGAGTCACTAAGGCATGCCCTGGCATGAGGCAATTCCAGTATCAGCTTCATCAGGTTGAGCTTTCAGGCATCTTCCAGCCTTCAAGGCCGTATGTAAATGTTTATCCTTGGTTCTCTTTAGGAGCTCAGCGACATCCTCACAGGCCAAGGAAACATTCAGAAGTCTGAGTTCTCCCTGATTACAACTTGCACCAGTTAGTTATAACCCAGGAAAGAAAGAGACGACAAACAAAAAGAACACACTTCAAACAAAAAGAGCACCTTCCAAACAATTTTGCATTTCCTGAAGGTTTGTGCCTTCAGGAAGCTCCAAGTGACCTTTCCCATCACAAGACTTGCTTCTTTTCCTGCTAAAATCACCATCCACTCCTCTGCTGAGAGCACACCAGCTCTTGCCAGGTCATGCATATGCTGCAGCCCTCTGAACCCACAGCTCTGGCAGCGGAAAATTCGGGTGTGCATCATGGCTTGATCCAGACACCCCATGTCTGTTTTGCAGGCTCAGGAGCACCTCCCCCTGCACAACAGACTTGGCCTGTGAATATCTGTATGATTTGGCAATTCTTGCTCCCCATCTGCAACGTGCACAACATCTCCATGCTCATTTCTCTCACATACAGTCAGCCACTGCTGCTGGTGTTAATGCCTTACATGAGCTAAATGCAGCTATCTCTTTCCCCCCACACCCTCCCCAAAACGTCAATGCTCTGACCTCTTTCCAAAGGCCAAGTTTCTGATCACTCCCTTGTACAAACTGAAAGGCAAAACAAACTTCAGGACGAAGAGGGTGGACTCCAAACCCTCAGGAAGACATTTCTACCCTGCAGCAACAGGCCTGATGGGGTAATACACCATGCAGCACAGCAGTCCGGGAGATCTCAAAACAGAGCAGCTATTCTTGCTGATGCAATGCCTCAGCCAAGCATGCAGGTGCCCTGGCAAAGCTGTGCTATTAGCAGTTTTATGCCGACGTGCACACCGCCACAGAGCCTGCAAAGCAGACATGGCCCCGATCGTCAGCAAAGACACACTCTTCAATCTCCTTATACATCTCAATTCTACATTTCTGTGCTAGGCCTTCAGATTAGCAGCTCTGTCTTACAGGTGGAGGTGCAGTGCAGGTAGTTCCACAAGCTTTTCATACTGTAAATGATATGAAAAAAATCACAAACCACAAATGCTACATGAAACTCGCTCTAAAGGGAAGCACCATTAAAAGCAAAAATTTCAGACTTGAAATATTAGCTCACTGGGTTTTATGAAGGTTGGTTTTGAGTCATATGCAATCCGCATTAAGATGATGAATATTTTCCTATAGGGGAGAGACTTAAGCTGCCCTAATCCAACCAACTTGTTACTCTTAATGCCAAAAGGAAATACAGCAACACCCATGCCCTTCGCTGCTGACAAACCACTACTGGAATGACTGGACCATGCTGCAGCTCTTCCCACAACTTCCATCTAATCCTGGAGCACCAGACCACGCTGTCCAACACCCTCCAGCACTTTGTCTTGGCATACTCCCTGGAGTTGCCTTTGCTGGGCTATTACAGAGAGTGCCAATTCACATAATCACCAAAGCCAGGAACACCTAGTTCCAGAACAGCACTTACAGACAAAGCATAGAACAACAAACCCCTTCTTTCCTATGCTAGACTTGTACCATTCCTTACTACTGTATCTTGCAACAGCAGCGTATGATTCATCACACCACATTTGTTTTAAGATTAAGGGTTTTACTAACTGTTCAAGACACCTTAATTCCTTTCTTTTTATGTACATCTTGTGTCTTACCTGAAAGCTACATGTAATGAATAATTTTAGATGAAGAAAAAAAAAAAGGGGAAAAAAAAAAGCCAAGGCACTAAGCTTCGTCTCAGGCTTTATCCATGGATTAAAGTTAAAGCACTTAAATTCCAGTTAAGAAAAGACTAATGGATTTTCACTTTCCAATACTCAAGCTATAGAATTATCCAGGAAGTTTGTCCAGGTACGTACACAAAGGCTTCACCTAACAGAGTCAAAACTTTAGACACTGAAACAAAGAGCCACACTCTTTCTGTGAGAAAGAATGGCTCACACAGAGCACTGTGCCATACAGTGAGCACTGGCACTGTGCAGAAAAGAACGGCAGAAAGGAATATGGCAGAAAAGAATATGAACATTTATTAAGCATGTAAGAAACAAGAGCAAGGAAACTGTTTTGCATCTTAGCAGCCCTACCACACTACGAGGGGTCCAGTGTGGCGCAAATGGCCTATTGGTTAAAGATCATGCAGTACACGCTATGGTACGTTAAATCATTGCCAAACAAGAAAGCAGCTGAAACAAATCATGGAATTTCAGGTGTAAAACATGTATACTGCTGAACTCTTTCTGCCACACTGGAAGCTTGTGGTACTCCTGGGAATAGGTGTTGCCAAATTACTGGCCTCCATCTCCAGGAGGGCACTATAATCTTCACAGACACCATTTGGTAGCCGCAGATTTTAAATGAATTAAAAGCTTTTTCACTAGAATATTTCTGGAACACGTCTCTGCCAACAGCAGTAAAGAAAAATAAAACCGAAAACAATCAAAACAAAAAGCCAGGAGCAGCGGTTAGTGGCAACCTGTCAACTGTTTTTTCATTCAATTGTCTTGATAGAAACAGCACACCACAACGTAAAGAGGAAAGAAGAGGAAGCAAGAAGATAGCCCGAGATCATACTCTAATGGCAGAACACACCAGTATAAACAGATGGAGTTTCAAAGCTGCTCAGCACTTAAGAAATCAAGCCACGTGGATACAATCTTGAGGATTTTTGCCTTCGAATGAGAAGCACTTGTCCATCTGCCCAATCTATGAGAACTCTCATCTATTACACCACAGTACACAACAGAGGGCCACACCTAAAGCAGGAAATCAGATCACGACCACTGCCCAGGGTCTGAGCATATCTGAAACCTCTTTCTTGATCAGAAGCTTTGCCTTACCTCCACATGATTCTTTGTAAAAGATTTATTCAATAGCAGACTACTGAGACACCCTGCACTAGCTTCGCAAAAGAAGGAGGTCATTCGAGACAATTAAAGCACGGATAGCAGTGTTCAGACCTTAAGAGAATAAGCCTCTTTGGCGTTTCAAAGTATTGTTCAGCTGCACAGATAACTCACATTTGTGGAGTGACGCAATAAGAAATCTTCATTATGTACACGGCCACGCTGTTCTGTTGAGTATGATGTTCTCTGATAAGCTGCAAGGGTGCTCAGTTTACAGATATTTGGAACTGGAATAAGCCCTACAGTAATGTGCTGCAGGGAACAATACTCTTCTGAATGCAACTGGGGTAGATGGGCGTCCATTTGAAAGATGGATGTCTTTCAAAACTTTTCCCATGAAAACTTTTGAAATGGGAGTGGAAAAAAAGAGAGCCTGAACTAAAATAAATAAGAAAATCTCTTCTTCATCCCCAGGAGCAATAGCAGCACGAACTCACCATCCACCCACCGCTGGTATTCACAAGAGTTCAATCAGGGGTAAGAAAGAAGAAATCACCCTTTAAATTTGTTACTTATTTTAGGGTTTTCCTTTCCTTATAGCTACTAATTCTGCCATTTCATCTTACAGCAACCACACATTTACAATGCATAGAGAAGAATCTCCTTTGGAGTCTCACTGGCTCATCGCGATCCATGGTCTCCCTTCCTGAAAAGTTCAGTGTGGTTTCCCCAGTACAGTAGGGAATCACTTCTTTATGAGTTGAGGACAAGTGCCACTATGTTTGATCCCAAGAGCACTCATGTCCATAACATCTTCTTTTGGTTTAGAGCATGTATAAATACATTTAGGCCTTGTGGAAAAAGAAGAAAATCAGAGGACCACATGCCCTCTCAATCCCATAAACTAGTCTTTGTACACAAGCTGAGAATTTCCATGATGTCTTCCAGTTCATACCCAATCTGCATGTGAGAACTACCTACTTGCAAAGGCTGCTCTTTACTTGTGGAAACACAGCAACAACAGCTGAGGGAAACAGAGTTCAGCTAAGAAAAAAGGACAAGAGACAACAGAAGGGAGCAGTGAGCTTACAAAAAAAAGCTTATCCTGAAGCTCTATGCAAAGCAATATTTTCCCAGTCTTAAGCCTGGCAGCATTTCTCTTCTACCCTCCAAAATCATCCTTAGAAAAATAAGTACCAGAAATGTAAAGCTCTGAGATAATCATGCACAGCACCGTTTCAGCACTAACAACAAGATACAGTCACTACTTCACTGTTAGCCTTTTCTACCGATGATCTGAACCCTCCCATGCATCCGAGTTTTCCCAGAGACCACTAACGCTCACCTTTTGCCCTGTTGCAACAACCACACTCCAATAAGAGCTCTTTCTGCTGCGGGTTCCCAGAGCAAAATCTTTTCCCCATTTCACCCACCCACAGCCTCTCAGTGTCACCAGGGTGGGATTCAGCTGTGACAATGCACATCAGGATGGCAGGGGGCAAGAACAGGAGAAACACAGCACAAAGCTCCTTCCTTGCTTCTTTTCATCTGAAACAGCCCACTCTGTGAACTCCACAGCATGAGATAAAGCCCATTCATTTTCTTTGATATGGTGTTTAGCACTCTTTCAGCAGCTTTGTATTTGAGTTTTCCTCTAGAAATATTTAAGCTGTTATGTATGTTAGGAAAAAAAAAGACATAGAAGAAACACTTGCTTCCTCTCAAATGACAGCTTCCCCCTATTTGTTCAATTAATATAACAATATTCACCAGCAAGATATTAAACACATGAACAGATTAAACCAAAACTTGACTTATAACTCAATGGCATCCAAAAGCATAACCTGGAACACAACTAAACAGCCTTAAAATTTCATCTGAAAAACCAGAAGATGACATGTTTATTATTTCTAGATGGATAAGGTAGGCACTGATGGCTAACTACTTCCAACTATATCTTGATGTAACAACAGATTACTTCCTCCCATACCATCAAGAAAAATCCTCTATTCTTATCAGAGGACCAAATTTAGTGTGCATAAATATTTCATAACTTCATACTGTCAAAAACATCGAAGTGAACTACTGAAGGGCATTTTCCAGGAGCTCCACATCCAAACTCGAAGAATAAAACTGCGTTCATCATACCCATTCTCCTCCTTCAAACCAAAAGGCCTGAAGGTGAAGCAACAGTAAAAAAATGGAGATCTCGTGTGTGTGTCATGTAAGAACATTATCCACCAAGTGCTAAACTCCATTAGAAATGTAGAAACAATATAGTAAGGCTGACATCTTCTGAAGAAGACGCATCACCAGATTTTTAATCCTCTTCTATGCTCTGCTCTTCCAGAAGAAATGAATTCTGGCTTTCACCAGACCTCATGATGCCTGAAACAACCACCCTAGAAACAACTCACAGCTACAGACAGAAGCCAACCACAAAACCAAAAGGTGACTGAAGACAGACATCTACAGGTGGTTTGATTTCCAACAGCACAGAACACATGCAGTTTCCACTGATCTGGAGAGGAATTCAGCACCTGAAGGGGACATGGAGCCATTTCAGTGCAACTGAACCCTGACCCATCTATGGGTACCTGCAGGCTGCACTTGCAGCAGTGTGGAGGACACAGGAGCTGCATCCTGATAAACCTGACACACAAGATGCTACTTTGTTAAGACAGGTAGCCTTAACTTCCTCAGCACTGAGTGACACACATTTGGATTGGACTCTGCATTTGTTTTCTTCAGCATTACATCAAGAATTCTCTGACAGAGCTCCACTTGTTAGCTTTGCAAGACAAGGACAGGGATGGAGAGCAACCATTTGAGGACAGCATGTGCTCCAGTCAGTTCTGCAAACACTGCACGTTCCCAGCTCTCCCCTTTTAGGAGGCTATGCATCAATTGATGGTTGCTTTCTCAGACAACCTCCTTTGGAAATACAAAAGTGTCCTCTTGGTACCACCACAATCACGGCGTCTGTGTTTTTTATATAATATTGATTTGTCTGCCATCTGTAGTCGCAGAAGTTAAAAGGTACACCCATAGGAGCAGGTAAAGCAGACTCACAAGCCTCTGCCTGCATGCTGAACCGGACAGATCTCAACCAGCTCTGACCCAAAGCCCCTAGCACAGCGCTGTACCTGAGCCTGCCTCCTCGCAGGGTTTAGTGTGGGACTGAACCACTACTTGCAGGGCACCTACACCAACAGCTGCCTCATGTCTGGCCATCTCAGGGCATGGGCAAAAGAGCTCAGGTCTGTTTACTACATCCACTTGCCTGTGCATATGCTGTAAATGCGACCCATGGGACAAAAAAGCCTTTGCACAAAACACACATCTTCATCTCCCTGACAACTACAGGATATTCCCATCACCAGGTCTGATACAAGACCAAAAACCCCAAAAATACTTGCTTCAAGCCCCATAAACTTTCTCTACCCACAAAGCTCTTTCAGGTCCCTTCCAGTGAAGACAAGGGAAGATTGAGAAGCATAACAGAGAGAGAGGGAAATTAGTAAGTCATCAATACATACATCCTGTTAGAGCCTGAATCACTGCCAGGAATCTCAAGTAAATTGACAGCCTTAAGTGCAGTGACTGGAGGCCATCTTAGCTGTTTCTAGTGACAGAAGGTATTACCACGAGGAACTCCTCAACATACCAGCTTTGCCACTCTCACAGGACAATATACACATTCCACAGTATAAAAAACAGCCAGCTGCAGTTAAAAAGGCAAAGAAGCTTTTCTTTAACCTGTTCCTGAGCGCCAGCTCTGAGGAAGCACTATAAGGGATTGGAAAAGTACTGCATAATTAAGGGACAAAGTCAAAAAAGCCCCAGCTTGACTCATCACTGGATTATGGGAACTGCAGTTAAGTAATAAACCAATCCTAGTCTTGATCTGCACACCCGGGAGTCACAGAGGACGATGCCTGTGCTCTTTTTCAACTTTTCAAATCAATACAAAACTTTATAAGCGATCTGTTCTATTGCATTGTGTAAGCACAAAGTAACTTCATAAGCTGAGAAATTAAAAAGCCTGGATTTTTTTCCCCCGATTTGTGAGTTATCTCCTGCATTCCCTTAGAGACAGGGGAGTTAGTTTTCATGGAGCTACCATGCAATGCACACACACGCAATTATAAAGCAGCTGTCTGTGCCTTTATAAGAAAGGAAAGCACCTACTCTTTTCCCCCCGTTCTCTGTGCTGACATGTTGCTTTCTAAGACACGGATCTAGGAAAGGTAAAACGCTGTCACAGCTATTCTGCCAGACTTCTTTCTGATTTCCTGGAGTAAACAAAAAGCTGCAGACTTGGAAACGGCAGGTGAGCACCCAAGTGAACAGTAATAAAAAGTTATCTGGAGACCACAAAGGCATCTTTACTTTATTCCTCTTTTTATAGGTCTGTGGCTTTTTTTGTGAAGCATAACATTTGGGATCTAGTCTACTTGGGCTACTGAACACCCCTTCTTATTTGGCCTTGGTGTAGCATCACCTCATCACAGCACTGGCTCTCTAGCACTGTATGCCTTCCACATTTTCACTTGCGACTGCGAAGACCTTTCTCGGGGGGCAGGCAGCTGACAGCAAACAGGCTTCACCGAGCTCCCCTGGGGACACACGGTAAAGGGGATATTACCCAGGTATTCTGATGCAAAGCAACGCACGGACTCCGAAGCGAGTCGCAGGCTCGCAGCGGCACCCGGCAGCGGCAGATGTCGGTGTAAGGACCGCTCGGAAGGTGCTCCGGGAAGCCGCCGAGGGAATGGGGTGCCGCAGGGGCTCTGTCAGCCCGCCCCAGGAGCGGCCCCCGGTGCCCGCCCGCCCGACCCCATCCCGCAGAGCCCCCCGGCCGCCCGCCGCCCCACGCACCGCTGTCCAGCCGGACGATCTGCGGGAGCCGGTAGGTGCTGACGAGCAGGTCCAGGGGAACGGCCACTGCGCTCCACTTCATGTCCTTGAGGCTGCAGCCCAGCGGCGGGCCGGGGTCCATCTTCCCGGCCCGAGGAGGGAAAGGAGAGAAGGAGAGCCAGACAGGCAGCGCCGGCGGGGTGCTCCCACCCGGCGGGGCTGCAGCCAGCGGAGCGGGCAGGGCGGACGGAGGGAAGGACGGAGGGAGGGAGCCCGCCTCGCTCAGCGCGGGCCGCTCCGGGACATGCCGGGCTAGGCAGAACGGGAGGCCCGCCGGGCTGCCGCTGCTGCTCCCGCCGCCCCCCGGGACCGGCTGGGGCCGCCCGCCGCCGCGCCTGGCCCAGGAAGCGCCATCCCAGCACTGACTAATCAACAGGGTGCGAGCAACGCCTGCGCAGCTGCCGCTCCTCCCCGCGCCGAAAAGGAAAGTGCCGGGCTGCCCGCCCGGCCCGGAGCGCCGCCGCCAAGCCTGTCCCTCTCACTCCACCCTCCGACCGCTCGCCCGACGTGCAGCCCGGACAGCGCCGCGGCGCAGCGCCCCGCCGGGGCGAGCCGCCGGGCGGCCCCGCAGGTGGCCCCGTCCGAGCCCGGGGCCCCGTCCGAGCCCGGGGACGCGGGTTGGGGACGGGCGTCTCATGGAGCACAGGGATTTGTAGGAGCTGCTTCGCTGCAGAAGGGGACGGGGGGGGTCCATCTGCTGCGCGTTTACATTTGCAGCTTGGAGATAAAATGTCTCGCTTCATTCAACAAAGCAATCTTCAGCAAGTGGCTTGTGGTGTGTCTTTGCACTATTTCTGTCTTCACAGTCCCCTCTGAACACAGGCTGAGAGAGCTGGGCTTGCTCAGTCTGGAGAACAGAAGACTCAGGGAGACCCTATAACAGTGCATAAAGTGGGTCTACAAGAAATCTGAAGAGGGACTTTTTACAAGGGCATGTAGGGATAGGACAGGGGGGAATGGCTTTAAACTGAAAGAGATTTAGATTAGACATTACGAAGAAATTCTTCCCTGTGAGGGTGGTGAGACTCTGGCACAGGTTGCCCAGAGAAGCCGTGGCTGCCCCGTCCCTGGCAGTGTTCAAGGCCAGGCTGGACAGGGCTTTGAGCAACGTGGTCTAGCGGAAGGTGTCTCTGCCCATGGCAGGGGGTTGGAACTAAAGGAGTTTTAAGATCCTTTCCAAACCATTCTATGATTCTATTTAATTTAGCCTAGGAACTTTGCCTGTGACATTCAACCTATGTCAAAAAAAAAAAAAAAAAAAAAAAAATCCAATTAGATGGCAGCTTTGGTTATATATCTATTATTATAGTTTTTACCTGTGAAGCATGGGTGGGCATTTAAAGTATGAAGAGTAGTGCACAGAAGTTAGAGGAAAATCTTTGACTTATTTCTATCATCATTACTGCACCTGCAAGTATTACATATATTGTGTATTCAAGGGTCTTCCAACCACAAGGGAATTTAAAATTAACTACAGGTTCTCTTTTCAAAGTGGCTCATATGGTGAAGTCTTATATGATCTTCCTAAGATATTTTATTTAATGTTATATATATTTTTATGCATTTTATTTCAAGACTGCTAGACTGCGGAAACTCTGGGAAATTAAACCAGAAAAACTAACTCCTGGGTGGTGGCATTGCGCTGTGCTTAAGTTTATTTTGTTCACTCTTGTGTCAAAACTGTTTATTTTATTGCAGCAAACTTGGCTGCATTTACGGCTGTACTGTTGACTAGAAACATAAAAGTGCCTTTCAGTGATTTGTAAAATGACTGGGAATATCCGCAGATAACATCCCTCTCCAGGCTCTGTCTTCCACGGTGTGTGCCTTTGGGACTGCTGGGGACGGCAGAGCTCGGGGAAGAGCTGCCGTAGGAAGAGCTCTCCTGCTGCTCACCCTTCCTCATGTGCCTGGTGCAGGGCTGGCCGCTGGTGCGTGCCCTTGTAGCTGCGGGTGCCAGCAGCACCGCCAGCACAGGGAGGGCCAAGACAGACATGCTCTTGTTCTGCTCTTCTGAAAACAGAGACTGAGACTTTATCCATGCTCTTCAACATGAAACAAAGACCCTGGAAGCACAGAGGATTACAGAAACTCCCAAGTTTTCTTGCTTTAAATGGATCTGGGGTGGTTTGAACCTCATCCTGATGCAGGTCTGTGCTTTAGCTACATAGCTTGGAACTGGGATTTCCCAGCACTATGGTCTCTATGCTCAGTCATGCTGCTATTGGATTCCACCTACCAGAACAATTAGCTTTAAACATATGACACTGGATTTTTTTTTTTTTTAAGTAGTTCCCTTTTACAAAGTTCCCCGAAAGCTTTGAACAACTTCAGTGAATTAAGCTATTGAACTGCAAAGTAATGTAATAGCTAAAAGCATTATTGTTGAAATACAGAAAGCAAAAGCACGGGTTTACCTTGTTCAGGTTTGATTAGGTTACTGGGTGCAGTGTACAAGGCAGAGCAGGTCAGGTCAGACTGGGATTCACCAGGACTTGAAGCACTAGTCTGTCAAGAATTGTTTTTAAACGCTATCTTGGGTACCATTAATTCCCAGATAGATACTGTCTTGCAGTGTACGCTTCTCTCAGATATCATGCACTTCTGTCTGGGAAGAAAGACATCTTTCACAGAGAAATAATTGCTGCTGATTTTCCTTTAAAGACTTTTTCATTCTTCAGATGGTTTTAGATGTCCCAGAGCTTTGAAGTCTGTGTTCATATAACCGTGCTTGTGCTCCCTCTAACCAGTGGAAACCCAACCCACTCTTTCCCACCCTACTGAAACAAGATGCATTTTAAAAACATATAACTTCCAGATACTATCTAAATTTCATTCAGTTATTTCCAGGCAAAGAGACATCATAAAGCTTACTAGTATTTAAATGTCTCACCGGAGCTCTTTTAGAGTGACTTTGTTATGTGTCCTAACTGTGCTGTAGCTCAACCTTCTTGAAATATATTCTAGTAATACATATGCAGTATTCAAATCACCAGCACATATGAATCTCACATGAATTCTTGTTTTAATTACACCTATGTATAATTAACACACTAGATACAATAATTTCTCTAATGCCTAGAAATGCCTTAGTGTGATCTCTTATCAGTCTCCTACTGGTGCAAAATGCTAACTGTGTCAGACCTCAAGAGTAATCCCTGTCAGTGGATCCACCTCAGGACCAGGGTCTCAGTTACACATCTTAGTTTCCATGTATGTACCTTTCAGGTGGCATTCACAGACAGTCTTGATGTATCAACAGCAAATTGTTGCCATAAAACCATAAGCAGAGGTAGGGGGACTCGGAGTAATTCCTGAAATTATTCTTAAATGAATTTTGAATTGACTTTCATGTTGATTTCACAGCATGTTTATGCAGCAGTAAAATCTCTGGTATATATATCATTGCCAATAAAATGGTTTTTAAAGCATTACTGATCATCATCAGTTCAATCTATGCTAACATTTTAAATGGAGCTGTTCACAAGAAGCTGATTTTAGTAGGAATCTGGTAACATGCTTTACGCTGTAGTATGCATACACCGAATAAAACTCAGAGCCTTATATGATTAAGTTTCATGTGAAGCTATCATAGTACATATTTTTTTAAACCCCATGAATTTGTATTCCTTCTTCCTACATGTGATTTGCCTTTATATCAAAGGCCTGCTTTTCATACTAAGTATTTACAAGTCCACTGGGAAACAACAGGAGATGTAGTGATCATTTCAGAGTCAGATCCTAAATATCTATCTTTCCCTGAGAGGAGAGGGGAAGAGAATGATGAATTTGGTATAGTTGATGTCTGTGCATCTCACATTTTGAAAGAGAATGTTATTCCTGTTCTACTGGCAAAATCCAAGCAATCTTTGCTTATGAAAGGTATTCTGCAGAGATCTGAGGGTCTAGTGTGAACATTCACCTTTATCTTCTATTTCACTGTAAGAGATGGCCTCGTTTTTCCAGTCAAATCCCTTATTTAACCTTCATTTATTCTAAAACTTCCATCTGTGGGAATTTGTGTGGCACTATCATCCAGCCGGCTTTGGACTAAATGAAAGATAACTTCCATCCTATTTTCTAGTTGGGAAAGTGCCTCCAAACAGAGAGTGTTCCAGTTTGTTGGGAGGTTTTTTGGTCCTTTCTAGTGGGAGTAGCAGTTTTTCCCCAGTGGCACACTCCTCTGAATGTAGTCCACAATGCATATGCTTAGAAAAAGACAGTTATTTTGCTCCAGAAGAGCAGAAGATGGGATGAGGAGAGCACTCATACTACCTGGCACATTAGGCGAAGACCGCTGTATCAGCTAGCAAGGGTGAGGCATCCTGCAAACATTGCATGGGAACCTAAATATATGCATCTCCCTAAGGTGGACCAGTGACAAGCTCATACCTAAGCCACAAGTAGTAGAAAACACTGTGACAAGGAAAAATGTATAGAAGAAATTCCTGTATTTTAAATTCTGATTAGCTATACAGAGAAGAAATTAAAATTACAAATTAATCTGACCCTCTTTTACCTATTTTCATTGTTAGGAAGAGGAGAAGAAACTAAATTAAGACTTAGAGAACTAGTAGCTAAACATCTGCAAGTTCAGGGCAGCTTAAAGTTCATTGGAGATCCACTGCTGAAGGCAAAACTGCAGAACTTGATCTACACAGAGGAAGGAGAGGAAGTGAAAGAAAGACTAACCTGGCTGAATAATAAGATCTTCAATGATGTGAAATAAAGTAGAAATGAGGTCAAATTACTAAATTATGAATAAATACATGAACTACATATGGACAAAACCAGAAAGATACAGTCCCAAAATGTTAGAAAACTGTATTTAAAAGATAGCAAGGATGTTGGAAAGATGCATAGTGAGAAGAGCGAGGGGAAATGGTCTGTTATTCCATAGAGAAGGAAATCTATTTAATCATTACGTAATGACTGGTGATGCTGAAACACCAGTATGCTTGATGCCTTTTTTAACCTCAGTCTTAAATTTAAGAAGGCAGATGTAATTTCACTACTAGCACCACTGACAAAGACCTAAGAGCTTAGGCTAGGAAAATGAATAAATAGTCTGGAAAATAAATACTTAGATAAGTTAAAGATTTTTGGATAGACTGAACCTGATGAAACTCCTTTACGGTTCAAGCAATGTTAGAGCTGCTACTGATTACCTCCAAGAATCAATACTGAGAATGAGTCAGGTTCCAGAAAACTAAAAAAGGATTGCATCTCTCTCAAAGGGTGGAAGGAAACTGCTCTACAAACTGATTAGCTAAATTTCTCATTAAAAAAACCCCAAACCAACAACAAAAAATTCAACAGGTAATCCAACCATTTGGAAGAATCTATCTGGAAATAATGATACAAGAAGTAACAGCATGGGTTTGTCAGTAACAAATAATACCAGATCAATCTAGTCTATTTCTATCAGATGGTAACAAGCTATGTGGATAAGGTAGAAAGAGTAAGGATCAGAGGATTTCAGATGTGCTCTCAACTGAAAAAAAAAAATGGCCTAGACAAGTATATAGAATGAGTGCAAAATTATTTGGAAGTAATTAGTACTTCCAAGCTGAAAGGATACATTGAATGGGATTTCACTGAGATCTGTCTTGGATCCAGAACTATTCAGTACTTTCATCAACATCTTTGATGTCTGAACAGAGTACACTTATATTTGGAGACTGTATCTACAGGAAGAAGCTCCAACTATGCTGGAGTACAGCATTACAATTCAGAAGGATCTTGGCAGACTGGAGAAACTGAAATGCCACTGAATAGGGAGAAACAGAAGGTTTTACATATACAAAGCAATAATCGACTCCACAAGAACATGGAAGGATAAAAAAGCAGTTCTTCAGAAAAGAGATTATGGATTACAAGCAGTATTAGGGTAGCTTGCATTATGCTGATGCTGGGACGCATAAATAGGAGTATCATAAATAAATATCCTAACAAAAAAATAATGTTAATCTCTCCAGCTGTTATTATATTCTCTGAAACAGTCTGCTCAGTTTTTAGATCTGCACTCCAGCAGAGTTGAGAACCAACTCAAAAATACTGAGAGGAGAGAGACAAAAATGGCAAACTACAAAGGAAGGCAGAAGGGACAGGAGTTCTCTGGCCTAAATAGAAGAGGGAGGGCAGGCAGAGCTGTTCACCTACATCAAGAGGAAAGGGAGAACCTGTTTTCCATGTGTACCAGTTAGGTTAGCTATTAGGAAACTTCCTGCTTGCCAACCTAGCTAAGTAAGGACTGTACACCACTTGGAGAGACAGTGAAATTTCCATCACTGCAGGTGTCTAACCATCTCCTGCAGTACAGTAGCGACGGCTGATCTGAGGCTGAGGTAAGACGAGGACCCAGACAGCTTCTCAAAATCCCTTGCAGCACTGTTTTCTTCCTCTGCTATGGCTGTAACTAAGGCAGGGATTATCCTTTGTTCTCTGTTTTCAGATTTTGCTCTGAAAGCTAGTTTAAGTGACTGGCCATGACGAGTCATCAGGAGTGGCTCTGAATCTCTTGCCCTTCCTATCCTCTCGCGGCCCTTTTGCAAGCATACTAAATGGCCTAGTGGCGCAGTAACCTGGCAGTACACTCAGACACATTAGGTCCCATGTGCTTCAGAAAGCACTTTCCAGTTGAGCTCAATACCAAATTTAATAACAACTTGATATTATGGCAATCTGTAAACAGCCCTCAAAAAAGCAGGCATAATTCAGGGGGATAGTGACATTCCAGAACAGTAAGTCAGTGAAGTTAGTTATCCTGGATGTGCTGGGGTAGCACACAACACAGTTTTGCACAGTAGTAGTATTCATTCACAAATGGTGATAAAACAATTATATTTAGTAAGCAGGAGAACCACATCTGCCAGGAAAAAAAAAAAAAAATAAAAATAATAAGACAATATAATCACCACAATTCTTCAGATTTCCCTACTTGTGTTTTCTTTGCGCATGTCCTGCAGGTTTGTGTTTGCTTTGCTTTTAGTTAAGAAGAAATGGCATCCTAATTCTGCCCTCATTTAAATTTAAATAAAATCTGATATCCTCCACTGAAATTAAAGATATTACATACTAGTATACAACAGATCACAATGAGCAGAATCAGATACCTGATGTATTTACACCTTAAGAAAATAGCATAAATCTCTCACAGTATCGGACAAGTGCTGCTTACCCTTTTAATATTGTGACCATTTATGACAAAAGGAATATTTGAAAATGCAGGTATGCTGCTTACACCTGCATCAATTATTCTATAGGATAATAAAAGTTTATATTAGCAAGATAATTATTACTGGATGCATTCTGTTCTGTGTTTTCTGCCTTCTAAGGGAGGTTCAGCAACATACTGATCTTGTATATGGCTTATTCTTTTCTCTCAGCCCTTACCTTTGTAGCCTCCCTATTAAAGGGTATTCAAGTGACACATTTGTTTCTGAAATTCCCAGGGAACTGTAGTAAATATCAGCTACTTAAAAAGGTGTTATCTGGGGGACAGCATAGGTGATTTCATGTATCAAAAGGTTCCCCATGTGATGATGTCAATGTTTATTACATGAAAAATCTGGTATAAATAACACAGGGGAAAAAAAAAATCAAGAGTTTTGGGTTGGTTTTTTTTTAATTAAGACAAAATTAGTACACTTAAAGAGTTCATTTCTGCAAACATTTATATGCATATGCAGTCACCCTGTGATGCATCTGCTACTTCCAAAGTCAGATAATTGTTTTAACTTCACATGAAAAATATGAAAATATAATATAAACATATCAAAACATTTGGCAACAAAGTTTGTGTAATACAAAGGACACCTAAATACTGTGTTTTGGAATTACAGGCTCACTTTTAAAACCCTGGATGTTCCTTTGCAATAGTTAATATTTTCTGAAGAGAAATTTCAGAATGCACAGCAGGTTCTCTTCTTACTTTCATTTAGAGCCACGACATCTAAGTCATACAATAAACAGGAGTTCTGTAAAACAAACAAAAGCAAACAATTAAGATAACTAGACCACAGTTAAAAAGCTTTAATTTTCACATATATTAAAATGTAAAAGATTTGGTGGGGTCACTGCATCAAACATCTCTCCTAACTCTGAAGGTGACAGATGATAGAAACTGTCTTTTGAGGAGACACTACAGATAATACGAACTGATCCTGTAAATCTTTACTCATATGAATGGCTGTAGATGGACAGGTTCTTCTGTTGACTACACCAATTTTCACTAATTTGCAGTTAAGTACACTAATCTTTGAAGTGTTGAGCATGAGGTGCAAAAGATCCAGTTGAAAGGAATAGTGAAATACAGAAAATCAGTACCCATTAAAAAAGGCACAGGCTATTAATTGCTTTAAAGGACGTTAACTTGCTTTGTGAAATTCACTAAAATTCTCTACTTTTTTGCTTCTATTTAATAACCAGGAATACCCCCAAATGGAAGCAACTCAGTCTTTACCAAGATAAACTCTCAAAATAGCACTCCACCCTTGTAAAACACTGATGTACTGATTGTAAAAGCAGATTAAAAAGAACATAAAAAAAAATCAGCACAGCCAGGACTCTTCCTTTCAGCACTAAACTCAACTGGGTAATTTGTGCTGATCAGAAGAACAATCAAAGCCAGTTATGCAATACAGTACGAGTACGTGTTGCAATCTTGTACTCTAAAACTATGAACACTGAACCCTGAACTCAGGCACAAAGGCATAAGGAATATTGTCACATACCTAGGGGGAAAAAAAAAAAAAAAGAGTCCTAACTTCTCTACTTGCCATTCTCCTCCCCGTGTCTTGGCAAGTTTACCAAGTATGTAATGATACACAGAGAAGTAACTGCAACCACTGGATTCACCACATTCCTCTCTCAACCCAAACCCAACAGCCATAAACAACCATTTATGACAATAAAGACAAGCTTCCAGAGAGGACAGCTATCTAAGCTGGGATTCATGAAATTCAAAGCACAGGTTAAAAAGGAAGAGTGGCGGAAAAAAGGCATCATGTAGTACAATGCTAATCATGATTCAGAATTGAAAACTTAGACCTACAATGTCACAGGGTAGTTGAACATTGACTACATTCAGAACGGCTCACCTAAAATTCCTCAGCTGAATAAGAACGAGGGGAGTACAGAAGGTTTCTCCATCTTACAATAAGCCTCATGCCTCTCTGGCTGAGAATATTTAATGCTACCTAAAATTCTGGAGAAGCATCATGAAACTTGTTTCCTTTTTCCTTCTGTAGCTATAGCTTTAGGTTTTCCAACATGCTGTCTGCCCTATGCCAGGGCCATCCCCATGAAGAGAGTGGCTGAGCCTGTTCTTCCCTGGGGCTGCAGGGATCCAGGAGGGCTTCCAGAGTGCACCCTGCTCAGGGAGAAAATGAAATACCTGCGAAGGGGTGGGAAGGGATGGATAGAGGCAGGAGCAGAGAGTAGGAGAGGTATTGCAGTGTGTAAACCTCATGATGGATGCTGAAGCTGTCACCAGTAAAATTATTAACACTTATTATTCTGACTCTAGGGCACTGGAAGACTGTGACTTAGTGATTTTAGGAATTACGTCGTTAGTCACATATACATCATGTATGCAGAAATACAGTGCTTTTTTGTTGGAGTGACAAATACCAACAGACAAAACATTTTTATTACCCTTGTAAGTTTGCACAAATTCCAACACACAGCTTCATAACTTCTGCTTTGTTTTATTTTTTCACACAGTTGTGTGAGGTGCTTGAGTACAGGCATTAGCCATTCTGATTTGTGGTATGTAGAGGCAGCATTTCATAGTCTTCAGGCATAGAGAATAAATGTAAAGTATGAAGACCTTTCTAAAAGAGAGAATAAGGCAGACTCAAAAGTACACAACCATAACCTTGACATCTCAAGGAACAAGACACCACTCTGGTTTAGAGATAAGATTCTAGGGAGGGGGGGAAGTTTTGGAAGATAATGGTATGATAAGAAATCTATAATCACTCTATTGAGACCAGGAGATAACACTGAGCATTGAATATTGAGTATTGTGGACATAAACTAAGTAGGTTTTGTTTCACACATGCTTTTTCTTTGGAGAAAAAAAATCCAGTTTAAGTAGTAAAACATCCTGTAAAAATCAGACAAATCAGTAGAAAAATCTCTGAACAATTTCAGGATTCGGGCTTCACTTACTTAGCTTTAGAAGAAACAGGTAATTTGAAAGTGTAGCAGGTTATAGTTAATTTCATGTTTCAGTTAAAGGGGAGAAACTTGTGTGTTCCTTAAACACTGAAAGATGGTAATTTGCAAAAATTTTACTACTTCATAGTACTTCTGGTGGTGTTGATGTATTCTTAGCAAGGATCCTCAGTGCTGTAAGTGATTAAGAATGGTGCAATATATTTGACAATGAGATGGTTCATATACTCTCTAAAATCATTATCTGATAGCAGTTAATCAATGAATTAGCCAGGACAGAAAGACAAGAACCACCTCTCCACAAATTAAGAAGAGCTAATAGTTTAGTTTAGAACCATTTAAAAGTTGAGGACTTTAAGAATTACTTCAGTTTGATAAGACTATTCCATACAGGATCTTCATCAAGCAAATGAGGGCTTGGCATTCATTTAAGCAAATGCGCTATACACACATTTTAAAAGCGTGCATTCATAACCTGAAGAGATGCTCCGAGTCCTGCAGGAAGCACTGAAACAAATATCAGGCAATCTCACGTAATGCTCAACTTCAGCCGAGCCTTGGGAGAGGTGGGGCACCCTCCTCTCCCAAAATTACAGCAGGGAGGTATGCAAATCTCTCCCTCTTGTGAGAACAAGGCGGGCAGCATTCCTTCTTCAGGGCTCCATGAACACTAACACTTACAGCTCACATTTCACCTCAGTCTGTTGTAACTCACTCCTCAACAAGCTAGCCAACAAACAGCAGAAAACTGTGAAAAGGTGAGAAGAACCAAAATGGTACCAAGAAGCTTGAGTTTCCACTTTGGCATCTTGGGCAAAGTGGGGTTTTGAAAATACCATCACAGATACCGATGCCACTCTACCCTGCAGTGATTTTAGTAAGCCATTGAAACTTCCTGCTATCAAATACTAGTTTTTCCTGTTCAATAGCACAGCAGACACGTCTCACCTAACAAGCAGGCACCTGGTTCAAGCCAGTTTTAGGCTCCTGCTGTTTCCCCTCCCCAGCTCTAAGCAGAGTTTGTATCGCTGTTGTCCAATAGATACCTAACTTCTAGACACAGGAATTATCACGAGATGGCTGAGATCCCAAATGTTTTTGTCATTTTTTTTCCTTTAATCAGGGAAACAAGCTGGTATGCAAAGGGAAATGTCATAGAAAATAAAGAAAACTTTGATAGGCTTCTAATGGGGTAAATTTATAAATCTTCATTAAGATCAGCTGCCTATTCCTTGCTAAAAACCTGCTCAGATTTGCAGTGCCATACCAAGGTGAATTCACCTATGCTAGCACCAGTTCTTGGTATTTTTATACTGTTTTAGTAATTTTGGAGGTGGAGTTCGCTATGGGTTTTGAAGAATGACAGGATTTTACTCTATCCGTTTCTATGTCTCCAATCAAAGTCAGACCTGGAGTGCTTGCTGGAAAATTAAGAGCTTTAGAGAAACAGAAGGGACTGTAACTGAAGTTATTATTATTTATAATATCTTTAAATTCTGAGGATTATTATTCTCTTTAGTAACAAAATGATCATGCTTCACCACCACAATAATTTTCTTGCTATTTAACAGTGACAGTTGACAAAGACCGGCAAAGCATGTCACAGAACTTCATGCAACCAAGTTCACATGACTACTGTGCCTGAACTGCCAGTAGAGAGAGCTCAGTTATTAAGATCAGTCCTGCCATTTTCTTGATGTGTATTTGCTCAGTATTCTGTAATTCAAATTACTTGTTCAAAATGCAAGACAGTCCTCTCACAACAGGAATGGGCAGGACAGAGCACAAGCAGTATCAAACAAGAGCTAGGGATGTATTAGTAAGGAAAGTAAGCTTTGGGGGTACAGGGACAGGAGCAGGAGAGGATACAGGGTCAGGCACAGCAGGATCTAACTGCTGCAGACCACCTTCCTCAAGAAATGGGGATGAAGTCCTTGCTTCCAAAGCCTGCTATTCCAAAATGTCTCAAACATCTAACCCAATGGCAAAGTGTGGGTCTCTATCTCCCTCTTCTGTTACTACCATGTAGACTTTAACAATGTTGTACTGCAACTAGTTATTTCACAAACTTGAGAAAATAGCTGTGCTGTTACTCTAAGGTTCCTCAACAGATCATCTATGTAGGGATTAATATAGTTGCACCTCAAAACACCTATTTAAGAGAGAAATCTGAGCTTCAAAGTCAAGATCTTGCAGAAAGCAGCAAATGCCAGAAGTCAAATGTGTAACATTCCTTTGGTCTCCTGGAGCTTAATTTATTTAACTTTAATCATATGAAACCATATAGGCTGAGAAATGAAGTCCCCTATAATCAATTCTAGAGATTGGTGAGATAGTGAGAGAAAGGCACCTCCAAAACAAAATTTTATCCTAAAAACATGCATCTCTTTCCACTGAATAGAGATGATTCCAGATACCAGACCAGTCATGTAAATTTTGGTTGGCTAAATTTACATGCCAAGATGCAACCCCTATACTCAAACATTGTGATTAAGTTTTGATTTACATGACCTAATTATATGGTACTGTTTCCAAAAGAATATCTGGCTCATTCAATGTCCAAAACAGACCTTTTTTTTTTTTTTTTAATTAAACAAGATAGTATAGTAAAATTATGCCCTATGTTGCACCAGCACTTTATCCTCTTTGCTTTAATCTCTGCACCTTGGTTCCCGTGTGTGCAATGCTGAATATCCTACTTAATGTTATTAAGAAGATGAAGATAAAAATCTAAAATACAGCATGACGAGCTTTATGAAAAACCTCATGAAGAAATTAATATTCTGTGGTCAGCACAAGATAAATAAAGGGCAGATAAGGCCTGGGGTTCCATGCATAACTGAGGATAATAAAGAAACACTGTATGTGCACTGCTGGAGACACAGGGATCTTTTGGACAAACTAACAATTCCATGAACCTTGGCAATAATGAAATCTGATTTCCTACGGATTTCGGTCTTGCAGTGAATTAAATTTGATATCTGCGATGCAAGCTCCAGCTGGAGTGGCTGGTTGAAGCAATTTTCAGCCTTCCTCTGTAATACTGTATGAACTAATGCTGGCTAATTTCCTTCAGCAGAGTACCCTGCCTCTCCTGAACTCAGCACCTTCTTTTCAAGGAACTCCTTGGGAGCTTAATTATCTTTAAGTTTGACCCATCAAATCCGTTTAAAATCAGCTAGCAAGTTCCAAAGGTGCTTTAGAAGCAAATGAAATGGGGACATAGTGTAATCTCAAAAATCTTGTTGCCATAGGAAAGGAAGGCAGCGAGAGGAAGGGAGAAAAGAATTGAGGCCTGCTACTTCTGAATGTTCATCTCAAATGACATCCAGCTGTTAAACATTAAATGTTACTCTCAACAGCACAGGGCAAGGTCTTAAATGGATTTTGACTGTTCTCACTCAGCAGATCTATGTTTATATAATAGTGTATTAAAATAATCTTAATAGTCAATCACTCTTTGGAGGTAGGCAGAACATAAGTTTTGGTTTGTTTCATAGCAGTCTTCAGAAAAGGGAAAAAAGTTCTGGTTTTCCCCTTTTTTGAATACAGTTTCCCTCCTTCTGCTCCTAATTTAGAAAAATACCAACCACCACACCCACAAAGACAGGAATACAAAGGTTTGTCATAGTTTTTAAAAAAGCTAGTTGAGAAGAGTACTGCTCGTCAGCTGTGGAACCAAACACCACAAAGTGCAAATACTAACTGCATTCTGGGTAGTATTTTGGGGGATTTTGGTCAGTTTTTTGAGGACTGACTCACAAGAACAAATAGTTCACTGGCAACCAGAAGCATTGTTAAGGAGCAGCTGCCATCTATTAATAAACAGGTTTAGGCATATCTGAGACTCATTAGAATTGTGAATAAATAAAATACTGTTGTTATTTGTCAACATGTCTAAGCAAGCCTCTGGAGTAAGCAGTGTCATTAACATTCATTTCCACTGCAGCATTTAGAATAAAATCAAATCACCTGTTATGAACTGATTGGTTTGAAAATGGCGAGTTCTCAAAAATATGTCATGACTCCTTAGCTGTTACCAGTGTAAAGCTGTTAAATAACATCTGATTGTTTTAATGAGACTACCCATGTAAATTAGAGCTGTAGGATTGAGACCCCGCATAGAATGGCTTAGATTATAAACATCTGAAAGGTCAAGCAGTGCTTTAGTTATCTGAATCACTGGGGTACAAAGTCTTCTCTCTTCCTTAAGCCCACTACAAGTAAAACCACAAAAGAAGATAGGAAAATGCAGCACACAATACTGACAATACAAACTTGACCTTTTTTCCTTTATTTAATGTCTGATCCATTTTAATGTGTTTTTTTCCCAATCCTCCATTGAACCACTACTTGTTCTAAAGATCATGAGAGTTGAGAAGCTCATTATTTCTGTATGAGCCCTATAACTCCAGAAATTGATGCTTCCTATCTACAGGAGTGTTTTCTGTAGATTTAGTCAATGACCAAATCTCCAGAATAGATGGTGAACAAGAGAGTATATAACAAAATCCTAGATTTCCTCAGCTTAATACAGCCTACTGCAATGCATCTGAAAATGGTCTACTGCCTGCCAGCCTGCTTATCTTAATTCTGAATGACCTCCACATACTTCCCAATAGCATGGCCACAAGACTTTTCTGTGGAGTTTCTTAAAATGAGTTTTCTGTGGGGTACTTCCACTGAAGCATCTCATCAGTCTGGGACAGGTGGTCCTATTGCAGAATTAAGGGAGGCCCAATACCCTGCTGCCTCAGACATAGATGTCTTGGGCCAAAACACTGTGCAAAGCCGTATCTCCTTTTTACAATCAGTAAACATTTACAAGTACACATTTTACCACTACAGAATGGTTGCATGACTGAAGTGATCTCAGATTGGCATCTATCATGCCAATTTTCACAGCTACTAGTTACACTTCTTCCTGCATTTTCCCTTCTCCAAAATGTCACCAGTTAAAGGAAGTTAAAATTCAAGTACTACATTCAGATTTCACAGTTTTGTGAACAAGCAAATTATTTTGTCGAACCTGAAAAACACGATGAAACTGTGTGATAGGTTTATTTTTTTAACTGTGAACTCTTTCTCTATCAGGCCAGTGGCAAAACCAATTGGGCTTAAGGAAGTCTTTGTTTAAATCACCAAATGCATTTCACTGAAAATGGTAAATTATATGCCAAAGTAATGGTATGTGATGCCCCATCAGGGATTACAAACATTTCTGGATAAGGTGAAATGTTATTACAAACAAACTTAACAAATTCTCATGGACATATTTTCCATAAAATGGGTCAGACACATACATGCATGCAGAGTGTACAACTGTATTTTCAAGCAGTTCTAATTAAAGTCAAGCAGTGGCACAACATTTTCAACATGGTCTGAATTTGTTTGCATGTCCACAATACGAAACCCATGAATTTTTGTGAAGATGAGTAGGAGTACTAAAGTTCCACTTAAAGTAAAATAAGTGCAGGGAATCTTACAGTGAGAAATATCCAAACATGATTTCTGCGTGCTGCAGAGAATTCTCTCAGATCTCACCCAAACACACTGTGCAGGAATGCTCATTTCACACATATTTGTCTTAGCAGCAGTTATGATCATAGCCATTGTTTTGTAGTATTCATGCTTCATACTAACAAATATATTCTCTGTTTACAGTAGACAATGTCTTTTTCATTTACAAGAAAATCAGAGTTATCTTATTTGAGACTTTTTGCCAGCTATTCAAGGGACCTGCCATTATCCTCGTGTTCTAAATGATATTTGACTGTTGAGTTGTTGAGCTTCATTTTCATGCTAAAGAAGTCAGAAGCCTTTTTTAACTTTTTTTCCTCCCCCAAAACAACCAACTACAGTTTGTGTTACTGAATAATATGACAGGACCTTGATTTAGAAGCAGTCCAACCCCGAGCTATTATTCTGACCATTCCCTATGGCTACTTAATCAAAACACTGCAACTTGTGGCTTTGTCAGTAATTTTGCTCATTTATCTTTATTATGACTTCAAGAGTATTCGGAATGGAAGGTTAGTTTTGTATAACTAATATCGGTGATGAATGGCAATGATAATGCATTGCATGAAGAACATCCATTAATGTCTAAAATAATATTCTACTGTCTAAAAATAAATTGCAATGCAAAACATTTCCAGTGCTAATGACCAATAATTCAGTCCTACAAAAGTATTGCAACTCTGAGGAGTAAGGACCTTTAAGCCAACACACTCCAGTTAGTTAGGCATGCTGATTCTGACAGCTACAATATTCATTCTACCACTAATTAACTCAAATTTTCAGGTCCCAATAACTTCAAAAGCACTAGTGTAAATCATCCAAACAAACAGCTATGAACTTCGGATAAAAAATTTGATTGCTGAACATAAATGGTCTGCTCATTCCATCAGCATGCAGCATCTTTACAGTGTGAATATTCTGCAGAAACCTACAGGAAAAAGGGAGTCTTCCTGGCACAGAAGTGGAACTACTCTACAGCTGTTAACCTCTCCCTTGAAGAAAAGCGTGGAAAGGAAAGCCACAACTGCAACTTTCCTGAATTTTCACCTTTTCCCTCAATTTTATTTCACCTGTTTCCCTATTCTGTTGTTCTTCTTCCCACAATTTTTCCTCTGCCCATTTCTCCTCTGTATGTCTATAAACAGCAGAACCCCCCAAAATATTACCTACATAATGCAAAACCAGCACTGGCTGTGCTTTGCTAACCTATCAAAAAAAATCTTCCATTTTCTTTCTACTCAGAATAGGAGCCTACCTTTTCCAGTATGTACTTAGTTAAGACTGAGAATGCCTCCTCAATGTTCACATTATCTTTAGCACTGGTTTCAAAAAAGGGTATTCCATGTTCCCAAGCAAGCTGAAAAACAAATATAGGCAATGGGATGAACAGTCTTTAGGAAAACAAAACACTTCCTAATACTAATAGCAAGAGATATGGAGGTGTTCTGACAGCTTCTAACACTCTCTGAAAACACTGATTAAGTATATGTCAGCTCAGTAAAGTACTCTATATTCATCCTCAGTTTATAAATTTTGGGTAAGTCTTAAAACATTCTTCTTAAATTTCTCCATTTTCAAAACAGCTTTTTAAACCTATCTTTCCTTGTAAATAAGAAGAATAAACTCTAGTGGGTCTGTTCTCAATGTTTTGATTTATTTGGAAAATGAACTGTCTCCTAGGCAATTATTTGCAGGAAACTAATGGAGTATGTGCAGAAAAGTATAGATAAAAATGTGAGAAAACCTTTAGAAAAAGAGGCATGATGAAATACAAAAAAGAGATGCTCCTTTTTACCAGAGAGAGAGAGAAAATACTTAGAAGAAAAGGTCAGCATAGACTTTACATAGCTTGATTTCATTTAATTTCCTCGTTCTCTCATTTCCAGTGTATTTCCCTTACAGATAGCTTAGAGATATGTTGGCATGAAGGAAAAAAACCCAAATCAAATCAAACCAGAAAAAAAAACCAAAACAAAATTCATAGCTTTTTAAGGTCCTAAACTTTTTCTAATTTATACAGTTAAATACATAGAGAAAAACAGTTGCATCATTGGCAAAGGGAGGGGGGCAAGGTGAGAATAATATCTGCCAGGAAAACATAGTGGGAGAGTCTATTTATTCCCTTTGCAACGGTTCTCTTCTTGGTATACATCTGGAGAAGATGATCCCAGGCAAAGAAAATACTGCTTATAATGTATAAAAAAAATCCTATAATTACTGACCATTTAATGATTTATTTGGAAGGCTCTCCATTAAGATAAAAAGCCTAACGTTGGCAGTTATGTTTGCTTTCAATGAGCTCTAGAAGTAACAAATCAATGCATTACAAAAATTCCAAAATGAGGCATGAAAGTACAAGAATTGGCCTTCAAAGCTTTGGTCAAAATATAATAAAGATTATATTCATAGAAAAAATAGTAAGAAAAATGGTTTCTTTTCCAAAATGCTGTAAGAAAATGTAATTTTGAAAATAAAGATGAGGAACTGGAGATGCCCCAAGAAGCTGTGGCTGCCCCATCCCTGTAAGTGTTCAAGGCCAGGTTCAACGGGGCTTTGAGCAACCTGGTCTAGTGCAAGGTGTTCCTGTCCATGGCAGTGGGGTTTGAACCAGATGATCTTTAAGGTCTTCCAACCCAAATCATTCTATGATTCTATGATCTGGACTGTTTGTTAAGACAGTTTCATAGGGGATTCTGAAACTTGAGCTGGCTTCTATGAACAGTTTTCAGTACTGCAGCAACTTGTTACAGACACTTAATATCATTTGACTATTGGCAAGTGTAAATGCAAAACGATGCATAATGGTTCATAAAGAAAAATACAGGCAATAAAAAATACTGAGCTAATAAACTGGAGAAGACTGGTTTGCAGCTTATACAGTACACAGAATCTGCTATTACATATACCTTTTTTCTTTCTTGTGACACATAATGGATTCCTAGAGGCTACCTATGTACAAACTTTGATCAACAGAAAGCATTTTAATCATGGAATCAGAAACCATTTGGAAAAATAACACCCTTCTTGAAATGGGAGAGCCAAAGCTGGACAAAATATTCCATGTGGCCTTGCCAGTACTAGAAGGGAAATAATCGTCCCAGATCTAACATCCATTAACCTTCTAATGTAGCTCAGCATACCTTTAAGCAATGAGAGAACACTTTCAACTTATATTCAAGCTGGTGTTCACCTTAACCCACAAGTCCTTTGCAGTAAGGCAGTGATTCATGCCTGGGTCTACTCCATCCCAGGTGTAAATCTTTGCAGTTCTTACTGAATTTCATGATGTTTCTGTTGGCCCAGTTCTCAAGTTTATCAAGGTCCCACAGAACTGGTGTTCTCCCATTTGATGTGACAGTCACACCTCTTAACCTCATGCCATATGCAAATCTCCTTGCATCATCAGCCAGATCACCGATGAAAATGTTGAACAACTTTCAACATTGTTGTTCAGCCCCACTACCCCGATGTATTCTGCTCATTACTAGCTACCAAGCAGACACACTGCCTTTGATCACTACCCTTCACCTCTGGATGTCCAACCAATTCTCAGTCCACCTAATGGTCCACTTTTCCAGCCCACAATTTCTAGCTTCCAAGTGAGGATGCCATGGGAGAGGACAACAAAAACCTCACTAAATACAAGATACATCACAACCACCACCTTGTCCACACAGTTATGTCTTGGCATCACAGCGGGCAACCAGCGTGTTGTAGCCACATTTAGGGACTTGTCCTGGGTTCAGCCTTAAACCACGACAGGACTGTAGTGATAGGACAAGAGGTAATGGGTTCAAACTTAAAGAGGAGAGAGTGGTGGGGCACTGGAACACGCTGCCCAAGGAAGTTGTGAATGTTCCATCCCTGGCAGTGTTCAAGGCCAGGCTAGACGGGGCTTTGAGCAACCTGGTCTAGTGGGAGGTGTCCCTGCCCATGGCAGGGGAGTTGGAACTAGATGATCTTAAGGTCCTTTCCAACCCAAACCATTCTATGATTCTGTGATTCTAATTTACCCTTTGTTGACCATTCCAGATTGTCTTTGTGTCGTTTGTCCTTGGAAAAGAATCTAAAGACAACATACTCCACAATCCTTCCACTGACTGAAGCAAGACTGACTGGCTACAGCTCCCTGAAATCTCTTCCTTGCCTTTTTTAAAGATAGGTGTCCTGCTGGCATCTTTCTAGTCAACAGGGATCTTTCCCAACCACCATGCTTTTTCAGAGTTGACTGACAGTGGCCCAAATCACATTGACCAGCTCTTTCAGTACAGTTGGGTAAACATCATCTCCATGGATGCATCCAACTTTCCTAAGCACTTCCTAAGCCAATGCTTTTCCACTGCTGGCTGCCCTGCTCCTCCCCAAACCATGCCAGTATACACAGAGGTCTGGGAGCAAGCTCAATCTGTGAAGACCAATGCAAAATAAAAATCAAACCAAATAAACTTGAGTACTGTAGTCTCCTCTGTATCATGTTACTACAGTGCCTACTACACCCACCAATGCATCCTCACTTTCTCTGTACGTGCACAATATTGGTCAAAGAAGATTAATGTATGTATTATTCCAATTCGCCTTGCATACTGGTAAGTATTGTGGCAAGCAAGTCCTCTAAAAATTTAGCTAAATTGGAAAAAACCTAACAGTCCAGTGTTAAAGTAGGAAGTAGGAACACAACTTCACAACTCCCTCTCATAAAGAAACTGGAAAGGCACATTCAAGGAATTACTTTTTTTTTTTTTTTTTATTTGGGAGCATCTTGAATAGATCCGTAAATAAAATACCTAAGCATATTTACAAACCTATGAGAATTATGCTATTGGGAAATGTTATTTTATATTATCCTTGAAAGCAGTTTGGATATCTTGAGTGAAATAAGCTCATATCTTACAATAACAAAGTAATGCCAAACCGAGGACACTCTTTCGAGGTATAATAAATTCCAATTGTTAATTTCCTTTAACTCAAAATATACTACTTCCTAGCAAAGTGTTGCTATGATTTCTTAAGTGTTGAATAGAGAGATGTATCTGAAATATTCCAAGAACTCTGTAGAATGTTGGGGTGGGGTTTTTTTTCATTTTTTATTGTACCTGGAAAATCAGCTTTGAAGTCAGGCACATGAAGACAGCAAAAGCAAAAAAAAAAAAAAGAGACAAAATATTTTACTTGACTTTTTCTGTTAGAAGGATTTGATAAGAGAAAACTGGTCACAGCTACCAAGTCATATAACCTTCAACATTTTTATCTATTTTTCAGAGAAAAAGAATGTTATTGGGGGTGTGTGCAGGCTGAGTGCAAACTTTTGTCAAAGTGAATAAAAAGCTATTAATACAAGAAAATGCTTCATAGTGTTAAACATATCAATTTGAGTGATCAAAATTATATAATTACAAAACAAACCAACCAAACAAAAATTCTCAGCATTAGTCTATAAAGTGGCATATAATGGCCGCCCAGTTATGACAGACTGTTACAGAAATGCCAACATAGATGATAAGGTTTCCAGGGAATCTACGGGTCTTCTCTGCAAGACTCTGAACATTAAAAGAATTGGTGAGGACGTAATGATTTGTCTCTGGAAAAACTACTACATTAAGAGAATTTTTGATTGCTAATACTGAGATTAATAGTATTAAATGGTTAAATACTAAGATGTCAGAAAATGTCATGGTTAATACCACATGCAAAACCCTACTACCGCCCTCTTGTGCACATGCATCCAGTGACTCTTTAGATTTCTGACAGTGCATTGAGTGAGAATACATGTATTTTTCAGCAACCTTATTCCTTGTACACAGATACAGTACATTATCAGTGAAAGAGTCTTGCATACAAACAGTGAACTTTCAGAAGTTTCTATTTGTAATGCCATTGAAAAGGTGATGGTATTTTTTAAAGTTTCCTAATCTGCGATTATATAATCGGCAAGAAATTATCAGTGTTCTTTTCTTTATATACAGACATACTGCCTGACTCACCATGCCTGAAAGCATAATAGAAGGGTTCATTCCAAGTTCCAGACAACAGATGCTTACAGTTTGCAGTTGCAGAATTCACTGGTATATAGGACATGCTCTCCTGCCATAGCATGGCTCCTGGATTTCCTCACTGGTTCTCAGTGAGAGTAATTTGCCATCACCTTTAATTAACACCAGTTCTTCCCCTACACATGGTCAGGTGGTATAAACTACATTATAGTCTCAGCTGTATGACACCATACACAGATCTAGAGGAGCTGGATGTTCCCTAAATGTACTTAAATATCCAGTATTATTTAAGGTTCTTCATAGACCATGCAGATCACTGTGCTCAGGCTGGCAGAATAGTTCTTTATAGTCAGGCTATAGCAAAAAAAAAAAATAAATTGATGGGTGGTACCAGAAAAGTTATGCAGATTGTATCATTATTACATTTAGTATTCTGCATTTAGTATGCAGACTCTAAAATAGTTTCAATTAAAAATGTAAGATTTCTATCGTAACACCTAAAACTTTTAAAGTACATTTTAACCTTTAAAATAAAAATCAGTGTTCTAAAGAGATCAGCTAAGAGTAACTTAATGTATTTCTGTTCATATGTTAAAAAAACCCCACAAACCCAATACTCCAAAACTCCACAACTGTTTTTCTGGAACAATTCCTAATGGAATATTTAGAATTCAGGAGCTTTTTGCTTTTTTCAGTGTAACAGCTCATAGTCACATACTGAGATACTCAGGAGAACCCAAAGAAAGTACCAGTGATACCTTTTCTCCTTTCTGTTTTGGAACTACACGTTCTGACTCCTTATCACATTTGTTGCCCAACAGTATTACGTCCACTTCATCACCTGCTTTCTAAAAGAGAACCAGCATTAATAAGTGTCAAGTAAGAAAAAGAAAACAACAAAAGCCCTTCACCTTCAGCTCACACTAACCTTCAACACTTTATTTCCTTGAAAGTAAAGGCTAACTTCTGTTCTGACCTTTTCATATGTGGAAATATTTTCCATCAGTTAATGGGATTTGGAGGAAAACAGCAAGATAGCAAAGAGCAGAAAAAAGCCACATAAAAATGCCGGGCATAATTTCCTACTCCTTTCATAAGGTATAAAGTGTATGGTGGATGGGCACCATCTTCTGACGAATGCTCCATCTTGAGGCTTTAAAGTGACTGGAAATGTCCTGAATTCACAGACATTGCCCTCCCCTAAAGTAATGAGTTCATGGATTAGCGTTTGACTCAGGTCTACAGTCAGCACTCAAGTAAAAAGGAAAGAATTTACTGCACTTGAAAGAGCACCTCTCTGTGCTTCACATTTGCACACAGGCAGTAAAATTACATTTGAAGTGTTCAAACTCAACATAAAAGTTTGATTATTCCAAGGCACTCAGAAAAAGGCAATAGATTTTTAATGAAGTAAAATGTAAAAACCTCATTGATTTCAAAAGGAAGAAAAATCTACCTTTTTGACCTTGTCTCCATCCTTCGTTCCACTCCAGTTACATCCATGATGACTGCGAAATGCATTGGGTGCTTTACATCAGTGTTATTTTAAGATAAGCCATTGTAATGGTACATGACTAGAATAATGGCAAGGAAAGGGAACAGTTCTGCAACAGCATGTGGAATTTGGAAACTTACTTTTGTTGTGAAAATCATAATATTTAAAACTACCTTTGGTGCTTAAATGGAGAAAGCTGAGGATCTCCATCTAGAGACAATTAAAGCTAAGGTGGTCTGATCCCATGGCTTATATTCTGAAAGTACATGCTCAAACAGCTTCTCTGATGACTCAAAAAGCCTGGTCTCAAGCAGCAGATCTGTCTACAAGGACGTTGATGAAATCTCTGATCTCTGTCAAAGTTTTAATTTTTACAACTTTGCTGTAAGACAAAATCAGGCACGATCCCCTTCCTAAGAGCTCATACACATGTCCCTCCCTTCACAGAAATGCATAGAAAGACCTCTATTCATTAAAGGGTGACAGAATCATTATTTTTAGTCTATTTGCACTTTTATAACTAAGTCGCTTCATTTGAAGAATACAGCAGTAGGCACAATTTATTATTAAGAAACACCATTTAATTTGTTTTAATACATTCTCATTTTAAGCCAGCTAATCGCCTTTCAAACCCACAGGGTGATGTTCAAGATAATGTAGTATTAAATTGAAGAAAGCTTAACATAAGAGTATGAACTACAGGCTTAAAATAATGAATCAATCTAACCTGGATTAATTGACCAAAATGTTGGCTGTTTCAGAGTGTACTGAAGCTTTACTCATTAAGGTCAATGGCTCTCCTACATAAAATCACATACATCAGACCCTAATATAGGGTAAATAGACAATTTCATCTCATCACATAATCAACTTTTTATTTGGAAGAAGACTAAATGTAGCTGAAGGTTTTACAAGTGGCATTTGACTTTCCTCTAAAGTAAAAGGTCAAAGGGAAATACTTGCACACTATGTGTACAAAACCATGAAATTCATCCTCTAACTTTATTTCTGTACAAATAGCACAAACTTTTGCAGCAGGTATGTTCTTTTTAAACAGCTTCAAATAATAACAAAATTTAAACGCTGTTAGAGGTACTAGGCCGTTCACTAAGTATTAATCAATATTATCAATCACTAAGTATTTATTTCAGCAAATAACTATTATTTCTGCATTGATATAATGTAATAATGCGTTTTCACTTTGATTGGATCCTCCACCAAAGCACTGAAAGCACTCCTTTTTTAAAGATGGTATCTTGCAGTTTCCTGCTTTTAGAAAACTAAAGACTATACACGAAAATGGCATCCATTTTAAAATCTGAAAACTGATTATGTAAATGAAGGCTTCAAAAATTAAGTCAATATGACTAGGCAGAAGTTTGACCATGTGCTCAGTTGGCATAAAAACCGCAGAGGTACACGGATTTGAATTGGCCAAAAATATGGCTCTTCAGTGCTTCCAAAAGCTCAAGTGTATTTTCATCATCTTTTATTTATAGCTCAGGAATAAGCTTTCCAAATGCAAAAATCTATAGCAAAAAGAGGATGGTTATTTTACAGTTGCTAAGATGCTATTATGCAAGTCAGCACTGACTAAGCTAATGGTGTCAGGAAACATTTTTTTCCCATGTCATGGAAAAATACTATTAAGAGTTTCATCAGTTTCAACAAGGCAAAAAGTTTTTTTTTGTTTTGGTGGGTTTTTTGGGGTTTTTTTTGTTTTTTTTTTTTTTTTTTTTTTTTTGTTTTGTTTGGGTTTTTTTTTTTGTTTGTTTTTGGTTTGTTTTTTGTTTTTTGTTTTTTTTTTTTTTTGAGATGTTAAAAAAAAAAAAACCCAACCCAAAATCCAATTGTTTTGCTTTGGTACCTCAAAAATACATCCAGATTTTTGGTTCACTCTCTTCAGCTTCTCTTCAGATTTTAACATTTCAAAATTCACATTTTATTGAAATTATTATTTTTATTTATTACTATATTTTAAAATTATTATTATTATTTTATTGAAATTCTTTTTATTTTAGTAAAAATAATCTGAACTCAGAGACAAGCTAGCCTGTTGTTTTTTTGGTTTTTTTTTTAATGTCTTTCAAAAAATTGGAGCCTGAAGTTTTATTGAGACTGACCAAGTTTTTGAAGTGTTTGGCAGACCTTCGAGTCATCAGGTTTCGACAAAAGGTTTTTTTTCCCTGCTGGATTCCCCGGTGGCAGGAGCCAGGCTGCTGGGACCAGCGGCCACAGGAGGGAGCAGCAGCAGAGCCTCCAACGAAGTGGTGCCATAGACCAGATTAGGAACACTGGACTCTCTCACCATAGTACCAACGGTGTGCTTTGGCAGCTGACTCTGATAGGAGCCGTCCACCTGTGCCTTTCATTAATCACTGTACTGCTCAACTTTCACCTAGCCTGGATACCCAACTTGATTAACTATGTGGCTACTAACAGAAATCAAAAATACAAAAAGAGAAAATATCTTGTTCAACCCTTTGTATGTCATTTGTTGTGGGTTCCTGGGGTCGGTTGGTTGGTTTGTTTTTCCCCAAATGTTTTTTTTTTTTTTTGCAGTTGTTCTTATTTTGCAGAATTTCACAGAAATGCTGTCAGTTCACCTACGAAGTCACGCAGTGACATGGTTTAGTGGTGGACTTGGCAGTGCTAGGTTAATGGTGTGACTCAATGATCTTAAACGTCTTTTCCAACCTAAGCAATTTTATGGTTCTAGGAGTATCAAAAGCAGCACAGGCATCTTTATTGAAAAAGAACTACGTCGTATTTGTACTTACACATCACTGGAAGAAACTATCCCTTCGCTTTTTAAATGGCAAGCACAGACTCTACTGTGAATAGCTGGCCTCGACCTCCCCTGCAGCAAACTGACCATAATTTCCAGCTCATCCAGACTCCTTGTTCTATAAAGACATCTATCCAGCAATAGATCTTAAAGAATCACCACTCTGTTTCGCCACCAAATTTCCAGGGCATAGCTGTGCAGAGCTGCATAATTTTGATACTCACTGATTACAGTTTGAAAAGGGAACAGAAATTTCTTTGTAGGTCCAAACAGTGAGACTGAGAACCCACACCTAATAAATACACTATGGTAATAATTAGTTTGCATTTGAGGAAGAAATGCAGCACTAATACAATTTTTCAGATCTGAAGAGGATACACATGGTCACAGAGCAAGAGGAGGGCAGAGCTGGGGAAGGCCATAAGGCTGGGAAGTTTCTTCTTCCTACTTACTAGACAATGACTCTAGAAACTTACTCCTTGTATTAATGAAGAGTAATCTGTTAGGAACATGTTGTCTTCACATTCTCTTTGACAGCGTCACACAAGCAGCGTTCGTATTATGACTCACATGTCTCTTTCCATGTATTTTCCTAAGTGCCATTGTATGACCTCAGTTATAAATGCCTGGTTTCCAGGACTTCAGTGGAAATAAACAAATGATAGAATTTGTTTGTCTATTAGCCAACTTAGACATGACTAGATATAAACCAATTTATCCTGAAACCAATCTGGGATTAGAGATAAACCAACTTAGTAAAGTGAGAAGAACAATAATTTTCAGTTCTAACCAGAGCCATAACAACAAACCTATCTATGAACTGGAGCAATTCGATCCTTTTGACATCAAGCTTTCCCATCTGAGCAAGAAAAACTCAGAAGAATTTGAAGTCAAACTAATTTACAGTTGTAAAGCAATTTGCTGTGTTGCTTTTATTTAAGTATGATGCAGAAACTGAGAGACAGTCCAGTATATCAGCTCTCAGATGCATCAAATGAAAAGAACCAGAAAAGGGCACTATGCAAAAAATGGCAGTGACCCAACACATCCACGCATTTCAATCCTAGTTGAAAGGTCACTTCCATAGGTAATACAAATAGAAAGCTCATGTATTCCAAGAACACTAAGTTACGTCAACCAAGACTCACTGCAGCATGAGGAAATTCTGTGCTAGCAGAGAATTTCCAGCACAGAACTAACTGCTAGAAACCGGTAATGCCACATTCATGGCCACATCAGGAGACTAGCACAATGAAAACCAGTCCAATGTTTTAAAAGAAAACTAGGACCTACCATCTCTGCAAAAAGTTTTTGCAAACTCAGATGCTATGCATGAATCATGGAGTGATTTAGATTGGCAAAGAATTCTGGAAGTCATCTCGTCTTACCCTCTGCTCAAAGACAGGCCAACTTCAAGGTCAGGTCAGGTTGCTTAAGGCCGTGTTGAATCAAGTTTTACGTATCTCCAGATCTTCTCTGGGCACCTGTTTGAGCATTTGATCACTCTATTGTGAGAAACTTTTTGCCAGTATGTTAGTTGGAATCTTGTTCAAAACATCCCAGAAAGCACTGTTTTCTGCAAATGAATTGCTACACAGTTACTTGTACTTAATTTCTAAAGCCCAAACAAAAGGAGCCTTTCAGAACTGCTGCATACAATAGCTAAAAGCTGTATCAACAAACAAGAGGAGCACCTTCAATTGGACATGACCGGCACTCCAACAAATAAAGAATGGTTTCAGTAAAGTAAATTTCCTGCAATTATCATGCTCCTAATGAGTGCATTACAAATCCAATATACCTGTATTGGATTTGCCAATAATGTCTTAAGATATTAAACTGTGAGTGTATTTGTCTAGTAAGCTTCTTAAGCACAGTCATATTTCTCAGTTTCCTCTAGTTCTGAATACAAATTTTACAACAATACAGATATGGCAGCATATTTGTGTCTTGAACTTCCTTTAACAATAATTAATTCTTAATAGGAAAGTTGCTGTATTCCACACTTAAAATAATGGAAATACAATGACAACATTACTGGTAATCTGATTGTAATAGCACTGTCTGGCCAGTTTTTATAAAATCAGTGGAGCTTTCAGGAATGCTAAATTGCTTAGATTGTCATTTTCAAGTGCCGTAAAAATGGCTCAGCACACTGACAGGATTTTAAAAACTTTCTGTTTAAAATCTCTATGTTCAGAGAATTAAAAAAGTGAGAACATAATGAAATAACTGAATTGTCTAAAAAAATCCTGTTTGATTGGCTCAGATGCAAGGTTTACATTACCTATTAGTCTGGTGTTTAATGAAACCTGTAACTTTCTCTTTTTAAACTTTTTTTATTTTTTTCTCTACACTTGCATATTTTAAAGGGTGCTGTAGCAACAGCCACTTTGATACTAGGCATTTGTTGGGTATTAAATACTGCTTTGCATTCGCAGACCAAAGCAAATGCAGTAATGTCACCAACCTCCAGTAAGTAATTAATTTTCATGGAATGCCCTGTGTTTTAACAGTTATTGCTTAAAAACACTTCTTTTGCAATGAATGGCCCCATATATTTTCGCCAAGACACTTCAGAAATTGATATCCCACTAGGACTGAATTAAATTTTTTATTATTATCTAGCTCTATTACAACACTCACTAATTGCTAGTTTTGAGATTGGTACAATCAATCACGCAATTTACATTCCCAGAAATTGTTTTAAATTGAGTATTTTTCCATTTTAAAAAATTTAAACTAACAAAGTACCTTCAGGGGTCACAACTGAACAGTCTAAATATTAATAGCTTGAGTATCTTTACACAAAAGCTTTTAAGTGTCACAAAGGGAAAGCAGGCTTGTGCAGGTATTATTTCCTGGTTGACTTAAGTAGATCTAAGGCTGCATTGTGGCTACAAGAGCTAGTCCCATCCTTCCCTCCACCCTAGCCTGACAGTCCTGATACTTTCTTTGTGCTTATGGTTGTGCACTGTAGTCTACTAGATCAATCTGTTGATCTAATCAGAGATGACAGGAAAAAATTACCCCTCTGGACACAGTGTGAAGACAGATCAGTATTTTACATATAAATTCCTACACACTGAGAGATATATATATATGCATATATAAGCTATACATAAAAAAATGGATATATATGGATAATCTACTTTTTCAGCTTCAGATAGCAGTAAACCTGCTATCATACTGTGTGTCAAGTTAAATGTTACCTAATCATGAAACCATACAACCAGTTGCATATCTAGCTGTGACTTTTGCTGGCTTGCTTAACAGGAAAAGGGCACACACTTTTCGTAACGAAGTAATAAAACGCATGTGTTAGTTTGAAGTATGTGCAGAAAGCCAGTAAGAATACTGTAGCATCACATCTCTTTTGTAACACATTACTGAAGTTAGGCTTTGTTTGTCACTAAGACTTTTAAGATGGCTTTAAGGTCAAGGATAATGATGTACTAGGTCATCGTAGTAATGTTCTTAATACTGAGGTAACATAAATGTAATATTTTACCAAGAGCATAAGATATCCAATGTATGTACTATCAGCTATACGAACATGTGTAGTGCATTAATTCATCTGTATACTGAAGCTGTGAAGAGAAAAAAGAATGTTTATGATTTTATTTTGTGCCTGCTTTCCCAAGACGAGCTCTCCTATCAGTCATGTCATATCCCTACCCATTCACAGAGCATTACAAAAAGCTGCCTGACTGTTTTCTTGATTTTAATCAAAAGAGAGCACTACCTTGCTTGGATTTGTACATAAGCATACTAACTTACACAAGCATGCTAACTACAAACTTTCAGGCTACTGCTGAGGGCAACCTCATTGCTCTCTATGGCTTCCTGAGGAGGGGAAGTGGAAAGGGAGGTGCTAATCTCTTTTCCCTGGTATCCAATGACAGGACACGTGGGAATGGCTCAAAGTTGCACCAGGGGAGGTTCAGACTGGACATTAGGAAACATTTATTTACCAGGAGCATGGTCAAACACTGGAACAGGCTTCCTGGGGAGGAGGTCAACGTCCCAAGCCTGTCAGTGTTTAACAGGCATTTGGACAATGCTGTCAGGAACATGCTTTAACTTTTGGTCAGCCCTGAAGTGGTCAGGCAGCTGGACTAGATGATCACTATGGGTCCTTTCCAGCTGAATTATTCTATTCTAAAATTGACCTGCCTCTGCCTAACAGAGGAAACATCAAGAGAGACCTAGCAATAAAGACTCAGGGTGCAGGGTTACAGGCAGCTGAACAACCTGATGTCTAAGGGCCTGCCCACTCCTCCCTTTCTGGTTCCTTCCTGACATTGTTCCCACATGTTCTTCTCCTGGCGCTCCTACTCCTACCTGTTTACTTCAGCACAACTCCGGTAACTGTCAGACCTTTCTGCGAACGTCTTAAACTCACTGATGGAGCATAAAACTATCCAAACTGTTAGTTTTTTACCATATTAGAAAGTCAGAGTGAACCTCAGAGGGCTCCGACAAGCTCCAGAAGCAGCACAGTGGAAGCCAGGAGCAGGAAGGGAGGTGGGAACACATGACCCATCTGGTAGCCATGTGCTGCTGAATCACTTCCTATGTCACATGAAAACATGTGTTTCTGGTTGCAGTAGCACAAACAGCTGCGCTAACCAAACAGTTCACTGACACCAAAAAGGGATTCTTCTTTTCCTCCTCCAGTTCCTCCCTCTTGAAACCACCCTCTCGAAAGCAATATCCAGCAAGGACAAAGAGGATGTTTAATTTGATTTCTTTCTTTTGATTCCTGGGATGAGGTAACTCCACTAAAGTAATGACATTAGAAAAGGGAAATAACTGGCTGTGATATGGAATTCTAACATGGAAGCAAAGTAAAATCCTGGGTTGGACAGGGCCTTGATCAACCTGGTCTAGTGGGAGGTGTCCCTGCCCATGGCAGGGGGTTTGGAACTAGATGATCTCCAGGTCCTTTCCAACCCAAACCATTCTATGATTCTGTGATTTGCATCAGTGATTAAAGGACCATAACTCTCTATGTGCAAAACCGGACTGGAAGCTATGTTTTATATAGAAGTACTTCATCATCAACATGGGCTTGTCCTGGATCACCTACAGTGTATTCCAGTTCCGGGTAACAGTAATCTTACTATTATACTGCGTGCTGAGTTAAATGTAAGAAATTATGTTTAGAAACATGAAGCTCAAAGAACAAGAACAGATCTCATGTAATCGTTTAAAACATTAACTGCAGTAACTCATTAACCACCTTCATTAAGAGATGAACCACTGTTAGATGTATTTACCTCATGTATGTCTCTCATCCAGCTTGTTATACTTTGAAAACTGTCCAGATTTGTGATGTCATATACAAGAACAAAGCCTTGTGCACCACGAAAATAGCTAGTACTAAGTGTATGGAATCGTTCCTGGCCAGCCGTATCCCTGAAAGAAATTGTAAGATATCACACACACATGCAAACAAAACAAAGATGATCAAACTACAGAACCCCCAAGAAAAATCATTTTAAGGAGTATTCTCCAAATTTTGAATGGCGTACCCTAACATGAAAGGAATAAGAAAAGATAAGGATGAGAGAGAATCTGGGTGGTAGACAGAGCAGTGAAAGAAATACCCTGGAAATTTATTCTGACTAATACAGCCCTACTAGGGAAGGCAAGCTAGTGGTTGAAGACTGAATGTAACACCATTGCTTCTTCATATACATAATCATTAAGATCAGTACAACTCAGGTGAGTGTAAGCACTCCAGGAGTCAGATGACATCCCACGTTCTGACAAGCCCTTTGTAAACCGCGACACAGACAGTAAGCTGGTTTAGCTGGAAGGTAGATTTTGGGAAAAAGACTAAAATACAGGGATGCAGAGATTCCTACACAGAATTATGCCTTAAGAAAGCTGTAAACAAGCCTCCATGACTTTGGTGTTAAAACCTGAGAGGGAAAAACTGCAGCTCTAATACTGGTCAGATAATTTGAGTAGAGTTATGTCTTGAGAAGTTAAAATACTGGTGAATATAAATAACCTTCAGTATTGGATGCCTGGAGAGATGGCTGTCAGTAGCCCTATGTAGCTTTCACAAAAACTTCAAAACCAAAAAACAGAGTGTAGGTTCCCAAAGATTAATCTTATTAGCTTTCTCTTGGTGACTCTTTTGAACATGCATTTGATGGGTAATGAAATGTAGAATTTTCTTGCTTTGTCACTTCCCTCGATATTCCTATACAATTAAGTATAGTTAGTATGGATCGTAGATCTTCACTGCTTGTATGCTGTAAGTTTTATTGTTAAAGCAACCTAGCGACAACCCTCTTTTTAACTTACATTAGTTACTGCAAAAAATATGCTCCCCTAGGCCAAATTCTAATTTTAAAATGGCCTAGTAGGAACAGCTGCATTTTAGGAAGATACACAATTAAAAGCAGATGAGATTTTTCATGCTGTAACGTAATTTAGTTGGCTCTCATTTGTAATACAAATTAAAACTTACCATATTTGAAGTTTCACTCTTGTATCATTAAACGTTACTGCCTTTACTTTAAAATCAATGCCTAGAAGAAAGAAGAAAATCTGTAACATTTCTCATAACAACATGGATTCCCTTTGAAGATTGTTTCTTAGCTCTAGTTATCATGCAGTTTTGAACAGAAAGTGAGAAGGAATTATATCAAACAGAATAACTAGCCAACCATAAACATTCAAAATCCAAGTTGTAAAAGGAAATTACTCAATGGTGAAAACAGCTATGTGCCAATACATTACACAAATACAATGCAAAGCAATGCCAATACAAAGCAATGGAGGGGCAAGTCAAAGCAAAGGTGCAGATACTCTGAATAGGCAAGTGACACAACAGCAGTTTCACGGCCTGTGCACAATAATACTGGACAAATTTATTGATGATTTCAGTTGTTTCCAGGTTCATCACAACAGTGTGGTGGCTATGAATGGGGAGGTAGAAATGCTTACAAAGCTGTTACATATGCAACACCATTTTTCAGGCCTTACTTCCAAATCCCTAATAATAAAAAAAAAAAAAAAAAAAAAAAAAAAAAATCTAGAATTACATGAACAGGAGTAGGAATTAGCTGTACTAGTTCAATGTAAAGTCAAACACCCACTGGACTTCACTCAAAATGAAGAGGATTGTCTCTACAGCCTTAATCACTGTTTATCTCAGATCTAATGCTAAAATCAAGCATTAGCACTTGAAATCAGTGCAGAATGTTGTCTCTACGTACACTACAGGTCTTTCCTCAAAGATACTTTCCTTGTAATTTATAGTGCTGGTACTCCAAATGTGGTAGATGATACCTGGATTTATGGTTTGTTGAAGCTCTAATCTTAGTATTGGAATCTCCCAGCTATCAGCTGCTGTTTTAGACTGACAGATTTTCTCACAGTTAACCATTTTTTCCCCAATTATTTTATTGCTGAAATTTGAAATCTTATTTCAATAATATATGATAATTTCTCTGCTCACTTTTTTTCCTCCCAACAATAAGGCTATTTTTGCCAAGTATATTAAGTGAAGGTGACACTGGAATAACTCCCCCTACTACACAGTCAAAATTCCATAAGGTCAAAATACAGCTCCTTAACATGACTTCAGAGTGGCTTTTGACCAGTAGTAATGTCATTTGAAAGGACTAAACAGATTGAAAAAGCACAAAAATCGTAAGTTAATACCATTGCACTGATTTCTGTAACAACCTGTCTGCCAAATTACTTCATCAAAGGAAAGCATCCATGGCAGTAAACCAAAACTGCAGTAGAGGAAATGCTCCCTTCCTTTTTACTGACAGATGTATTGTGCACAAAACTTTGGCAAGTACGCTCTCACATGCATGATTCCAATGCTACTAACATTTTTGTGTGTATGTGGTAAAAGAGTTTAGGTGGATTTTTAAAATTATTATGATAATCATGTCCTTCGCTTGATGAATTTTTATTGAAGCTCCAATGGAAAGGAAAGATGAAATAATATAATTGGTATCTGTAATTAATATTAAACAAAGCTTCCTTGATGGAATTAATAATGTCAGATGGAAATGTAATTTAAGTCAAATTTGCTCATGTAAGGTGGAATTCCAACGTGATGGAAACATTTGCTCCTGAAATTCACATGGTTTGTTTAATTATCTGTATCACTTCCTACAATTGATGTTAAAGCAGTTGAGAGGGACAGAGTATGCACTGGGAGGCTGAAATGTCACTTTCAAATGGTGCATTGGGAATACAGTAAGAAGTTATAATCCATACAGGGATTCCCAGACCTATAGGAAACACTTCTTAGTTGACATACATTTTAATAATAAATTGCTATAAGCTTTTTTTATTTATAAAAAGGGAAGCAGAGTGCTGAATCAGACTAAAACTTAATCTAAATTAAAATAAGGCTTATTGACTTCTTAAGTCAACTTCAAAATTTATTGACCTAAAAGGCCAATGAATGTTAGTGAAAAACAGAAGTCAATATGTTCTGCATGCATGAATTGTTCATGTCTTTATATGAAATTTCCAGCAAACTTAGCAAATTGGAAAGACAGAAAAGAAAAATGAGAAATATAATGCCAAAGACAGCTCACAGATTTCGGATGCTTTTAAGCCCATGTATTACACAACATGATCAACATAACAAAGCAAGCATTGATTATTGCTCTTGACACAGATGTTATTTGAACGCAACAGCTTGTACTTGCTTCCTTTAAGCTATCAAACAAAAGCAAGAAGGGGTAAGGTGGGCACAAGTTCAAATTCTAGTTGTTATTTCCAACTCTTATAGCCATGAGATTAATTTCCTTTATTTATATTCCAAATAATATATACACCCATATTAGGACTAAAGCACCTTAAAGACAATTAGATCTAAGAAGCATCAAAACAGCTGGTCACAGGGAAATTCAGCTGTGAATTGCCCCTCTCTTCCCTCAATATCTATAAAATAGTATTCTATAGTAAAACAGAAAATTACAGCACGCTTTTCACCCCAATACAGCTGGCAAGTTACTGACATAAAAGGCTCAAAAAACCCAGTATGTCTATCCAGTGAAATTGTGAGTTTGGGCAGTTTGGCAGGATGCAAAAGTGACAGCATGGGCAGAGGGTGGTACATGCCCAGGTGCAGTTCTACCTAGACCACCTACTGTCATACAGCCGAAGCCAGGACAGTCTTCAACTCTACAAGGAGGGAAGCAGTTGGCATTAACTCCTGCGCCTGACCTGGGCAAGCGCCCAGAGAGCTCTTGTAGGTTGAGTTTCTACCATGTTAGGCCTGCCGGTACTTAACCCTTACTAGCTATTGGTGCATTACTTGAATCACTCCTGTATGTGCCAAGGCATATCTGAAGCACAGTGGTAACTGAGCAGTCACAAGTACTGGTAATTACTCTTGTGGTGAGAAAAGCAATTCATGGGATAAGATGGTTTGTTAAGAAAGTAAGAGTGACAAAAAAATACAGCCTTGGAAAAAAATAACAAATAAGATTAAGATGCAGATTACTGCTAGTGTTGTTAATCCAACAGGATTCCAATGCTACTAACATTTTGTGTGTATGTGTGTATGTTTACCTTCAATAGGATTCATTTTTGTTGATTAACTCTACTTTATTTCCTTCTAAAGTGAATATCAGGGAATCTACAGAGACTTCAGAGCTGGTTCTCTTATTCATTGTGCATTAGAAATGAATGCATAAATCACTTGACTTTGTAACTTTGCTCTTAATAAATTTTTTAATACATGCATTAAAAAGCAAAAGTTTCCTTTTGAGGAAAAAGTCAAAATAATATTTTTTTTTAATCCTGAAGTGGGAGTTGCAGCACTTCCAACTATGACAGATTTGGGAGCACTCGTACTTCTACAAAAATGTTTCTCACAGAAAACACACGTGTTGCAGGACCTCAGCCACTGTAATACAGCAAAATAACCACCTCACATCCTGTCAGATCACAGTCCTGCTCACTTGCACACAAATGGGGGTTTTTTTGTTCATAAAATTTCTCTATGGCTTTATATGCAATGCCATCGTTTAAACAAAAACATTTATTTTTTATAGTCTATTCATAATACAATGCATTTGCCTTATGATGCATATAAGTTTAATTAGAAAACTATATCTGCTTATAATTTACCCAAACTGCGTAATTGCAGAGGAGGAAGGGCACCCAGCTTTGAGTGTTAGTGCTGCGTAAGAAGCTTTCACTGAAGATTTACTGTGGAGGCCTTTTTTTTAACTACAAAATACATAATTTTATAAAAGTCCACCACTACAGAAGCCTACCACAAAATGTTTGCTTGGGTTTGGGTTTTTTCCCCCCTGCAACAACACTAGTATTTTTCCCAGTAACACAAACCTGATTCATGATGAGACAGAAACGAGACTTCCAACAACCTTTTAACTTCTGTGCCTACCACCCTTTGCCACGAAGGAAGGTGGTGGCACACGATTTTGCCAGGGAACTCAGATGGCTGTGAGACTGCACAACCTAGATAATCTTCCCTGTATTCAAATCACCGTTTCAGCTGGACAGGTAGGGTGAAAAATCAATTAGCATCAGATGAACTGCATCAACAGGCTGCATGGCAGATAGGGATCATATGACTGAGCTTGTATGAAATAAACAGGCATCCAGATGAAATCAGTTATTTGTTTTGATGGCGTCAACACAGAGGAAGAAGACATCATGAACAGAAAAACTATTGCATTGTGCCTTCTTCCTTTACACTGTTACGAGCCACAACCTTTAGGCCATGCTCTCAGTTGTAGCTGTCTTCATGAAAAAGGAACTTCCACTTCCAGTATTACTCTTTTGGAAGCCATCACTCACAGTCCCATTTGTTTTAGAAGTTAAACCTCTAATATACCACCTCAGATGGAATTAAATAGAACATGGTACTTCAGAAATAACTTTAAAATCACATTTAGGTTACAAATACCACATCTGGATGATTCATTTACATTTCAGTTAAACATTTGCTTAAAAAGATTTTAAATTTCACAAGAACAGGTTTCAGGAACAGTAACAAAACTAAGGAGGTTAATTGTTAAGTCCATAACTGTCACAAAGCTCTTCTATCCAAACTATTCCTTAAACTATTTCAATCCACAACTTGGAAAATATATTTTTAATATCACCACCACACAAGGGTTTTTGACTCTGCAGTGGACTGAATTAAGAGTAAATGAAATTGTGTCTCAAAATAATAACTTCATGGTCAGAAATCTATGCTCTGATATAAAACACATCAACAAAGCTGATTTTATTTTCATGGCCATTCTTTGGGACTCCTTGCTGAGCCTGGTAACAAGCTGCCTGTTATAAGGATCAATTTCATTACTGTAATGCTAGTAGAGTTCTTCCTTTTTTGTATGTGTTGGTTTCAGAAGCTGCTTTGCAAGAATGGGCAAGAAAATACAAAGTGGTTTAAGTTCAGCCATTCTAATGCGGGCAGGTCAAGTCACCTTACTTATATTAAGTATTCCCTGGACCAACTACTACCCGTTATTTATTCAGTTAAACCAACTCGTCCTACACTGAAAAAAATAAAAAGGACCATACATATTCCAAATGCAGGAACATACAATTTCTTGTGCATTCACAAGAATTCACTTCAACTTCCTCTTCAAGAGCACAGGAAAAAAAAAAAAAAGAAAGTAAAAATATTTCTTACAGACACAGAAACTTTAAAAATGAAAATTTCCCAACCAGAAATTGAGGAAAATCACTGTCCCTGGAAATGTTCAAAAACAGTGTAGATGAGGCTCTCAGTGATAAGGTTTAGTGGTGGTCTTGGCAGTCCTGGGGTAATGGCTGGACTTGGTGATCTTAAAGGTCTCTTCCGACCTAGTCGATTCTATGATTCTATGAATATCTCCACAGCAAATCAAACCGCTGCACCCACATTACATGTTTTCACCATATGGACAGTCAACTTGCAGTTCCCTGTGGCACCATGCGCTGGTATACCATGACAGTGGGGAGCTCTCCATGATCCCGCGTCTGCAGAGGTGCCCGGGAAGGCAGCACAAAACTACCTGGGTCTGGCAGAGCTAATGACGTCCATCACAGCAATGGACTTGCTTTAATAATCATGTACATGGCTACCCACAGTAGAACATATCTTGATTTTATAACTTTAAAAGTATCGGCACAGAGTTAAATGCCTTTCTGGTATGAAAGATGAAGGAACTGGGCATTTTACTGATGTCCAGCAACTCTCTAAGGTAGGCATCGTTTTCTCTGCACCCAGACTGGTGTATAGCAATAGAGCCTGTCTACAGTCGTGGGCAGTTAAGAAGTAAGAAACAAGTTGTTGTCGTAAGTTTAAAAAGAAGAGTAGGTTCTGAAGGCCCCTCACAAACAGCCGGCACACAACCGTTCTGGAGCCAGGGTGACATGTTTCCTGACACCCTGCCAAACCTCTGCACAGGTTTACGCCGCTAAACGTGCCTGGACACAGGCAACAGTTTAACCGAGGGAGATCTGACACCTCCGCCCCAGGCAGCGCCGGGCAGGCTGTGTTTGAAACGGCCCGCGGCCGTGAAGCGCACCCGGGGAGGGAAAGGCTGAGGAGAGGGCGGGTGCGAAGCGGGTGCCCAGGCGTCCGCCGGCCCGCCGGGACACGTGCCAGCCCCTCGGGGCGACAGCGAGCGCGGCCGTGCCCACAGCCACACGGCGGGGCTGCTGGGCCGTGCGGCGGGCACCGAGGGGCGCGGGAGAGCGCCGGCAGAGCCGGCTGTCCTGGGGCCGCCGCCGGCCCGCGGTCACTCACCGATCGTGGCCAAGTAGGAGGAAGTGGGAGCCCCGGCGGGCGGCGAGCCGGGATCCGTGTACCTCCGCACGATGGAGGTCTTCCCCACGCAGGACTCCCCGGCCATCACGATTTTCACCAGCAGCGGCGGCGATTGCTCTCCCCCACCGCCCTGCCGCTGCCCCGCCATGGAGGGCGCTGAGTGCCGACCGGGCCGGGCCTGGCCGGCCGAGGCCAAGCCGGGGCTGGGCGGGGCGGGGGCCGCCCCGCTGCGAGGGAGCGGGCGCCGCCCCCGCCGGCGGGGTGCGTGTGCGGGGGAGCCGGGCACCATCTGCGCCGGCGGCTGCGGGGTGGCGCCCGCCGCCCGGCACAGGTGGAGCGGGCTGGGCAGCCCGGAGCGCCGCGTGCGGCTGTGGCGTGCGGGGCGAGGGGGGGCGCGGGACTCAGTCGGCTTTTAAACCAGCTTGGAAGAATAAAGCGGCTGTCTGCTTTTGGTTTTGCTATCTGGCCGAATGTTGCTGTCGTTACGGCAGCCAGAAATCTGTGCACACGTTATAGAAAATGTAAAACTGGCCAAGCTCGAAATTATTTAATTCCTAGGATTGCTAAAAAGGTAAAATCCAAAATGGTCAGCATGAGGTAGTTCTGTGCTGTAAGACGGTGGTGCTGTGGCCTGCCCCAGTCCCGGAGCTGCCACCGCGGCCAGGCCTTTTGTGCTGATGCCCGGGGACTGAGTTTCTCAACCATCTCCACAGTTTGCCTTCTCTCTCCCTCAGCTGCCACCGGCTATGTTTCGGTGACAGCCACTTCAGGTGACAGCCACTTGCGTCCATCACCACTCCATACTGTGCGGTGGGGCCATGTTAGACCTCTTACAGATCCTGTGCAGGCTTCCACACGCTGTGCTTCAGATGCTGCCCTGAATTAGGATTGTGAAATCATGCAACTATGCACTTTTTTTCATGAAGCTTCATCACCAAGGGGGAAAGAGGGAACTTTAACAACCCACATAATACTTCCCCCCATGAAGTACAGAGATAAACAGTCTGGTTTCTCATTATTTCCTAAAGTTAAAGACAGAGACAGAGGAAACAGGTTGTAAGAATTTCCTGTTTTTCACTTTTGATTTGTTCTCATCTGACAGTCGGCATTACCGATAACATACAAACAATGTGTATCCAGTGCAGGCTTGTTGCACGTTCATCTGGATGTTTTTACCAGAATCCCACACTGCCCAAATTATAAGGCCCTTGGGCATTTGCCTATGTGCACATCGAGCTCCTCCAGTGTCATAAATTCAGGAAGGGTATATATTTGAATTAAAAGTGCTCATAGACATTTACAAATATTTGTGTCTATCTAGGCCTGTAATGACTCCCCAAAGATTTTTGACATTTTCATCTTCAACCCTTCAAGCAACTCCTCAATCAACTCATGTATCACAGAGCAGTTGATGTAACATACTCACTTTTTGAGGAGGACAACTTGTGAGTTCTACCTAGCACAATTCAGGACATTCTCTTATCAAAGGACAAGTATTATTTCAGGCTTATCTCCTTGTCACCCCACTCTGAACCACACAGCAGCCTGCACCTTGACTTGCCAGAGGTGGACTGGTTAGCTACAAACCTTAGGACTTTGTGGTAGGAGACCTTCAAAGGCTGACAGCAACTTTTTTCTCAATAACTACAGTTTTCTTAGTTGCTGGAAGAATGAGAATTTCTGCTACAATCTGAAAAATAATCAGTAGGAAATGACTGACAAATACAGCTGCTGAGTTAGCTGGTGCTTTAGGAGTGACCTCTGGGAGGTGGCTGTGTAAAAAACCCAATGCTACTGAAGAAGGCATCAGTCAAATTGTTCCCATTAGGGACAGACAATGGCTGTGTATTGATGAGACTGAATACATTCTCGAATGACTGTTGGTGGGAGAAGTTGACCCTACAGGACACTTTCAGTTAATGTATCACATTATGAAATAATCTGAGGAGCCTGTCCTGCACAATAAAGCTGCAGGCATGTGGTTTGCTTTGTTTAAAAAACAAAGGCTAGGAGGGAATATGGTTACTCTGTGTCAGAGATTAAATTATAAGGAGGTAAAAAGGCTGCTGAAACAAAAAGATAATAGTGTGAATAGCTGTACACTGACCATGAATATGGCCAAGCTAAACATTGTGAGCTTTCTAGTGATATTTCAGAAAATTCCTGCAATTGAAGTAATTGTGAGAAAATTCTTAATAAAAGCAGAACGAGATGGATTTGTCAGGGAGGCTATAACCACCTGCAATGAGGAAGGACTGGACTTCATAAACCAGAACACTGCCTGTGGGAAACATCCCCTGCCATCTCAGCAGCCCTGTGAAGTTCAGCTTCCCCATGCAGAAATTTTAAGTTCCCATTAAAGTTATCATTTCCCTTTGAAGTTATCCCATATCTGAGCGATGATGAGGTGCATCTTCTGGTAGTTCTCATGGATCAAAGGTGACGATGTGTATAGGAAATCTGTAACACTTACAGATAATCTAATATCTGCAGTCACGGAGAGGTGTCTTCAGCCAGCTGTGCATCAATCCTGCTCTGATCCCTCCACGTGGCTGCAAGAGTGAGGATAAGACTGGTGCTATGTCCTGTAGATGGATGCTGTAGCACAGGTTTGGCAGATGCATGCAAGTGGGCAGCATGCTGGTTTATAGATATACCACAAGACTGTCTTTATTGTGGGGCCTTCACCCATTCTCTGCTCTGAAGCTGTTCCTTAAAGAATAACTTTCTTTAAATGAGGGCAACGCTGCAGCTGCCTGCAGCAGTTAGATTTAGGTGGTAGTCTGGAGTGTTAGCAGTGATGCTAGATTAGCTTGGTCTTTGCCCTCTGTTGTCTCTCAGGCCATCCATTTTAAATGAACAGGCTCTCCATAGTGTTTTGTACATTTGAGTGTTGATTTATGAGCAATGTGCAAGGCAGGATTCTAGCTAATATCTCAGTGAAACTGAATGCTCAGGGTTACTGCTGCTGTCAGTGAGTTACAGTATCACTTTCCTCATATTCCTATCCACAAGGGGACAGTCTTTCCATCTCTTACCACTGGCTAACACTATTTAAAAGTTAGCTCCTTGAAAAGCCACCATTCAATGATTGAAATTTAATTTTTCTTTAAAATACATGTTTTGTGCATTATAAAAAGCTTACAGATATTTGTAAACTATATGTTATTGTATTTATAGAGCTAATCATAAGTAAAGTTAGTTTAATTAAACTAATGACTTGAAAATAGTGACTGTGCAGCTACAAGACAATCCGTGCAAAGCACAAAACAAAGTTTCCATGATGCTCATTGAGATATCCTTGGAAAAGAATGTCTTTGTCTTACATTCAGCTTTTTTGGTTGCTTACTTCCATTTCTTTGACTCTGTCTTTCCAATAACATGATAAATAGTAATAATAATGATGGCATAATTTTTATTAACATTGTATGGGAGACCTTTCATTTTCATACGGAGAAATTACTATAATTATTATCATTTAATTTTATAAAGTGTTGGGTTATTACAACCTCACATTCATTTTCATTGAATACTTCTAAATGGTTAGGGCTACTTTTATAGCTATGATACTCAGGTTTTTGCTTCTTATCTGAAATGTTCTGTTTAGGAATAACTTTCATGCAAAACATCCAACATAATTTTGTCACTAAGCCTGCTTTGCACATTCTTACAAGCAACCATTATTAAAAAAAAAAGAAACCAACAGTTAGAGAGACGAACGTAACTACAAACCAAGGGTGAAGAAACAGCAGTGTTCAAGTACAGCCCTGTTTCTGAATCATAATGGTACCTTTACAGATGCCACAGTCTCCTTAATGAAATAAAGCTTACAGAATATCACAGAGATTCAGTGTATTCCCATCGGAAATTATTTTGATGCAATATTAGAATACTAATGCAATTACAGATATTAGCAGCATATTCCTGCAAGTTTTCCTGAGCTGAAGGTAGAAGCTGAAAATGGTAATAAGAAGAAGAAGTGAGGTTTAATTTGGATTTTAAATCCTCAGCACTAAGTCATCGCTCCTGTCAAGATTATTAACTGAATAGATTCTGTTAAGTGACCAAAGTGAAACTCTTCGCTTTCATTAGTGTTAAGATAAAACCACTTCTGAGTGGACGAAAGTGAGGTAAATTACTCATGACAGGCAAAACAAGGTTCACTAATCCTTAAATTAAATTTCTGGGCCAACTGTAAAGTATTTCAGTTATTTAAAAGACAGGATTTACTGTTAAACGGGAATATAATTTTCAAGATTTCATCAGAGAACAGGGCACTTCTCGTAGTCAGAATGACTCAAATGTGGGTTTACTGATGAAAACTCTGTTGGAAAGCGATCGTGATGAAGTACCCATTGTTTAGAGCTGCTCGTGACCTGGTTCAGAGCTGTAGGGGATTTTGATTTTATTTTCCTTAATAATAGAAGTCATCATTACTTACTGGGTTAGCTTATTATTTTCAGTTAGAGTATCCCTTGATAGCCCCAGATACAAAGCCACATTTCTGACCAACTGATAAGGAAGACAAATATTAGCAGAACAGAGGTAGTTCAAGCCTTACGTCAGGGGTCCTGACTCCTTCAGAAACTTAGAATTGAGACCAACGAGAAGACCAAGAAGTATTGCCTTCAGCCCCATCTCAGCATCGTTATTCTTGGATTCACAGAAGCTGTTAGCTATGAATATGCAGTAATTTGCTGGTAAAATTGTTAACTTTAAGAACACTTCTAAAAAATAGAAATATTAGAGTTCCTATATCAGTAAAGGTAGTCTTCTGCAGCTCCTTTTGCAAAGTATGATTTTTTTCTGAATCTGGAGCAGCAGAAGAAATAGATGTTTTAGTCAGAGACCATACTGATTGCCATCTGTATAGTTAATAAAATTCTAATTATATCTGAAATCTGCTCAGAAAAAAATTACAACATTTATGGCAGGGTCACAAATGTTATTTTTTCCCTTTAGCTTGACCTTGCCTCATGTCTATTACTGAAATACCAGAACACTGTAAATGAAAATTAAAATTTCTGGAAAACCAAGCTTTTGACCAGTCCTAGTATCTGAGTGATCTGCTGCTGTCAGTCACTCACTGTCAGCCTTGATCACTGAACAGCCTGAGAAGTACAAGCTTTAAATACACACACTCCTCCCAGAGTCACTTTCCCGTTACTCAAACTGTGCTTTCTTTGGGTTGCTGCTTAATTATCTGGTCAAGATTTTCAAAATTGTTATTCAGTGTTACATTTCTAAATTAATATACAGGAACTTAAAAAATCAGCTAGCTGCACAAATGCTAAATGGAAACTGCTGGACCCTCAGAAATTTAGTAATTAATTTTGTTGCCTACATATAGCCTTAGAAAAGTAGTTATCAGAGGCTGATTCTTTTAAAGATGCATTTACTCTCCAGATAGTTCATAAAGATTACCCTAATGTGTTTTTATCAGATGGAAATGTTTGAAATATTTTATGCACTAGGTGGCCAATTGTTATCTGCATGGAGGTGAACAATGGGATTGCATGTTTGGACAGGCAGTTACTGACCATGGGGAGTATGGTCAGTATGGAACTCCTCCAGCAGATGCTGTGCAAGCCTGGTAAACACCTCCAGCTCCACACTGGGAGTTTCCACACCACCCAGAAGTGTTTCAAGTGTCTCAAGCACTACATATACCTTTCATTTATATTATATTTGCATTTTTTTGCCGTTCAAAAGCCATCAGAATGCACATAAACCCACAAAAAATGAAGAGACCATAGTCTAAGGTGCCTCCCGCCTAAGTGGCCAGTTACTCTGGGAGAAGAGAAAATCAGGTTTGCTGTGACTTGGCTTCTTCAAGACTAGGTTTTCACCTCTGTGAGTTTACTAAAAAAATACTTATCCCAGTCTTTTTGGGCGTTGACATCAGGCCACATGTCTATAATTTCACAATTTCAATCTTTTCTTTTTTTTTTTTAGCTGTATGCTTTGCCCATCTGTGGGATGTGAGTTAGCAAGTTCTGTTTTTCATAGGTTTCCAGGAAGTTTGTCAGGTTGTCCTTCCTAGGGCCTGCAGTCTGTTCTCTAAATTTAATAAAAATTAAATGTTTTGTTATGAATTACCAACTAACCATTTTGTGACTGCAACAAAATTTGAAACAATATTGCTATAAGAGTAGGATTCATTTGGAACAACCAAACCTTACATAGGTGTTAGTTTGATGAGAGAAAGCATCTTTTCAGAGAAAAATGCTAAAATGATTTTTCTGTATTTTTTGTGTATTTGTGCGATTATATTCACCTTGAAAATTATTATTCAAATAAGAAAACTGCTGCAAGAGAAAAGACAATTATTTAACTATTACTGATAAAACTGTGGGTTACCATGATACATTGAGAAAAATGGAATTAAGGTTTTGAAAGAACATATATGGGAGTATCATAGTCCTGACTCTTTATTGTATTGATTATGGTTACATAAATTATATTGGCTCAAAACAAGGGGAGGGTCAATCACTATATTCCTAGCAGAAACATTGCTGCAAGCTTTAGAAAATATTATTTATTTCAAAGCAAATGCATGTGTGTAGATGAAACAGTTCAGTGCAGGGAATTCAGGCTTGCTCTGCAAAAGACATGCAGAGCACATATTGATATTATTTCCTTTGTGTTGAGGATGTGCTCAGCTTGACAAGAAAAAAATAAACACTTCTAAGGATTTAGATAGTTGATGGGCTGAGAGCCAGAGACAAGAGGCCATGGTGCATAGGAGACACAACCCCAGTGTGTGTGTGCATACTGTGTGGAAGAGTGGTGCAGATCAGCATCAGGCAAAGCACAGCGGCCTCCTCTAGGCACACAGCAACAGTGGGAGGAATGCTGGTGAGAGGAGAGCTCAGGGGAGCAGGAGGCAGGAAGGGCTGTTTGGCATGGGTTAGTTCAGAGGGACCAGTGAGTGTTACTAAAAATCCATGTGCTATTAACACGTCTCTTTGGCCATAGTGAAAGCAATAATTATTTTAGGAGAGATTCAGTAGGTCAGTGGCTTAATGAACTGGAGAAGGGAGGGTACTGTTAGCAGTGGTGGGAAGGGCTGTGAGGACAGGGCAGGTGAGAGATGCCAACCCGTCTGCCATGGCAAAGTTGAGAAATCAAAGCCGATAAACTGGGGAAAGCAAGTTCTCAATACATTTGAATGAGGCGGTGTGGTGGTCACAGTACATGTACTTGCTCTGACTTTTCTTAGTACCTGTAATGTCAGGAGCAATGTAGGTTGATCTCCAAAGCAGGGGGACAGAGAGTAGAAAATTAGAGCAGATGTGGAGGTAAAGGACTGAATTCATCCTCACCGGGGCCTATAGGCACCATTTATAGGAATGATTTCCTACAGCACTTTTAGAAGATAAAAATGGAGTATGTGGCTTAAGGAGATCACATAACAGAGGCCAAGCGGCCATGACAGATAGCTTTGATGGGAAGCTTTTACGTACTCTTCACACTACTTTTTTACCTAGTAATGGAAGAAAAAGAGGAAACCATGCAAGCAGTCTGCTTATAGATGAGCCTGAGAACACACAGGCTACATCTGTATCACCTTCAGTAGAAATACCCATATTTCAGTTCAAGTTCACTAAGCAAAGCTGCTGGAGAAGCTCACCACCCCTGGCCATCACTCACTGGCTTGCTCCTGTCTCCATTTGTCCTACCGCATCAGGTCTTCTGACCTTCAGATCTGCTGGATCCATCTCCAGTCCCCGATGGTCATGGGTCACAAAGCTGGGACTGGGCTGGGTGCGCTGAGAGCTGGGGGCTTGGTGCACCCCTTTTTTAAAGACTCTTACAATTTGAAGTCACTTTCTCAAATAGCCCTTGTGGTCTTGGTATGTGCAGGTCATCTGAATGACTGTCTGGAGCAGGGAATAGTTTTTAATACATTTTTCAGTGTCTGTTTTCTGATTTAATGGAGGTTGCTGGTTTTAGACTTGTTTTCACCAGTCTGACTATATTTTCCTATATATCAAAAGCATGCAGAGGTTGCAGATAGACCTTTTTTTTATGTATCATATAAATCTATATAAGTGAATAAATAAATAAACAGTGCCACAATGGAGTAAGTATGAAAGATTGCATTAATGCTATAAGGAGTAGAAATATTTTGGAAGTACCACTATCAAATCATCTGTGAAAATGCCATATAGGCACATGCACACACATAACCCACAGATAGCATGTTTTCCTTCAGATAAATGTCAAAAATGCAGGCGTCCATTTTCATTTAAGTACTTGACTTAAGGACTTCAAATCCGCAGTGCAGATACCAGAGCATCTTCCATTAATCCTTAAAAGATTTAAATAGAATTTTATTTATATTTAGCATTCTGAAAGGACAAAAGAGAATAATAAGAGTATCCAGTGCCTGGATCCTATAGGCTTCTTTCTGGAAAAGACTGCTACAAGAATAAGGCTAAATCAGCAGTGGCTTAATCTGTTGTAGATAATATAATTTATGTTGCTATGTATTATGTTAACGACTCTAAAACAATGTGCACATTATATTTTTTTTTCCTTTGCAATTTGGGATTCTCAGAATAAGAGATGCAGAGACAGGGATAACCTATGTTTTCCATGAGAGATTCATAGAAAAACTGAAAAATAAGATCTTTTAATAGTTCATGATAACTGTTTTTCTTGGCTTAAGTGTAGGTTTTAAAAAATGGTGCTCATTGTTTTGCTTGTAGTTCTTTCATGCATGGACAATCAAGCTGATGATGCATTTTCTTCAAGTGAATTTTCCAATTGATAAAGTGCTCTTGAGTAGTTTAAGTACTATGAATCACCAAAAACTCATCTAAGTCCCATAAAAGCACTGGCTGCAGAAAGCAGCCCTGGAAAGAAGACATATTGAGATTGTACTGCATGATTCAGCTGAACGGAAGTGTATTTTGTCAACACAGAAGAAGTCGAAGAACCCAACCGTTCTGTAAAAATGAAATTATAATCTGCTAGAAACAGAAGTTAACTCTGCTGCAGCCCCCCTGTTATATCCCTCAGTTGTTCCTTGCTGGTCGGAACAGAGATTTTAGACATGAGAACTTCGGCCCTTGAAAGACAGGATTTTTGTGGGATGTATTTCATTCCTCATTTCTTTCTCCACTTTTTATTTCAGTTTCTCCTCCCTTCCTTCCTAGTTTCCCTTGGCTTAGCCTGACTGTTGGAAGTTCTCTCTTTCTTGTTACCACTGCCTGCACCATTTGGACAACTAGTGTTTCTGAGACAATGTCTTGTTAGCATGAACAAATGCAATCTGTTTATTTCTTATATAATAACATTTCCACTGGAGCAACTTTCAGTCATAAGTATTCGTCAAGGAGATAGTAGTGATTTTTAATTTATTATTCAGTTCTTACGTAGTTTTTATTTGAGGCTACCTTTGAAAGCAGATAAAACTGTTCACTAAATCATAGTATTCAAGCTCTTCAAAATTGTAAAATGTTTAATAATGATTTCAAAATGTTAAGCTATTGCCCTGGAATTTTTCTTAATTTATGACATAACTTAGGGTTATAAAAGTGATTTAAATATGACAAGAGTTTAAAAAACTACTAATGTAGCTTTTTGTATCTTGGATAGCAATGTATTACCTCAAGTGAGCAACACAAGTATGAGGGTTTTCCTTGTGTTTGGAATTTCTGTCAGGATCAAAGGCCTTGCTCCCTGGATCGGGTCACAGGTGGGCTCGGAGGATCACTGTGGTCACAACATCTTTTCTGCTTGCTGCCACTTACGCAGCTGCAGGTTAGCTGGGGCTGGAGCCTGGGATGGTAGATGGCTTCCATCTTGCCCTGGTGAACGAAAATATTTTTGCTCACCTTCATCCACAGAAAACATTTTCATTTTGATTCTTTTTCCATGGTAATTTGGATACCAGTTAAGTTGTTTAACATGAGTTAGGGGTGCTTGCATGAGTGGTCTGGACACTGGAGAGAGGGAGTACAGCCAAGTCCTGGCCATCAGCTCTAGCAGGCTGCCCATTGATGCAAATTGCCATCAGTTTGGGTACTGCTCCTTGGGAATCTGGAGCAAGAGTGCCTGAAATGTGACTTCAGGGTGGAGGATACCCAAGAAAATTTGATTAAATTGAAAATCTATCCCAAGTTTTATTTTTTGGTGATATCATTGATTCACAAGCTGGTTAGCCTTACCTTGGGGATTAGCATTCTCATGCTATTCTTTGAAATGAAACACTTTGTGAAGGTGAAATATGTAATTAAGTAGCCCACACCCTCTGATAAGCTGCTAGAACAGTAATTGTAGAACAAGTAGGAATAAATATATTGTCTTTTGGCCTCTACAGCTTCCTAAGCAACATGGGTGATATCGTCCCCTCTAAAAAAAAAAAGCTAAATAATCTTGGGGGAGGTGTGGAAGGATGGGAAGCTATAGAAACATGAATGCTTAGTGCCCATTGAAGGGAGACATAACAGAGGATGCAGTTGTGCCACAAAGGTATGAAATGAACAATGCGTAGTTCTAACTCAGCCTAATCCTCTTGAAGAAATGTGACCCTCAATTAAAAGCTCTGTTTTAAATCAAGAATATTTTCTTTGCTTTACAGTTAAACCAAATCAAACTTTCATTCAGTTCCACACACACACAAAGGTGACAGAGCACTTGGGCACATCATTTGAAATCCTTATCAAGCAATTGAACGTCATTTGGAGAGATGGTGAGAAAACGTTGAGAAAGGCCCACCAGACTCCTGCAGCGGGAAACACACGTTGTGCCCCTGCGTGACAAACTCACTTTCCCTTCCAACAGAGAGCACATAATTAATTTTGCATTTCTAAAATGTGTCTGTTTGCAGTTTGACTGGAAACTTGCCACAGAATAATCCAGCAGTATGAAATGGGCACTTTCTCAGGGAACACCACTCTGCTCAATATTATTATTGTTAACATTCACTGGTTAGTTGTATACTAGAAATTTCGAAGCCACTGCTAGGGCTTTTTAAAGAAGTATGACTGAGGGAGCTGATGATGTGCTGCCTAGTCAGACGCACATCTCGCATTTTCCCCATATGCTACTCTGTACAACTCTGCTCACTCTGTTTACACAGCTGCCTCATCTGTCATCTCCCACACCTTTCCTGGGCTTTCCACCCTTCTTATCTCTCCAACACTGTGCTTCATGAGGCGCTGCTAGGACCTTGTGTAGTGCGAGGAGCAAAGAGGTGAGAGGAGCCAGGATGAGGGACACAGGAGCTGGTGAGTTGATAGAGAATTGAAGCAGGCTGTGAAACTTGACTGTTCTGCCCTTTACAATCTACAATTGTTTGTGCTATACTGTGGGCATGACTTTTCTTACATAAAAATCTGAGAAATGACCTGCCTCAAAGATGACTTTGTTTGAAATTTGGAGTTTCTAGTTATTTACCTTGAGGAACAAAATTACCTTGAATTACTGCAGGCTAACCAAAGCAGAGCTGACAAGCTGGCAGCGGTGCTGTGGTTGTGGAGACTAAAGCAGCTGCAGCTGAAGTTTATCCACAGGTGTGAGCATCGATATTTTCTCTGAAATAAGGTTAGTTAGCACTGAGGGAGTGCTCCAAAGCTCTTCTGAAGCCATTGATCACGCACATTACAAAGCGCATAGGAGTGTGTCAGCTTAAAAGGGTGCTGCTTGATGACTGGTGAAGTTGACCAAATCTCACCTTCAGAAGAAGCTAGAGATGAAAACAAGTAATGAAATGTGTGGCAGATAAGTTACATGGGATAAGCCTGGAAAGTGATAAACCTAATGCTTATCTTTAGAAAGCAGGGAAAGGAAGAGCCAGAGACTCATGGAACAAATAATCAAACTAGCTGCAAGGACAAATTGGATTTGTCAAGTACAAATTGTATTAAACCAGTTTAATTTCCTTCTGTGACAGAATAACAGGCCTTGTGGATTAGAGAAGAAGGAAGTAAGGGAAATACTGTATGGATACGTCAGTCCAAAACTGCTTCAAAGAACTGAAGGGAATAGTTAGTGGATTGCTGTCACGCTGGAGCATGTTTCAAGGGGGAATGTCCCAGAGGTCTCTCATGGTAATACTGGGTGTTGAATGTTCACTCAGAGTAAATTTCAGTAACAACATTGCTGATGAAATAAAAAGCATATTTGTTAAATTTGCAGAAGACACCAAGCTGACAGAGCTGCGAACACTTTGAAAGGCAGAATTAGGATCCAGACTATACCCAGTGTCTTGGAGAAGGCAATGACAAAAAAATACTGTGCGAGTTCATAAGTAAAACCCCTACACTCAGCAAGGAAAATCTGCACTTCTAACCCCCAAAAAACTGGGAATAGCTGAAAGAGCATAAAGGTCATGGAGAAGATCTGGAAGTTATAGTAAGTATAAGTTACTGATATGGCAAAAAGGTAAACATTGCACTGGACTGTAAAAAAAAAAAATTCACTTTGTCTGCAACATACATAAAGTTTTCTTCCTCTGCTCAGTGCAGGTGTAGTGTTCACCTGAAGAACAGTGTCCAGTTTTGAACATTTTGAGCACTTAAAGATGCTGATGAAGTAAGGTGAATCCAGCCATATTCTTTATTCTCCTTTAAACTCTTTGGCAAGATTAAAGGAACCAGGCTTGTTTGATCTAAAGAAGAGAGAAATTAAAGCAGTCAGATTAGCCATCTTCAAAAATATAAATGGCAAAGAGGGCAGGAATAACCTGAAAGAGGACAACAATAACCTGTCAATAAGCAGTAAGGAGCCTATATTGCATCAGGAGAGATTTAGTTCATATATTAGGAAATGTCTGAGAGCAACAACAATGAAGCATTATTATGGGTTATCTAGGCAGATGTTGGCATCTTCATTGTTGGGCTTAGGCTCTGGTTAGCAAACATTGCTCAGGAAAGACAGAGTATAGCTGATGAGTGGATAGATGCCTTTCCAAGTCCCTTCCTGTTTAGAGTAACTCTATGTATGTGTTGGATTAAATATCAGCACAGTAAAAGAAACTCAAAACAGTCGTCAGCCGCTGGATGTGATAATAGGTTTTTAGTATCAGAACAAGAGTGTTGTAATTTTCTGTCTTAGGTGAAGCAGAGTGGGAACTGACCTGTTGCTTAGACAATGCAGGCATCTGGCTAAACTATCAGATCACTGAGCCCAGCAAAATAGCACAGTCCTGGTCTCTGTGCTGTTTACTCCAGGAGCCCAGGAAGCCAGGCTGGGGAGGGCAAGGTAGATAGACTGAGCTCGTGCTGGGATGAAGGACCCTTCACAGGAGCATCACCTCTATCCTCTGGAAGAAAAGAGTGTATCAACGCCTTGGCTCCAATCCAGCACTGTCCTTTTCTTTCCTTTTGATTTTCCTGAGGCAGGAGTAGAAATATGCTTGTATGTTACTCGCCCTGTTGAGAAGCCTGTGCCAGCTTTGCAGAAGAGGGGGATAGCATTCCCAATAAACTTTTGCACTGTGACCTTCTCAGCAGCCATAATTTTAGCAATTCTTTCACTAAAGTCACCTTTTTCTGGGGAATACAGACATCTCAGAAAACAGTTTGAGGGTGCATGGAGTCCTTCACTGTAATCATGTGTTACAAGCCAACTGGATTGTGAATTGAAGATAATTGGATGCACTGATATAATGAGCTAAAGACCCATGTGACAATTAATAATTCTATCTATATAAAGTTCTAATTCAATATTTTTTTGTAATGTAACACTAAACGTAATAGAAGAATGTCTTCTTTCTCAGCTTTTCACAGACAAGCTAGATGAACCCTGCAAACTCCTGCCTGGACGCTTAGCCTGACTTCAGCAGGGCTGTTGGCAAGTATGTGAATTTAAGGAGAGAGAGAGGCATGGATTTACAAGAGGCACTAACTGGTATCAGTAAAGTAAAACCAACAAATCCTTATGCCGTGTGATGTGCCAAAAGTCATGTAACCATACAGTGTCTTTGCATTCCCCCATTTTGATCAGAGTTGCAGATATACAAAGGTGCAAGTCTTTGTAAGTACAGTAAACTTCTTTCTTGAAGCCTAGGATCACTAAGCATTGATTGAGCACCTCTTGTCATTAAAAGTGGAGGCTTTTCAACAGAATTCCCTCCTGTCTTCTGGAGATAGAGATGTGGTACATGTAATGCAATAATATCGGACTCCTTGGGACAGAAGTATCACAGCAAGGGATAAAAAAGCAGCTGAACCTTCATGGTTCCACTGGGCCCCTGGTGGAATCACAAGACAGAAAGTTCAAAGCCCGAATTGATTTCAGGTTTTTGAAGGACCTACTTGGTGATTAAAGAGTTCAGGTCTTCACTAAAGCTTTCAATAATATTTCTAACAACAAAACTCACTCAGAAAGATGGATGTATAATGGATCAATAAGAGGAATGATTTTTGCACTGCCAACCTGTTCTTTGCAGTCACATGTTAAAGATGAAGTGGAGATATTTTCTGTCAATCCATGGCTTTTGAGAAATTACTTAGCCTCCACTGAGTCACTTTGCTGCTATCTTATCATTAGTAATTATATATAAATAATACAGATGCTTCTCTCATGCAAAAAGGAACCCCATAGCATGTTAAGGCTCTCCAATCTTCAGTTCCAATCTTCTATCACTTTCTGTGCTGTGCAAATAAATTCTGCTCCCTATAAAGGCAAGGCTGGGCACATGTAGGTTGCAGTTAAAAATGGTCTGAGGTGCACACTGCTGGCTCTTGGACAGCATTTCAGCAGCCCACACTGAATAGCCTATGCTAAATTCTTAACCATGTTGTAATTATGATGGTCTACAAATATGACAGACCGACTACAGGAAGAAATTATACCTTCTTTTTCTTTTTGGAGCAACTGATATAGCTGAAAAAATAGGCAAGTTTTCAGGCACAAACTTCTCTGCAGATAGAAAAAGATAGAAAGCTTGTCTGTGTTTTTACAGCCAAATCAGCTGTAACCAAATATCTAACCAAAGATATCTTCCTTCCTGACAGATTTTCCCTACTGCAGCCTGGATGGCAGGACTCGTCAGCGCTTGCTGGTGGTGTGTGCTAGGCTGTGCTGGTGCCTGCTCTGGGACCCTCCATGGGACTGCAGTCACCCTGGGCATAGCAAAAGCAGGACAAGGCAGAGATGTGACAGCAGGAAGTGGGTGGGGTGAGGAGGAAAAAATCTTACCATTTGCCTGCACAAAGCCCACCTCTACCCTGCACCCCCCATCAGGCTTCAATTTCCCTTCAGCCCTCAGGCACCCCAGCTTTGCCCCTAGTTTGGACAACATTCCTGTCATCTCTGTCCAACCTGCCTTCAGCCCCGTTGCTCTGCTTCCATCTTTCCAGCAAGCCCACTCCCCACCCCGGCACCAATGGTCACCCAGCAGCCCCCTTCTCCTCAGGTACCGATTAGGAACCACCACTTGCCATAGACACCAAAGATGAAAAAGGAGAAATGCCACAGCTCTTCACTGAGCGCAAGTCCAAAGCTGTTCTTTACAGGGAAACAAAGAATCAAAGTTGCAAACATGAGAGAGAAATTATAGCAGAATAAATCATATCACTGCAAGAACGGTTCAGAAGTGCTAAGAAAGACAATACAAAATATGAACATTCCTTCTTAATGTTAAAATAAGGGATTTATTATTATGAAAGGAGTCTAAAAAGGTCAAAGTTTTTAAGTCACCTGCTACTTTTGCAGACTTGGTGACTTCAGCTTCTGTTCAGTTTGCTCAAGACCAGAAGTTCTTCAGGTCCTGTGTTAACTAGACCGTATTTCACAAAATATGGCCTGAGTACCCCTTTTTTGACCTCCCTTATCTATTTACTTAGACTTGAATTTGTGCTAAATGCAGGACTGGGAAATTTTTAAATGCTGAGTCAAGCTCATAATGAGGAAAAGAAGAGAAGTCCAAAGAGGACTGGTACATACAGAGAATCTGTTTCACCCTGGAGCTACTTCCACTTTTGTCTTTCCCTGTGCACTGGTCATGGTGCACAAAAGCATCTATATCTACAGCAAGCTGGTGTTCAGGGAGCAAGGCATTTCACAAGTCGGTGCTGGTGCTCCAGCTGCTGTATGCCTCGGGGACGGGTTTTTGTGAAGGAAAGAGTCATCCTGTGCCCAGAGTAAGGGCTTCGTCTTGCACACACAGCATAGTGCTCTAGCTGGTGCCTAGGTCCCTTTATTCTTAGGAAGCCAAATCAATATTGCCCTCCACTGGTCCTGAAACTAGTTTAACTGCTAATTTGGACAAAATTGTTGTCCAATCAGGAACACTTTGAAACCAAGACTCAGGTTCCTGAGCTGTGTTGGTGTTGTTCCACCTGTGCTACGAACTCTTGCTTTTCAGCCTTAGGTGTAGCGGGGACAAGTGGTGGTGGTGTGACTGTACAGTGGGAGGGGTGTACAAGCAGTGCCACTTCCTGTGGAGACCAGCAGTCTGTGAGGGACTTTTGGTTAGGGGATCGGTTGCTCAGCTTTTACTCAGGGCTCACTCAGTGTGAGTCTGGCATCATCCAACATGACACTGGTGAATGAATGTGCTGTCGTCAAAGAGTGACATTGCCATCGGGTCCACTAAACATTTCAAATCAGATCTCTAAAGCTTGTGATATTATGTTGAAAACCCATGTCTTCAACTATTATGTCTGCTGATGCTCACTGCTGGCTGAGGAGGAGATGAGGTGCCCTACTTAAAAAACCTCCAGGCACACCTGCAGGCACCGGCACTATCTCTAAGGCACCCAGTGAAGCCGGCATTTCTTGAATAACCCAGCCAAACACCAGCATCCAACAGCTCCATGCTAACAGCAAGGGAGATGAGATACTTCCCATCGTGCTGTCCTCCGCAGGCTGCAGGTTTATTCCTCAGAAGTGTGATGTGAGGGTATGTGGTACCAACAGGTTTCACCCCCATGCTGGTGGCGTGGAGGAAACCTGTTAGATGATAGGTATTTCTGGTACAGTGAGCAGCAGTGAAATGATTAACTGTCCTGGCATTTAAGTGCCCATAATTAGGCTTCCTGTGAACAGCCGTTTGAGATAAATAATAGAAATTCACACCTATCTGAGCCCTACAGCTTTTCAGCCTATTTGGGGCAGGCTGAAATTAGGTGTGTAAATCTCCTTGAGTACCTCTGCAGTTGTTTTAAGGAGCTCTGGCAGTTGCTGGCTTGGCCTCCCTAGCTCAGTCTTTTAACCTGCTGTTCCAAGCATCACGTCCATGAATAAAAATGTTCCTGGTTTCCAAGGCATGCTTCCTGGAAAATTACTCTTCTAAGGACCCACAAATCTTACTTCTGTCTGAACATGGCTTGATACACCTGGAATAGCTGTGGGAAATAAGTCCAGCCATGGCTGGTTGAAGTATGAAAGATTTTAATATCGATACACTTATTGTGAGTTATCATACGTAAGAAAAACTTCTTTAATTTCCACCATCAGTTTCTTTCAGTGAAGTTGGAAGAGCTGCGCGGGAGCCATTCAGATGCCAGAGAGGCTTCTTGCAGAGTTAAGGACTTAATTTTAGAATAATTTCCAATAAGTCACCAGGAAAGATTACGGGCTAAGGGTTTTTGCAGGATATTAAGAATTATATCACCCCTTCCAGGGCTATCTGCAAATCCGCTGCTGGTGCAATAAATAAGCCTGTGGTTACAAGAAGACAGGGAGCAACCGATGTCCTTGCAAACTACAAGAGGTCTGTTTTCCTGACAGAGAGGCAGTGAGAGCTACAGTTGTTGTTCTAATGCAGTTAATGGGTGACAGTATGCTAATTAGTCAGATTAACTAAGCGGGTGAGTCATGCACTAACCCTTCTTGAAAGAAAGTGCCCATTTTGAGATGCTAAATGAGAACATAAATGCAATCAGGTATAGAATTCTTGAAAGATAAGACAAGAGCAGACCTGCTTGTTAATGGAGCCAGTGAAATTAATTCTGCTTTGGAAAGGGGTGCACTTTTTCGTAGTCAGGGTTCTTTTTAATGGGGAAAGGTTCAAAACCTTCAAATCTATACAATGCATTTCACTCAGGTCTAAGTAGCTTTAATGACCTAAAATAACAAAGATATTTCTGATATTCTCTGCGACGTTTGTACCTTTGGAAAGACTTTTTTTTCCTTTTTTTTTTTTTTTAATTAGAGGCATTCAGATGTTTCAAATGAAGACAGAACTATAATATTGTGAAAAAGCTTTCTCATCTGTAATTGATGGGAAAGTATTAAAAATGTTTATGGAGAATGCTCAAGCTCTTATACTGAAAAACCACCGTCCCTACATCTGAGAGGTCGGCATTGATGCTCACTGGGACAGATGTAGTCCTGCTGTGGTGCTGGGTGTCATTGCTGAGCTTTAAGAAGATCTGTGCTATTTTTTTGGTGTGTGCAATTCCTTCTTTTCTCGGTGGCCACCTGCTATTATGTGTGTTAGCCTATTTTATCCTTTTATTTTTCATCACTCATCACAGCGTAGGCATCGAGGAGATGCAGAAGTGGTGCTAGCAGCCATGTCTGGGATACTTTGGGTCCTGAACTGAACATGGCTCAGGCAGCCGGGCAGCCCCAGCCTCTGGTCTGAAATCCCTGTCAGCTTGCCAAGTGCCTCACGTGGCGAGAGGAGGAAGGACCAGGTCTGGCTCCTGCTGCTCAACACAGGTATGTGGTGGTTGCTTGTGCCAGCACCTCCAGCAGTCCTTTGGGCACGGTGGGGCTTGCAGATGCATGCTGCTGAAGATGAAAACCAGCGTGGAGGTCAGGCAGTGCTGGGAGGAGGGCTAGGCAGAAGCTCTGAGGGAATGATGCCCAGGGGAGTTCTGTGGTGATTGGGACATTGTGAAAGAATCAGCCTTATCACAACTACCCTTGGGCACCGAATTCACCATGAAAATATTCTGCCTCATGCTTGTTTTTGAACATGCTCTGTTCACTCATCATTTGCCAGAACTAGTCTTTTTTCTTAAAGATTTCTGACCCTTCCAGTCTGATTTCAAGGCAGCTGCTTGGCAATAGGATGCTAGAAGTGCTGGCTCCACTAGTCTGCCTTCTTTTCTAACCCGAAGTCTCTACAGTGTCACTACAATGGCCACTGGTTTCCACCCCAAAGGTGGCTGCACTTAGATGATTGGTGAAGTGATGCCTATATATATTTGCAATTCTCTGAAGTGCCTTGAGGCTTGCAAAAGGCACTATATAAATCAATTAATAACAGTATCAGAGGTCAGTCAGCCAATAAGAATACAATTTAGTTTAATGAGAGATAAATGAGACAGACAGAGTGAGAGGCAAAGGGAGCTACAAGGCTCCCTACTCGGTGCCAGGCTCTAAATACGCCCGCTCCTTGCTTTATCACAGTTATCATCAGAAACACAGCAGATAATTGTCATTGCCATTTCTTAGTCCAGTGTAATATCTATTACTGGTTTTGATGTCTTACTCAGCTCTGTACCAGTACGAATTTAGGAAGAGTGTACATTATTTTCATGAAAACAAATATGAGCATGAGGAAGCATTTTTCCCTTGCGTGCAATTCCTACTAAAGAATTTACATTCTTCTAATTTACTGGTTTACTGCACCACTTAGTGCACTCCTGAGATGTGCAGAATGTCCTCGCAGTTAAGAATGTGCAGATGAAATTTACCCTTTTTGCACTGAATAACTCACTCTTCCCTTGGAAGTCACCATGCTCTTTCCTCCCTCTAAATCTCCTTTAACCACTCTAATAAAAGAACAGATTATTCTGCATAGTTACAAAATGGATCCAAAATGGATGGTTGGCAGTTTATTTGGATTTTAGGGTAGATATATATTTTTGTCACCAGTCTGGTACTAAACAGGTGAATGGAAAGACATTGCTTTACATTTGATTCTTCCTATTATATGAGACAGTGAATGTAGGAATGAAAATTCTCCTTCTAGCCCCAGACAAAAAGCTGGGCTACATAACCCTCATTAAAGCAGCATTTGATAAGTTGTCAGAAGACACAGAGGACATGGGGAGATGACCTCAAGTGGGGTAGGACAGGAGATGGGGGAGGCCTGTGTGGCAAAATGAGGAGGTGTTTTGTGTTTGTGCCACCCCAGCATCCAAGCTGCACAGCCTTTCGCTGTGTCTGTGCCCACACAAACCTGCTGGGGTGTGCTGGATGGTGCCTTGGGCCCTGCTGCCCTGGTTGTGCAGCCGAAGAGCTGTTAGTGAAGGCAGCAGCTCCTGTCCAGCTCCTGCACGTATTCTTTCCAAGGGTCCACAGGAAGCTTGTGCTGGGTGCTGAGAAATGTTCCAAGGCTTTGTATTATAGAAACAGCCACTAGCAACAGAGCATGAAACATGTATCTAAAGCAGAATAAAGCAGTATGAAGCACTCCTGGTGAGCAAGCCCATAGCTGTACGGCAAGGCTGACTTGGGCTAAAATTCAGCAGTTTAGTGTATCATCTTTACATGCAGAATCAGCTCCCCTGGTTATTCCTGGAAACTTATTTTCTTTTAGCTGTTTCTGCATGCACTGCATGTCTCTTCATCTGGCAGTTGCCTACATTATGCTGTAATGGGGTACTTGTTCAGACCTCAAGCCCTGTGACCATGGTGAAAGGAGGTAGAACAGACCTTCCTAAAGCTCTTTCACAAAAGCCAAAGGCAAATGGAGCTGACTTCATGCACATCAGCACTTCTGAGGTTGCATCACCCCAAAATTCCACCAACATTTTTGAGTCCTTTCACGTGCCTCAGAACAGCAGCCTGTGCAAATCTGGGGCTGTCTGCTTCACACTTAGGTAATCCACTTGCAGCAGCTCAGATCTGGACATGAAAACATTGCTTCTGCAAGGGGGGCTGCTCTTTGTTCTCTCTCCTGTGCCAAAAAAAGCCAGCCCTGAACACCGTGACAAAGGATTAGCTCAGGCCAGGCTGCAATGTAAATAGCCAGACAGAGAACAGAATGGCTTCTTTTATCAAATTTAACATCCCAAAGCTCTACTGATTTCATTGTCATTATGGTGGTGATTAATTTGACCCAGAGTACTGCCACCCACTGTTAAAGCCTTCGCTGTATCCCTGTTGATAGCTCTCATGACAGAGATTACAGTCTGCCACCGCGTTGTCCATAATTAGTACTTGTCAAAATGAGATTTGCCTATGGTAGCCCACTGTCCATGAGAAACCCATTCAAAATTAAACACACTTTGAAAAATAGAGGACAGTTCATCCTCTAATTGGAGCCAATGAGTACACATTGAAGACTTTTTTTCTTGTCTGTTAAGTGTTGTTCCAGGTCTAAACAATGACCAGTGTCCTCTGGTGAAGTAGGAGGGCACCGATTTTGTTCTGCTGCTGGATCCTAAAATGCTTGCATGGTTAATTCTCTAAAACAACACAGTTTAATTGCTTCATCTGAAACAGGGCTGGGGTCAGGGCACAGTGACAGTCCCTGCCACACAGCCAATGCCATCACTGCTGCCCTGCCCTGAGTGACTCGCCCTTGGGAAGGCAGTGGCTGGGCACAGCCTGGGGAATACCTTGTGCCAGGGGGACACCCAGGGACTCATTTGGGTGGATCATCACACATTTCAAGGGAATGGAGGAGAGAAGAGGGAGTGAAGACACGCAGCCTGTGGCCTGCCTGATGGGCTGGCATTGAAATGCGAGGTTTATATTGACCGGGGTGTAGGCTAGTCTGAGGCTCCGCTCACTGACATTACAGGCTCAACTAGACATGGAGTCTAATATACATCCACTTTGCAGGCCAAGGCTACAACCCTTTATTATTCTTTTTCCTCCACTGCAAGAGGAATGGCCAGTGTTACTGCAACCCTGAATGCAAAGACTCAGAAACCACATCCAGTATCACTAAGGATTACAACAAAAGGTTTTCTGATTGAACTCTGAACTACAGGGCCAGGGATGGACACGGTAAATGTGCTCAGAGTAAGTAACCACACTGGAATCAGCTGAAGTTGATGTCCAGTGATATTTTTCACAGAACAAACAGGAGAGCTGGTGTTTTTGTGGTTGGAAGCATGAATACATACAGCTATGAAAATTGTTCTGCCTTGAGCCACCACCTAAAAACAAGAGAATGGGATCCAGAGCTTGACACTCTTGTGCTAGTCAAAACAGACCACTGAAACCATGAATATACCATGGCAAAAATGAACGCTTGGAGAATAATTCACAAGAGGTGGTGGTTTGCCAGGCATAGTTCTTCACAAATGTCTTTCATTTTATTCCACTAAAAGAAGCAAAAAAAGCTTAAAAGACAACAGTATTTTTTTTTTTCCTGTGTGCCCAGTCACTGATAAAGGTGCCACGTTTTCCTACAGCAGGTTAATTAATCTTTATGCAGTCCTATATGTAAACTCCATTCACTAAAGCTTATAGGATTGGGCTCTGTACCTAAATCCTGGCACAGGCAGGTTATGGCTTTTGTCCTCCTCTTCAGTGGAAGTGCTGTTAAGAAGAGGAGGTTTTGTCTTCAGTAGTGCCAAAAACTCAGTTTGATCAGCTCTGACCTGAGCAAGTTACAGGGAGGCTTACTAAGGGAGGAAAGACCCCATTGCAAAGCATCAGTCCACGGTCACCCTGGACTGCATTACTGCATGTTAATGACAGAAACCTGGTCTTCTATGCACTGGTCAGTGTGCAGCTGAAGATGTGGGCCAGCTGGAGATCAGCTAAGAAGGGAAAAATTAGACAGCTGGCAGAGGTAAATCCATAGGGAGGAGAGACTGAGGGAGGAGAGACTGAGGGAGGAGAGACTGAGTCACAAGCCTAGAGAAAAATGAAGACTGGCAGTGTCTGGGCTTGCAAAAAAAAAAAACAACAAACGGCTGCTGCAAAAAGCATGGGAATAAACAGTTCTTATCCACTGAGATCAGAAGGAAAAGCAGCTTTGAAGGTTTTGTCACTTGTGAAAGTTTTAGGTGATCTAATTGCAGACTGCAAGTTTTGGAAAATACTTGTTTTCTCTTTTAGGTTCTTCCTGGAATCATCTCTTTAAACTAATGAGACATTTAAGCGAGACATTAGGAAGCATTTTCTAATGATGACGATGACTACATCCCGTCACACATCGCTACGAAGGTTAGGCGAGTCAGCAAACGTCTGCTGGGAGAGCGCTGGGCACTGCTGACCCTGCCATGGCATGGGGGAGACGGGAGACAACCTTGGCAAGCCCCAGTCAGCACTGCTTCGTATCATGCCGGCAAGCCTGAAGATTTACTTTCACCCTGAAGGTAATCAGTCAGTCGTGATTTTGACCTACAGTTTAATGTGCTCTCTTGCTATAGTTACAGACATCCTCCTTCTGGTTATGCTCCCTGCTGTGACCAATGGCATCTTTGCAGTTAAAGAGGTGGTTTTTAAAGGAAGAACATCCAAGTTTCAGTGCTGTTACTGAGTTTACAGTTTTAGCAAAACCAACAGCACAGCAGTCCTTGCTATGGTCTATGAACTTGACAGGTTTTGGGTGCAAATGTGTACGTGTATATTTATACACCTTTCTCAAAACCCTTAAATACACAGGAAGCAACAATTTTTCTGTTACTGTTTATGCAGCAGATCTCAGTCTCAGTATTCCCTATTCACAGCAAAGTATGTTTGAAGTTCACTTGCTCCATTCATACACAATATTCTTGATCAGCCAAAGCTTTTTTAAAACTTAATTGTTTTGCACAAATGCAAACAAAAATGCAAATGAGTTTACAAAGCATCAGGAACCGAATACTACACCAGATACACCAAGATAGTAGGCAAGCTTTACAAATACGATCCTTCCAGTGTGGTTTTCTGCAAGATGTTTAAGGGTGATATGAGGAACAACTTCTGAAAGATAAAACCATAAGGATTTTAAAGGTATTTTGCAAAAGAACCTCAACCGTTAATAAATATTTCTTTTGAAAACACTGCAATGATTGAAGGTATTTCTCCAAACTGAAGAACAGGTATTTAGATTAAGTGGTGAGACCATTTTCAATGAATTTAATTGATTTTTGTGTGTGTGGATGCTGAAATAAAATTCGGAAAAATGCTACATTTATTTTAATCTCTTTCCCTTATTTTCACTTTCTAAATAGGTTCCCTGTGTCTGTTCACTTCTAAGCCCAATTAAATTCAAGGGCAGCAGATCACAAAAGCTAATGCTACTTAACCAAAATTTCTACTGTGTGTAGCAAGAAAATCAGCAGAAAGTAGCTCAAGTTTTGCTTTTCTTTGCTAGATAAGACTGCAGATGTCATCTAGATGCTAATTGAAGTCATTGTACAATCGTGTTAGATGCCCTGTTTTCATTCAATATTATGGCAGGTAACATAGTACCTGTGTTCTTCAAGAGAGGATCAATGACACAAAGGTAGTTTTCTGCTGCAGGGAGAAAACAGACAATTAGAAAATCACTATTTGTATTCAATCTCTGTTTACACTGGTTGACCACATCTCTTGCGTACATTTCTCTCTAGCTTCAGAAATACACAAATATATCAGCACCAGAAGTCTCCTCTCGTTTTAGTTTGCAATTCAGGATTGCTTTATTAATCAACGCAAGATGCATTCATTGAACTGGATTAATCCTGCATAAGTAATTTTGAAATTTCCTGCTGAAGTTATTTTTCATTTCTGGGAACAAATCATTTATTTGGATTTTCATATATCAGGATCACAGAGATTTGCCACAGTCAGATTTTAATTTTAGTTACATCTGAGCTGGCTTATATATTAGGGCATATAGTTTTGCATGAGAGCATCTTCTAAAATCTGTAATTGGTGTGGAACACTGACATGCACAGAATACATCCGACAAGGTCCAGAGAGTTAGGTTCAGTTTCGCTGATCAACATCTATGCTGCAGATTAACTGAATCTTTTATGGCATTACAAGCCCTCCAGAATTCATTAGTGTGCTTTCCTTTCCCTCTAACCACTCTGACCTCCACTGCTGCCGTTGATGCTTCCTTCATCTGGACCTGAGGCTGAAACACCGATTCTTTTCCACTGCCACACTAACAATAAAATGAGAATGTGTATCTTAAACTGCTCAGGAGTGTATATGTTGGCAGTTACTGTCCTGGCCCCTTTAGCACTGTTCGGGATTTCTGTCTGCTTTGTCATGGTATGTCCCTTAAAAGCAAGAGAACTAGAGTACTATATTGGCGAGTGATTATAATACAATACAAACTGGTATATATAATGAGCTTTGGCATGGATTTTTCTTGGAAATTGGCTCACAGATGCAGCTAGCAGAGTAAATTGTTGTATTAAAAGCAGGAAGTGGGACAAACCTGTGAAAGCAAGCAATGCCAGCTTTTAGGAAGTGGGGCACAGCACCTTTGAACCCAGTGCTATAGTCAATGAAAAGTGTAGTTCTGAAATGCCATTTTTGCCCTTTTTAAGGGCATACAGATGGGTTGCATCTGTATGTAATGTCATAAAGTAAGCAACTGTAAATAAAGTCAGCAGCAACCCAGCCTTCTCACACTTCTCAGGCAGTGGATGGAAGCACAGCTCAGGACCAAGGAAATAGCTCTTATTCGCTGACTGGTCTGTTGTTTTCCATGCCCAGCTCTGCAAAAGTACCTAGGCAAGTTTGTCATGCTGAGGACACAGAGATTAATCTTTGGCAGGAAGGACAGCACAGAAGCAGAATGGAGGAACACTCCAGGTGTCCAGCTCCCAAAGACGACTCTCATCTGAGAATTGGCAGTGGAAGGGACACTTCCTCCAGCCCAGCAGGGACCAGGACTTGTGACATACCTGCTCTGCTTGTGCTTCCTGCCACCAGCAGCAGCTCTCTTCCCTTGCCACAGGTGCTGGCTGTAGCTGGGTGCTTGCCGCAGCCCAGGAAACAGAGAGGTGCCGCTGGGCATCTCTTTCATGGTTTTTGTGGTGCTGAAGTCCACGCATTGAAAGCTTGAACACTGTAACACCCAAGTACTCCGCTGATTTGATCCTTCTGCTTGACAGCTACACCACTGTAAATGATTAACTGAAGAAAACAGGAGCAGTGCCATCACCAAGTGCTTATTTAGTTTCATGTTTATTTCATATCCTCTTACTGCATTTTCTTGTGTTTCTCTTTTGCTCTTTGTACCACTCCTCCTGTCATTTCTTTCCAGGCTTGCTCTGATATGTGCTTCTCAGAAACCAACTTTGCCTTCCTCATTACTCCAGCCCTTACTTTCTCTGTGCCCTTATTCCGCAAGAACTTCACACTTTCTCCCCTTGCAGCCTCCTGTTCTCTACTTTTCCTTTCATTTTTACCTCTTCTTTCTCGCTTCATACCCTTCCTTTCTAAATCATATCTGTCCACTGCTCTTACCTTCTCCTGCATTACTTTTAAAATATGCATCAATCTCTCTTCCTTCGTTTCTCTTCTGCAATAAACTCATTAATGAAACAGTCCTATTCATTGTGCTATATTACCATAGTTGCTGCTGGCTTGCCTTTCTCTTCCTCATAAAAGATTTGAACAGACTGATCCCCTCTTGTTAGACCAGACTCTTTCATTGCGCCCTCATCCCACCCCCAGCACAACTCACACTTGCTGTAAGGACTGTCTTTTTGTTTGCTCAGGGCACCCACTGGGTTTGCATAAGAAGAGTCTGGTCCCTGACAAAGGTTCGTAGGCATGAATGAATAAGTAATACGTGTAGTACAGTAACTGGTATTGATAATGATTCTGCTTCCTGGTAAAGCCCCTGCCTTTACCTGGCAATGCGTCTTGTCCCAACTCTTCTGCTGCTCACCCGCGCCAGCACTTCCCCTCCAAGAACAGAAGTACCCATAGTTAGAAGGCTATCATCACCACAGGAGATACATTTTGAAGAGGGAAGAAATTGCCCCAACTAGCATTAAATCCCCCAAAGCAAGACTGCATTTAATAGAGCAGTGTTCTTTCCACTTATGCTACCACAGGACAGAGGAAGGCGCAGAGCAGTGCAAGGCAGAAGCATTTCAAAGATGTCCCATCGCATCCGCAGGCAGGTCAGACCCTACCTGGAGGCACCCAGGTGGGGCTTTCCCTGCTGGAAGCAGAGGCCAGGCATGGGCGCTCAGGGGGAGGCTCTGACTCCCTACATTTTACTGCATCGCTGCATTTACAAGGACTGGAGAACAACAAGGCTGTTATGTATGGCCACAAAACAAAAGAAGTTTACGCACCTACATGATAAAAAAAGTTCCAAAGAATTTAATGTAGATAGTATTTATACATACACTTTATAAGTAGGAATATGGCAGACAGTTGAATTAGTACATAAAGTTTTATTTAAAGTTTCCCCCCTACAAGCAAGCTTCATTTACACAGTCTAGTACTATACAAAATTTACATTCTTTGTGTGACTTATTCAGTTAGCACTTTCCTTGGTCATGCCTTCCTGAAAGATAAAAAGATTTACATACAGTCCTCATAAATCTTTAAATTATCTTGGTAAAAAAAAGAACCACTTGAAAGGACAACAAATATCCTTTAAAAATGGTACGTCTTAGTAGAGACAGGTGACAGTCAGTGTTTAATGGCAGACCTTATCCTGATCTTAAATGTCATTCAAGGTTTCTTCATTTAGTATCTTAACAAACAGTTTCCTTTTTATATATATTTATATTTATATACTTTCAACAGGAAAGAAAGAAAAAAAAAGTCATGATTGCACCAAATATATTTTACAAGGGATCCCTTGGATCTGAACAATATAAATAAATACAAAACCAACTAAGATTGCACTATATAGTAGAAATGGATTGAGAGTTCAGGATATACACTCCACCTTTATGAGTTCCTTAGTGATGCTCACTGGAAAACTCCCCAACGGCACATTCAAATATTAGCATCTTCAGATAATTACTTTGTTTAAACAATTTTTTTCCAGGCGTGCAGCTACCTCATCTATTGGGTTATTGCATTTGTATGGAATCAGTCTTTACTGCATTAGTCCGATTTTACAACTGTGTAATTCTGCTGCAAGCAAGGGAGTTGCACTGCAATAAAACTGGACTGATGCCAGAGAGAAACAGTCCATGGTATTTGCCCTCCATGATTTATATTGCTCTCAAGCATCAATATATAGTGTAATTTCTGTGTACATTCACCCTCTTTCTATTTTGTAGAGCAAATAATGAATTCTTTCTCCCATCTACTGCCTGTGCAGTAGAAACCAACCTCCATTAGTTGCCTGCTCCTTGCTTAACGCACTAACATTAAGTCCTATCGTGGAAGATATGTGCAGGCTTGAAAATGCAGGATCTGAGTCTCCTTTGCCCTTTATCTAGTGCAGACAGTTATAACTAGGCAAATTAAATGTCAGATTCTTAGCTGACATAAACCAAAGTACATCCACTGGCTTCAATGGAGCAATGTCAGTTTATACTAGCAAAGAGGATGGTCCTGAGGATAATGGATGCAGCACCAGTAAACCACAATGGAAGAATTATGCATATACTTTACTGAGGTGTACACGATTATGTTAACTGCTAAGTCGTGAAGAATCAGGCTCAAATTTTGGCACTGCTTTTGCAAAGCCAGGACAGAAAGACATAAGCTTAAAACATAGAGAGCCTGATCTCTGCAAGGGACTATGAGTTCATGAAGCGAGTCCTAAATGCTACTGGTCCCAGGTGGTAGCATTCTGAACTCGCTTTGCAATGTGTAAATAATTACACAGGCTATAAGGCAGTGGAAAGTCTAGCCTCATATTACTTTGGATCAATAGTAAAAATCTTTCAGAGTACATTTTAAGATCAACCACACAGGAGTATTTTAACTACTTACCAGTGCCTCTCCAAAATTGTGCATAATCATTTAAGAGTCCAAAGTAATACATTTACAGTTAAATGCAGTTGTCTTGTCTTTGGAAGCAATAGCACAGATGATCCTAACAGGTTAGTGAAAAGTAAGTAAAGGTTCCAGTGCTTCGTTAAGTGATCATAGAAATAACTTACTTTATGAACCCAGAATTTAAGCTGTAGGACCAAATTACTGTTATACTAATGAAAAAACAGCCATTCCATGTGATTTCAGTGAAATGACTCTGACTTTACACAAGTGTGATTAGAAGAATTTGATCCTAATCCCTAAGCTGCTATTGCAAGAAGTGCTCTGTAAAGCATGGCTTTCATTGTAGTCTGTTTTCCGCTGCACTTACACATGGGGACTTTGAAGGCAGAGTGTATTAGTTGCGAAGCTGTGCAAAAACTGAATGGTATTTCTTTACCTTTTATAATCTTCTGATGCTGTGTTGCTTGCAGAGCATGTGAAGTAGCTGTAGGTTAGGATTACAGAGGAGGAGACAATTCTGCAATGCAGTGTGAGCTTTTCACTATCTGAATTCTGAAGCATTCATGAAAACAACATCCTCATGACTTCAACACAGACCACATGCAGGTAGATACAATGCACAATACTGATCTTGTCTCTTCAGGCTGTATTTGAACAGTTAGCCTTCATTTTTTTTTTAAGTTAAATTTGATGTGAGGAATATCTCTGCAGCAGGAAAAAGTTAAAATCAGTCTGAAATGGCAGTCTGCCAGCATGTAATGTTCGGTGTGTTTTAGCTACTTGCTTCATAAGACACCGGCATCTATTTGAGATGGGACAACACTTGGTTTTTGTTTTCCTTTAGTTTGCTCCTAAAGCATTAAGTATGGAATAAGGGGTCAATTAGGGTAGCTTTGTTTTAACAGGAATCCTGTTCTAATAAAATATTTACGTCACCCGTCATTATTTTCCCAAATGCAATCAGTGTTCGTGTCAGTGCTCCTTGACTATCATTTGTTGTATGGTACGCAGGCTGGCAATACGACAGTTGAACAAGCAGGTCCTGCAAGTGGCTCAGCAACATCTCCTTCTAGTTCTGTCCAAGTTCCTTTCTCAGGACTATAGCAAATGGTAGAAGATTTGTAGGCTCCCTGTAATAGAACAAAACGTCATATTAAAAGAGGCTTTGGTAAAATCCAAGTCACACATCAGCTTTAAAGATGTTCAAAAGTGACTCATGGTTTTGAGCTCTAATTTAGGAGCCCTTCAAGAGGTTTCATTTTCATATGGGCTGAGCACCCAGCCTCTGCAAATCAGGCTCCTCTACAAGTGCCTTATAAGCAGAGCTATAAGCATATGGTCCCATCAATCACTTTTGCCAAACATAATCTGTTTTTTATATTACTCCATACCAGTGAATACAGTCTGATAATAATCCATCTAAATAGAAAAGCACAAAGGTGAAAAAATACCCCATGTTCTCCAGAAGTAGAAAACCAAACCAAAACCTGCCCCTGCAGCTACCTCATCCCTCGTCTCCTCTCTGTCCCATCTCACTAATATACAGATTGGCCGCAAGAACTCAGAAGGAGTGGAAGGGTCATTGCAGAAAGCAGGTACATACCATACTCCAGCTGTAGCCTCCTACGAGGTAAATACTGTCGTCAAGGACTGCACAGCCAGGGCCACTGCGACCTTCCAGAATAGGAGTCTGGAGAATATTCCACTGGTCACCTTTTGGATCGTAGCATTCCACAAGCATTACATCGAGATGGGAGAAACCTGGATGAGGCCATTGAGAAAAAAGTATGTGCATTATGGCATACTGATTATTTGTTTTACTGTTAAATTTATTAAATTACAATTACCATTTTATTATTACATTTATAACATCATCATTAAACTTTCTTCTAGAAAATACTGCCGTATACATTTAAGCCATTTCCCATAATGTTAATGTCTCACTATTTCGGTTCAAATAAATCTGTTGAAGGCTTTTACCATTAGTTCTACAGTCTTCTGCAAATCACACGTAAGACATGAACAGATCAGCAAGTAACACTCAGTAATAACCTATCAGTGATGCAAGCAGATTCAAGCAATATTCCTCTTCATCTGTCAGTGCTAATGCAAGTTTGAACATGTAGGAAAAGACTGTCCTGGTAGTCTTTCTCAGAAGTCAGCAGATCTAATCTATTCAAAAGTCAACAGATTAAATCTCGCTTGGAAATCAATGTCTAACAAGTCAACGTACTCTTGGTTACAGAGGGACAAGGTGCTTAGCACGACAGATGTGATGTTCAGGACCATTTTCAATTTTCAAGCTGATTTAAGGTGTACCCTAAGCTGTGATGTGAAAGTCTTTAAGATGACAGAAAATGTACAAACAGTGGTCCCATCCTTCTGAGACAGACAGAAAATGGCTCCATGCAACTGCTGCTTTGTAATCACCAAAGGGCAGATGGGTCTTAGCTCAAGACTCTCAAGCTGCATCAATTAGTATCAACTAAGTGAGCTGAACACAGGCACAGAACCCAGGAGTCCTGCTTCTTGCTCCAATATTTCAGCATTTCCCTATCTCACATTACCTTCTTTATTAGAGCTCTGCAGTAAAATTATGGTTTCCTTAATATGCTGGGATGCTTTACTTGACACTGCCATCTTCTCCATCAAGGTATGACAGAAAAGAGAAGTTAGATTTTCTGGAGAAGGGCATTTGGTGATATTGGAACTTCACAATTATAAGAGTATTATTTATATCAGGAATGAACAGTTATGATGAAATAATTTTTCTTTGCTGTGAAGTTTTCAAGGGGCCATGGAAAAGCCACCACAGTGCATCCAGAATATGTCAAAAGCTCTGTAACAAACTGCAGTATGCACATGGCTAGCTGTGGTGTGGTAAATACACTGCTAACACCAGTATACAAACCCAGCTGCACAAAGGAGAGCTTTGCCATGGAGCACTGCTACTCCCCCCGCAGTGGAGAATCTGTGGCATTTCATCTGCACTTCAGTCCCCTTCCTCTTCCCTTTCCCTGCAGTTCCTCCTTTTGTTTCGCTGTACAGAAGAAACCAGTTTTCCAAAAAGGCCCTTCTACCAGACAGCCCCAGCTTTCTAGAAGCCTGGATGTATAATACCTCTCACAACAGTAAGTAATTCACACATAACGAAGGCACCAAGGCCAATAGTTGTAGAGGCAAAAATGCAATGTTTATTAGAAGTTCCTTCTTTCCCAGAGGATGGTAGGTGAAACTGTATGGAAGAAAAGAAGGCATGGAAGGATGGAAGCAATTCAAGCCTATGCAAACTAAAGCATGTATTTCAGCTATAGGAGAGCTGTGACATGTTAACTTCTATTTTCCTAGGAAAAAAAGCCAGCACTGTGGAGCTCTGCAACCTCAACAGATTTGTAGGTGCACATGTGCAGGCAGCTTTTACCTCCTTCAGCCTGTAAGGTCCAGTCTAGGAACACTCATCACAACTGGGGGTGTGGAGCCCTATACCTTGCTGCAGGGCTCTCTGCACCACTGCTGTTTACCAGGGAGAATTTCCATCTCAGACGTTGTCCCCTACATGCTCCACAGACACTCAGATCTTCAAAGCAGCATGTAGCTGCGGAGTCTCCTGGGGACCCGGGTGCCAGTCATCCCGGCATATGGCCTGGTGTTACTGGCACTTAACATCACTTTTTCTTTCGCATTATAATTTCTTCTTTTGTTGTTGTGAGGCTTTTTAAATTTTTTCTCGAGAAAGGAGAAAGAAGAAAAATGTTGAATATAAACTGTCAAATATTGTCACGGGACACAGGAGCAGGAGCTGTGCTTTTTGTCTAAGTGGCTGGATTAAGCAGAATCTCTTTAGCAGTAATAGCAGTGGCATGTAGGTATTAAGACAAAAATACCAGATGCCTAAGCAGTAGTTATTTTATTATGAGCCCTTTTCAAAAGATGAAAACAAGAGGCCTCTAAAAAGAATTATAATTCACAAGCTACATTTAATACTAAAAAGGGATCTAAAGAGCCTAGTCCTAATATTTAATGGCTAGAGGGTTTTTTTTCCTCTCTCTTCATTAAATCAGGAGCTTGTTTTTGTATGTTGCTCTGAATAAAGCTCTCTCTAACTGCACATTTTGGAAAATGATTTACAGAGGAAAATATTGCTGGTACTTTTGGGTCAAAGAATAATCTGTTTGTTTCATTGAATTCTTGGTAATGACAAATTGTCCATGCCTTTGAGTAATGGAAGCTCCCATTTTTATTATCTAAAGCATGCATTACTCATATATTTAATGTACTGTTATAATTCTAAAATAATTTGCATAAAATATTTTTTAAAATTTGCTGGCTCAAGTGTCCTGTTAAATTGTGTTGCCTGTTTTATAATGTACCTAACAACGACTGTCTAACACAAATATTCTTTATCAGGAGATGGGCGACACTGAAATGCTTTTTCTCTATTAAAAATGTGACCTTTCAAATGGTTTCCTCCGATTGCATACAGTCGATCATTCATTACAGCCAAAGTGTGGATTGCTCGCTTTGTGTTCATGTCCTGTTTTCGGGCCCAGACGTCCATCACAGGGTCATAGCAGTACAGCCAGGGGACATATTCTCCATTGTGAACACCTCCTGCAAAGCAAATATACATCTGTTAATTAATGTAAATAGAGACATTGTGCCGCAGCAGGAATTTAGCTCTATGTTTTGGGGTTCTAGGATTTTTTTTGGTGGTAGTGAATGGTTTTGGGTTGGGTTTTTTTTTTTATATAGCAGGAATTATACAAGACACTGGCCTGAAATATATATTTTGCCATTGTGCACAGCTCCTGCGTGGGCTGCCAAAGGCTGAGGTAAGGAGGACACATAACGCCACTCATTTGTCTCCAGGTTGTAGCACTCCACGCTGGACAAGTAGCCAGTTTCATTTCTCCCACCGATTACGTACAAGTTCTTGTCAAGGCGACAGGCGTAGAAACTGGCTCTCCTGGAGGACAGGGCAGAACAAAACAAAACAAGCCAACAACAAACCAATTAGCCACATCAACCACTTTTTTTTCCCCTCTCCAGTTGACTGCCTGAACTAAGATAGCTGCTCCTTCAAATGCTGCTTCAGAGAGAAGTGTCCAGGAGCTTCACATGCTTACAGCTATCTTAGAGACTGTGGCTGCTTTGCTAATCAAATAGCATGCTCCAAATCAAATAAATATGTCATTTTTGGTATCTAAACAATTAAGCATGAGTAAACCTGGCAGAAAATAGCCCTTTTCAAAGCCGATTGTTGCTTTTTCACATCCATGAGAGATAAAAAGGTGCTTATTAATGTTTGGGGCATTACCTTGCAAGGGATGTAACAACTCAGTAAGACAAAGTGAAAAATGAGGTAGATAATGTAACAATAATAAATTATCTTGACATTCACTTTCTTTATGGTCCTTCAAGGGTCATTGTTCCCAATTTACTAAGAGAACCACATCATAAAAATTTTTCTTCAATTATCAGTTTTTTTCTTCTTTCTGCGGTACTGTAAATAGAACAACTTCCCTTACGCTAGGCACAACATTACATTTCCACCCTTTAACTTGAAAGAGGTCTGTTTCCATCCAACTAACTCTGAGAAAAGTTTTAGCCACCTGCAGTAAACAGCTCTGGTATGTCCCATCTCCTCCCCAGGCTTCCCTACAGCCATCCCATGACCAGGTGAGTTAGTGAAGCCTGGTGTGTGCGTCTCTAACCCGCCATCTAGTCAGGCACATCTTCAGGAGGGTTTCTTTCAGAGAAGGCAGGAATAAGTTCTCTCTCCTTTACCCAGCTGCCTATTGTCACAAAATCTGTGGTATGCTTTAACACTTGGGAGAAATTTCTCTCTTTGTTAAATGTGGCTGAGACTGGCTGGTGGTTTATAAGTTGGAGGAGAGGTCAGGCAGACATGAAGACACAGCCATGGGAACAGCAGGGCTTGAAGGGCATTCAGATCTGACACAACACTGCCTGCTTCTGGCCTTACTTTTTGGATTTGGTGCACACTTGACAGGGCTCCTCACCAGCTGGGGTCACTGAGCACCTCCTGAATACCTCTTTGCTTTCACCTTGCCTGCACATGGGTAGCATGGACAGTGTGGAACAGCACCCCTTGTTGAGTGGGAGTGGGCACACTACCACAAAGATAAGGCTGTTCGAAACAAAGATTGAAATAAGAGGACAGGAATACTGCTAAGTGCTTCCAGCTCAACTGACGAATTAAATAAGACCATTTAATTTATCTGTCAATGGGCAGATAGAAGCTGATGGCATATATTGCTCTGCATGGTCGGGCAGCAAATCGTGCATCTATGTTTTTATCCTGATTTTCTATGGAAACAAAGCTTATTTGATTACATTGTATGTGTATCCACGTCTGCCTGAGTGTTGTCTCCTCAACAAAAAACTGCTGGCTGATTTCACTCTAATTTGACAGAGGGTATAGGTGTTACAGGCAATCAAGTGCCTATATGCTTCCTGAGAGTATGTGACAGGCCAGAGGCAAGACAGCCCATAGAGGCCCCCAAAATAGGAAAAGATGCAGAGGTCACATCCTATTAGACATCAGAGAGCCTGCATGGGCAGGCACATGTTCTCCAACCCTCCTGTGTCCAGAAGCCACAAGGCACAAACCCACAGGGTGCCCGTCATCAATCCCTGGGGTGCTCATGCATCCACTTGTCTGTCCTTGTGCACCTCCTCTGACGAACCCGTTAGCGAACTGCTCTCAGTGTTTCTTTAGTTCAGGTTAATAAGCAGAGGTAGGTACAACTGCAGGCATTATTCTCTTAACTAGGATTTCACTGACATTATTCTGTATGTGTACTCCTGGTTTCATCCACACAGTGTCACTATAAGGAGCAAAAATGAAAGCGTCAGCGCTTCACTCTTCTGCTTGGATGTGAATATTCCCTCTACAGCTCCTGCCACAAAAATTTTAAGCTTCTGGTTTTTCACTTTTCAATGATACAGCGTGTAAGGGGCATGCTGCTAGATGATGACTTTTTAAACTGCTGTAAAATATGATTCAGATTAAAACATAATACAGCAATCTTTGCATGACAACTTTCCCCACAAAACTGGGAAGACACTACCCATTCTAATCAGATAACTGGAATGTACCTCAGGATCTGAATATGGACAATAAGACAATATTTTGTGGTTTTCTTCAGGATTTGCAAGTACTCAGCATTCACTGGTCTCTGAACTGCTTTCCCTTCACACCCCTTCACTCAATACTTTGCCTAAGTATACACATATAAAAGGGAAGAATTTCTTTCTGATTTCCTGAGATGATGAATTTATGCCCTGAAACAAGAAATACGACTGCCAGTCTGGGGTTTAAAACCAACCAGTGCTATTACTGATCCCTGCAATACCTGGACTGGTTTCAGAATCAGTTTTAGAAGTGACTTTGCTTTTTAAAAACTAAAGTTATCTTAATAAGGGTTAACATTACTATTACTAAAGTCAAAGACTAAAATGAAATGTGAAATTGTTTTATCTCTTATTTTGTGGCTTTTTTTCTCAGTTCACTTGGCCTCAGCGAGGACGCTGACCTGCTCACTTCCACTTGCGCTTTTTCAGGTCCTGGCATGACACTGTGCTTTTTGCTGGTCTTTAAACAAAAAGCTTTTAACTTGGAATGTAAGAAAAAAGATGTTTTAAATGTTATTATGTCCCACACACCTTTTCCAGCCCTGGGCTGAGCTGGCAAGATGCAACAGTATTGACTAAGATGTCCAGCTGAAGCTTGTGCCTCAAGTTCAGATACTTCTGCTACAAAGACCAGCAGGCATGTTGGTCTAACTGAACTGCTCTCCAAAAAGCATCCCATTGTTACTGCATCGTCAGGCAAATGTGTATTTTGAAAGCTTCTGAGTCACTTGCTGCTTCTCTGAACAATGCACACCTGAAAATAGTGCATACTTTTCAAAAGCATGTATTTTTGTCATGTTCTTCAAATGAGAAGAAACCACTGAAACCTTTAAAGAAAATACACCAGTGGCTCTGAATACATAACGGGATTAGACTTTTCTTTATAGCTCATACAGTAAAATCAATCAGATATGGATTTTATCATATGAGAAAAAAGTTTACTCATCAAATATTTCATACGGATTTTCAACTTGAGAATATACTGCCTGTGAATGAGATCCACATTTACCTGGCAGTCATTTCAAAGGAGCTATTATAGTCTATCCAGCCAATTATTCTCAGACTAAAATTCCTAAGTAGGTTTTGACTTGATGGACCATAATGACACAGAAAAACCCATTAAACAGTCTGTCTTGTCAATGGTGCCTGCATTATGCTGGCAGAGACAGGGCATGACCCTGTACTCCTTGGGGGGGGGGGGTGGGGAATAGCCTGTTGACTTTAATGGGAATTTTATCTGACTAAAGGAACTGGGAAACTGCATAAAAGCTCTCTCATTTGTATGATCTTCCAAGAACTGGGCCAGACCCCACCTCTAAAAGCTGGAACAACTCCAAGGAAGTCATTAGAGATGAGCAGATAAACCCTTAAAAGCATTTTAGAAGGTGTTTAGAAAGATTTGGAAATTCCTGTTTCCCAACAATACCGCTTAGGAGTCTTTAAGGAAAAATAATGGGTAAGCCTATGAGTTATGTATCCTGAACAAAAGAGGTGACAATTAATGTTGTCATAGTAAAGCCCCTTGCAGAGGGAACTATGTGTGAGTGGACCTTTACATGTAAATAACACTGTAAGGAGCTGAGATGCTAATACATCACAGTTTATTACCGGGCAGCTGCTAAGCAATCACAATGCACCGTGGAGTTTCTGACTCGTGGCTGAAGGCGGCAGCTTCCACCAGAGCACAAGGCAAGTCATGTTCCACACCTGTGATTATAAACTCATTTTCTAGTGAAACTGGTCACTGTGGAGGTGGAAAACCTCCTACTTGTCTGCTTTCTCCAACCCTCAACTATCTACTTCTGCCTTCTGAGCTTTGTCAGCCAAATAAACCCAACTGTTCAGCCAGCTGCATGTGCTCCTCAGAAGTTTTGCTTGCAGATACCCAGAAGGCCTAATTAGGGCACAGATCAGGCTCCACCAAATTGCTTCAGGCTCTGTACAAACACCAGTCAGCCTCCGGGTTCACTGAGGATGACTTGCACAGCGATGCACAATCTCACACACCCCTCCTGTCTCCCCTGCACCAACACCTGAGTCAGCTGTGACTCAGTCTGGGGACCTGAACCAGAGGGGAAGGCATCCCTCTGTTTTAAGGTAAATAACCCAGTCGTAGGGTTATCCCACAGTGCTGGCAGGAATCAGAGAGAAGGCTGGGGGCTGCTGAACCAGGAGCACCTCTTTAGCTAAAGCCTGCTCTTGCACTAGCTCTATTAACAACTAAAAAAGAAAAAAGAATTTCAGAAAGCAACTTTTAAAGTAAAGGATGATGTTATTAACAAAGCCAGAGACTATAATGAACTGCGATGCAATTTTTAATCTCTATTTATATGGCTAATTTTATCAGTTCATTCGGCTCCAAAAGAGAACTTACTCAGATCTGTTCCACTTGTGCTTTTTCATGCACTGGTACAACTCAGTATTTTTTGGTGACAAGCATTGCCCATAGTTCTGCATGTGGACCTAGGTCAATCAAACTGAATCCTGAACAAAGATCCTTCAAAAACTCTACAGACTGATATTTTACCTCTGGAAATTTGAAAAGACAGATATATTTCCATGTATCTCATAATACGCACCTTAAATCACAAGGTTGCACTGAGTTCAATAGATTTATGACTGCCAGACACCTTAACATTGTGGACAGCCAATAGAAAAAGAGAGATAATACTGACAGCACAAGGAATAAGGAACGTGTCTTAGGAAGACACAGTGAGATCTCTTGCACATTAGGTCCATGAGAGGATGGGTGTTGAACTGAAGGATGGACATTGAATGCTTTTCATATAACATTGTAACTTTGGATCTTCTGCCTTTGAGATTCTTTGTACAAAACATGCATCCTTCAGTTCAGGTTTAGGGGACTTTTTTCCTTCCAGGGTAGGATTTGGGATCCAGAGTTAAGTTTACGCCATCTTTACAGGCCACTGCTGAAATCCACATGCACCTCTGCAGATTGACATATATGCATTAGCTGACAGCAACTTCACTCAAAGACCACCTAGGATCAAGAGTCTTCTGACAAGGGGAGACATGTTCAGAAGAGCTTTTCATGGCTGGTGTGGTGAAACAGGATGGAACCTTCAACAGTTCCCTATAAGATATCTGACTATAATTACTGCTTGTTTACTGCAAACTCGGCATGACACTTCAGTCAGGGAACATGACAGGACACTATGGAGACTTCAGAAAAATCCTTCAGACTGTACTCAGGCAACCAGTAATTGCACACAGTCCATGGTTATTTTGCATGAGTTAGCACTGCAGGGTTTGGCATCTGGAGTTTTGAGCTTGGGAAGTTTAAAAAAATTAGGAGACAAATGGGATGCAACTGCATGCTGCAGTTTAGTGTCAATATTTTCAATGCTTCTGTAGGCCTCCTTATGCCCAGAACTAAGCCAAACTTCAGCTGCTCTTAGGATGATAAAACATATATTGAAAAACAGGTAGCAAGTTTTTACCTCTCTTGCATGGGTGGAAGTTGTATCCAGCTGTTAAACCTGGGATCGTATCGGCTAACAAAGTTTGTACTGTGTTTCCCTGTAAAGATAGATTATTTTGACACTCAGCTGTTTGTTTCATGTATTTAACATCATGATTGTAATATATATTACATATACTTCACAAGTTGAAAGCTTTTATGAAGGGTTACCCCTTTTACAACAACATATGATTACACTATGTGTACAGTAATAATTCAACAAATGGGGCACTGCAAGGTTTGAATTAGCAATTGCTAGCAGTAAAAGCAGATAGAGATTATTCTTGCTCTCTGTAATAAGATCTTGAAAATGTGTATTTAAATTTACTTATAGATGCTGTGGTACTTTCACAGCCACAATAAATCAAGCACTAAACAAAACTACTGCCCGAAAGAGGGCATCCCCATGGTATTTCTATGACTAAAGCGTTTCGTGTAAGGTAAAAAAATCAAAGGGAGAACACACACTTTTCTTTCTCCTCACATCATCTTTGTGGAAAATGGTAAAAAAGCCTTGTGCAAATAACCAGGAGCTGTGTAAGCCATCAGCACGGGGTATGCAGTGTTTGCACTAGATGGTTTATTCTACCATGTACTTTCAGTGTAAGTTAGAAGGAATTACACATGTGCATCCATGAGGGAATACATTCTTAAGAGTTTTATTCCAAGTGTGTTAGCTAAAATATGAAACATGAGCAACGCACACCAGCTAACTAGCTTATCCCTGCTGCCAAGCCCAAGAACTGTATTCACGTCTTCACGATATTAAGATTTCACCTTATTTTACATGCAGATTGACATCAAAGCAAGAAAACTGAAGCAAGAGAGTGCATGGCAATTTCCTGTAACACCTGAGACTTCAACAGATGAGGATCTCGGAAACAGAAACCTTTGTTTATGTATGTGTGACTAAAAAATTGAATTAGAGGCTTCACAGGCCAGCAGAATAACCCCACTGCGTATGTCACAGTTCTATAAATGGTCACTGGGTATTCTACAAGGTGAATATTTTTGCATTGGACAAGCCTCTGTAGGATTGGCTCGCTTTGCTTGTTTCATTCCACACTTACTTCGGCATGTGTAAATAGACTATCAAGATTGTAGAAAAGAATAATGATACAGCTAGAATTTATATTCATAATAATTTAAGATCATGTTCTACAAGAAAACAGAGGAAGAAACCATGTTGACCACTCTGTCTGGAAGCAAACTCATTCCCTCGCTATAAGCATGTTCTACACAAGAAGGGTAAAGCAGAAGATTGATAAATAATGCAGCACTTCCCTTCAAATCCAGTGAGGTGCCTAATGAGGACCAAAACCCTTTATGCTGAGCACCACTCAAACACATCTCAAGACACAGGGGGAGATCCCTATACACTAAGGGTAACTGGTCATTTTGCCACTGGGCTTAGTGAAGCGAGGCTTTGGGCTTGGTCCCTATCTGAATTCCTTTAGTCTAAACAGACAATTTACAGAGGCACTGAGAGCTATAGATTGAATAAATAGTAAAACACTAACAGCAGGCATCTAACTGGCTCTAGGTCTTACTGTTTAGAACATTTATTAACCTATTTCTATTTCAAAAAGCAGGATTTCAAAGCAATGTAAGTACTGATTGAAACTTTGGACTTCTAGCAGAGGTTTTAACGCTGCCATATTCACTACATCTTTCAGTTATTGGGGACTTCGGTGGTCACTGGTTGTATAGCAGCTTTTTAATTGCTGTCATACGAACCTATGATTTGGGGACCCTGGCCTCTTAACATAACATGTGTCATACACATATTCACTACAAATACCATGTATGAAGAAGATTGTATAATGCAGGGTAGAAAGAGAAGGGTTCAGTGAGCCTAGAGTGGGAAGGAACACAGGATACGGATCTGGTCACTTCACGGGAAGGGAGATGAAATCAAACGAGGACAGGCACAGAGAAGAGCTACTATGGCAACAGGAGGAACAGAAAGTTTACCTTATGGCAGGAGAAAAAGAACTTGGCTTGTTGCACCTAGGAAAACAAGAGCTGAAAGGGCATAGGAGCGTCATCTCAAATACATCAGAGGAACAAATCTCCAGCAGGGGAAAAACTATTAAGATGAAGGCCAACTTTGGCATGAGAATAAGGTGATATAGACAGTCAAGGAATACATTTTACTGGAAATTAGAATAAGGCTCCCAGTCATTTAGAGCAATTGGGTTCTGTAACAGTTTTCCAATATGAGTAGTGGGGGCTAAAAATCCAACTGCTTTTTGAACGTATCTTAGAAAATTTATGAAACGGGACCATGTGATGCCTCTGATGGCAGGAAAAGGATTCCATGACATACTTAAGCTGCCTGGTGTAACTGGTCTGGCTCCAGTTTAGCTTTGGACTTCAGTTTGAAAGAGAACTGTATTACTTTGCCTTGCTCATTGGTCAGGAGGTTATACATGTTAAGAAGCACCTGTCAGAACACAGAAACTGTCACAAGTGATCAGAAATCAGGATTAGCAAAGCGATGATGGGACAAAAGGAGGCAGATGCTGCTCTCTGCTCTCTACAGGAAGGTCTTTGCAGCCATGCCAGAAGGTGATGGGCTCTGAAGGTTATGAAAGTTGGTCTTAAATCCATGCCTGTGTTCTGCAAGCTGCTCTCATCAGTGTTTACTCATGCGGTGATCCCTTGTGACTGGAAAGGCATAGCCAAAGGAGGACATGAAAAAGTGAGAAAAAATATCTCGTATGCTCTCTAGGTTGTCAGAAAGTCACAGGAGCAGCACGGAGGGGGCATGGACGTTCCTCGGGGTCCATCCAGCTTCTCAAGAGTTTGCCGGTCTGATGGCTAAAGAAATGTATGGTGCTCCTTCCCCCATCTCAAGGATAATTCTTTCCACTGGAAAAACACCTGGCACATTCTCATTCAAATCGAAAGCCTTGGAATGCTCTGGCAAGACAGTTCCAGCTAGGTCCTTCTGAAGCCCCTTCTGTGCTATGAGGAAAACAGACAAGGGCCTTTACATAAAGTCAAGTGGGTACATGAGAGCGGTTCCCATGTCCCATGTAGCTGCACATTTAGAGCAAATCAGTTCCAAGAAAGAACTAGCCCAGCAATAGAACAGGATTTATGATTTCAGGTTGACTTTTTGTGACAAGTAAGATCCATTTCTCTTGGAGTAAATTCATAAAGAGAGCTGTATTCGCAATGCTCCTACCTCTATTATTCCTATCTTCTCTACAGAAGAATCACATACTGGTATTCACAGAACAAGGAAGCTGTCAGACATCTTCTGCAACATCTTCAGCTCAGAAGTTGATCTGGGTGACCATCTCACAAACAGCTGTGCTTGACTCCTATCTCAGATGCAGGATATGTACTCCTTCTAACATCTCTCCATCACCTTGTGACTCAGTTTCCACATCTTTAAACTGTGGATAATTCTTTTATCTTCCATGTGATATGGCCATCTAATTATAAACTGTCTGGAACAACCTCTTATTATCTATATGCCTACCACCAAGCACAACAGGGGCCCTCAGTTGTTGGATGTAGCTGATGGTCCTAATAATAATTGTCATTAATGATACCATGCTATCTCCTGTTTAATATAAAGGAGATTTAACAATAGAACTAAAGGGCTCTTCTCCTGAGACATTTAGGGATAATTTTAACTACACTGGAAATGTGCTTATAGGGTGGACTGGATTGTTTGTCTCAGGTTTAGGAAGTGAACAGATGTAACAATTTTCTATAATTTGGTTTAGTGCAGATGCTGAAATGGGGCATTCACAATAAAATATATGCAGTATATGTAATTTCAGCTGGATCCTCTGGTGTTTTAAAGTAAAACTGTGTACCTGCAAGCTGTTTTATGGTTTCTCAGTCATAATTATCTCTGTTACACAGACTGCTACAACTACAACTCTTTCTTCGTGTGCAAGCTTTTTAACAATGTCTTGACAATTTTGTGAATTTTGCAAGGCATGGTATTCTCCTTTTGCTTTGCTCAGAAGCCTGTTAAATTGTTTAATTTCTCTTTGCGGTAAATTTATGAAGTAATCAAATCAAAGAAGGTAGCAGCAGATAATCTATATGAGAAGCTCTTGCACAAGACTAAAAAAAGGACCAGTTTAAGAATCTCAGAGTCTAGATAATTAACACATTAACAACTTGAGCTGCGAGTATCTTGCTTGACAATAGAAAAGCAGCATTCATCTACTGCAATTGCATTATTATATTATGACTGGAAGGAGACTGAAAATGAAGGTTAAAATTCTTAACAGCTGCTGCCTGGTGCATGCACTTGAAAGAGTCTGTTCTGCTGCCTGTGGCATTTCTCAAGGGATGTGGGAGCTGATGAATGACAGAGATACTAACGCTAAAGTACCAGATATTTTTTACATTAACATCTAAAAGTAGCCTTTATTAGGCTCAACAATTAGGCTGAAGGTCCTCAAAATCCCTTGCTAATGAGTATATCGGCTGACCCGACAAAAAGACGCAGGAAGGCAGATGCTGCCTCTGCCTTTTAATATTCTATACATACCATTAGGGTTCCATTGGTCTTCTCCTCCCAGCACGAACAAGAAGTTTTCCACTTCCACGACACAGTGATGGGCACTGTTATATGGCATAACTGCAAGGAAAGCAAGAATTCTTTATCAGCTCAGGGCACTGATTCCATCAAATATTTCCAAAGGTACAAAATACAACACTGAGATTACATCTGCATGAAATAATAGAGGAATGCATCATCCCAAGCATCTATGTCCACTGACTTAGTAGCAGACAAAGCCACTTATTAGTAATCTTATGCTATTAAATCTTACAAATAATTAAGGAAAAAAGCTGGAATTCTGGTCCCCCAGTGTCCCTCTCTCCCTGCCCAAGTGCCATATATGCTGTTCTAAAAACAACTTGTAAAAAGGGGTGAAGTTGCCTGAAATTTCCCTGAAAATAAGCAGATGCTAGGAATCCTAGTAGGCTAGGAAACATTAAAAAAAACCTCAGCCCAGCTTTGTTGTGCTGGTAATGTTTCCAGAAGAAGAGTCAGTATGTTCAGTAGCTTTCTATTACACAGCAATGAACAAGCTGCATTTCCATACAGTTTTAAGTTTTTAAATTAAGGTCCTGCTGATTTAATGCCTTTTCCAAATGTATACGCTTAATTTCCTGTACAATGTCATTAGCAGCACAATCACACATCTTCTATTCATCTAATCAGGAAGCCCTTTGTTAACAAAGATCAAAACTGTGGCATTAGGTTTACAATATCCCTTTTTTTTGGGGAGGTGTCACAATTACTACAGACCAACTACAGTCACAATAATCTATTTTTTTAAATTTATATTTTCCACTGCAAATGGACGTAAAATGAGGACAAAAATAAGGACATAATATGCACATATTGTTGCGGTGTGCCATACAGTGCTATTGTGATATTATATGGTAAATGTAAACTTACACAGCATTAGTTATCATACCACATAGAGTAGTTTTGGCCCAGTGACACCAGTAGGAAAAATGATGTCCTTGTTCAGCTCATCATATGGGCACCTTAAATCTAGGTGAGGACAAATGGGGAGGTGATGTGCATGTACAGGCAGGGAACTTATTGCTTGACACGGATCAACAGAGCACTTAGGAAACCAGTGCAGTGGGAAATCAATATGACTCAGGGCCAGCTCTTACTTTGTGCTCTTTTGCCAATGCCAAAAAAAAAAAAAAAAAAGGAAAAAAGAGGCAGCCTATCTCACACTTGGATTATTTTGGGTGATATATCTCTCATTTCATTTGTTTTATTATCTTTTATTTTTCTCAGAATGCAGTTGTGCGGTATAGCATACGCAAATAATAATAATAATAAATACTCACAGCTTTGTTATTTAGGACACATTTTCTTAAAGATCAAATGGGCTCATTTAAGCTTCTTACTGAAGTTTTTGCCAAGGCAATGATGAATAAGTAAGGTATGTTTTTAGTTTCTGGTAAAGGTCGAATATCATTTTCATAGTACTTTTACAAGTTATGTGAGTGAAACAGTTTTTAAATTGAGCAGTCAGGTACAGTGAAAGTTCATTAATTAAGGTTATATGTTACGAGTACACTTTATGTAATTGGGAAGTAATCCTATACATAAGATTTAATACTACCTAAAGGTTCCTACAGTGGGATGGAAGAATAAAAAAATACTTTTTTTATCTTCTTAGGCCCCATATCATATTTATCTCATTCTTTAACCTTAGACATTTTCCTATTTTAAAATATCTCTCAAAACCCCAGCACCTTCCTTGATTTGGGGATGCTTGTACTACACACTGAATTTCAGTCTCCCATGGGAAATTTGCTGTCTTCCTTAGATGTTTTTTGGAACCCCTCCTTTCAAGAAGAGACTCCCCAGGTTCAGTCTGCAGGGGTTTACCTAATCCAGTGCTCTGTTACAGTTTCCAATTAGGTCCAAGCCTGTGGCCTCAACCAAACACTTCTGTTGGTCAGTCTGGAGAGATCTAGCCTTTATCAAAAGAATTGGCTGCAGGCAAGACACATGTATATTTTTCAGATGTTGTGTTTTTGTTTTTGCCAACACTTTTGTTTATTTATCCTCCATATTGACAAAAACAGGGCCAGTAGAGGAAGAAATCATATTTTAAGCTTTTCTGCAGTTCTCATGCATATGAACTATGCAATAAGACTCCCATAGTTATGATGATAATTAAACCTTGAAAACTAAAGGGCTTAATCCTGGCTCCTACTTAACTTGATGGCAACATTCCCACTGATACAGGATTGGGCCCAAATGACCCGAACTACCATCCATAACTCACAGGAAAGCTAAAGGGAAGCTTGCCTTGGAAAGGAGGGTAGTATTGGGGCTTCAGAGGAAAGGTGACTGCAGTAAAACACTGCAGACCTTTATTATGACCTTTGTTTCTCATAGAGCTTTGGGGAAAACTCTATTCCTGGTCTCACGAATCTTCCCATGGGGCTGGAGAGAGCTGCGCAAAACAGGGAGGATGAAGCAACAATGTGGACATCTAAGAGGGAGGGAATTTCGACACTGAAATTGTGAAATCGCCAACATCGCGGTCTTTCTCCCTGAACATTTTCAGGGTCCCTCAGAATCCTGAGCTATACACTGAGAAATCCAAACTATAGGAATGAACAGGTTCTTTTACTGCTATAAACACACCGTGAAAGCACCAGAAAACTTGTGCTTTAAAATGTTCCTTATGAACGCACACCCATAAAGGACCTAGCTTTTTGTAGATACAGTCAAAATTACATGGCAATGAGCATGCTAAATTCATTCTCTAGTAGGAACAATCTTCTCACACTCACTGGGATTGCCAGGGTGTAACAGGAAGAATTTGACCCATCACACACTGTGGCCAGGCTGCTGCTTTCGTTAGTTTTATAGGAGCTTTTGTCTGCTGTTTTGCTTTAATAGTGTGAAAACCCCATCTTCTCATTTCTCCATTTCAACTCAGTGGAACACCTGCCTGCCCCACAAAAAGGGTATTTGACGAGAAGTTTGTACGCCACGCTCAAACACAGCCTGGTGTGAGTTTTTAGCGTGTCAGTCAGTGAGTTAGAGGGAAAGGGTAAGGAGAAGCTAATCAGGATGAAATGAGATTAAAGGCTGTCTAATTTTACAGCAACTGTGATCCATCAGCCACTGTGAAAGTGACAGTGGAAATGAATGATGGAGACAGACAGGTGGGGCTGTACATTTCACTGATTTATCCTCAAATGCACTGGGCCTTATTTTATTGAGTGAACATGACCGCATTTATCATGACTGTCATCTAAACCCACTTCCCTCCATTTAAAAAGGTCACTTTACTAGGAGGGAGTAGGATAGAGGCACTTTCAAAACAGATTTAAAATTTAATAACACATGTTTATAAAACCCAGGGCAAGAATTCTCAACTTTATTAAAGACTGATTTAAAATGAAGGAGAAAAGACTGTTAAAAAGAGCAGAAGATGAAAACAAGCCATGGTCATCTGAGAAACATGCTATGCTACCAAGGTAATGGGTTCCAGAGAATTATGTGAGATGGACAGATATATACAGATTAGTTGGAGTGAGCAGAAACCATCTTCCCTAAACCTCTACCCCTCACACACACTTCCCAAAGCTTGGGAGGTCTATGGTTAACAAACTTATGCTTTCCTGGACCAAGAGCACAAACGAGTCCAAGCAGCTATACTGAAGACAGCAGCCCCACCAGTCCCCTTCCCATGCAATTCATATTCTGCAATAGCAGACCTTTCGTAAGGTGGGAGGTAATTTCTCAGGTACAGATACGTAACATGCAGAGCTTTCTGGGTCAAAAGGAAATGGGTGATTTATACTTGAGAATGATTTAGAAGGCAGCGGAGCCCAAGACTGCAGCGGCGTTTGCTAGGAAATACTTCACAAATATCAGTGACATTGTGCAGAAGGTGACATTCTTGGATGTTCTTCAGATGCAGACGCAGGTGGAAGACACAGCAGCACTCCACACATCAGGAGAGCTGTCCTAAGCAAAAGCTTCTCACATATCCCAAACCTTAGCTAAGGAAAGGCACCAGATAATGTTCTAGGACCTACTTTCAAAAACAGAGTCTACAGCTTATAGCCAAACGCCTATGAAATCAACACTCTCAACCATAACGCCTACGAGGTCATTCAGATGCAATGATGCTCCAAAGGCACCTCCAACTTTTGTATGGGGGTGATACTCACCTAACAAGCAATAGCGCGTGCTGTTTGTCTTACCCGGTTTTGCTTAGTTTCTGCCAAAAATTGCACATTTAGGAAACAGCATCTGGTTGTTCTCTATACATCAATCAAGGTGTCATCAGGTCCTCCTTCTCCTTACATCTTCCCCTGTCTATCATCACTTCAACACTAACTAGAGCAGGGAAGAAGGGGGAACAGGAATGGCATTTCTCAAGACAAGAGGAGGGATGAGCTCTGGTCCCAGGAGATCTGAAAGCTGCGATACAGCCCATAGCCATTCCCTGCTCTGCTTTCAGAAACTATACTTGATTCTTCAAAGTTTAAAAAAAAAAAATAAAAAAAAAAAAAAAAAAAAAACAAACCCAAAAAAACTCATAGATTTTTCACTGCCCTGAACTGTTCAGCTACTTGGGATACAGGAGGTACTGTAAGGAAAGCCAAGAAATCTCTTCCTCAGGTACTGCACAGCTTGAGCACAGCCCCTTCAAGACTCACTACATACCAAGAAGTCATGCTTATCATCTCTAATGACCTGCGTGGATGACGCAAGAGACAAGTGCGTTTCCAGAACCAGGATGTCATTATCAGAGGACATATGAAGTCAATAATGACCTTCCACAATATTAACAGCCTCACCTGTTGGCTACATAATATTCAACTACTGCTTTTTGAAAACTGGTTATTTCCACGGCTCTCCAGAGGGCAAAGCAATGTGAGAAGATGTCTCTTTCCAGTACAGAAGACACCTACAAACTCACTTCAGGAGACTGCGATTTGCTCATGGCAGAGATGCAGTATTAGCTTCATTCCCAACCCCCTCTGCAAAATGCTGGACAGACCACAGCTGGTCCAATTATTTCTTGAGAACAGAGTATCAGATACTGTTCACCTTTCTTTGGTTCATACATCATTTGCAGGAAAACTATGCATTTATTACTGAATGTTACTTCTTACTTCTCACCAAGGAGGTTATATAAATAAACGCTAAGATTCCTCTGTGAATTGTTCACTTCAATTGTTTGTTATTTAATAACTGTGGGGAAAAACTGACCACAGTAAGTATGAAATTCTTGCCTCAGTGAACTTGGTGGGAGCTTTGCCATTGACCTTAAAAGCAACAGGTTTTTCACTCACTGGTATTTTCTGCTCAAAAGATAACGAAATGAAGTTGAAAGAGAATAAGCAACAGTAGATGGCAAATACTTCTGTTAACATTCCTAAGGCCAAACTCCACCCTGTCACCTAAAATTCAAGCAAATACGTGTAAAGTCTTTTTTCTAGTAACATACCAACGACAACCTTGAGTCTGAGCTTAACTCAGTGGGAAGCCCAGGACAAGCCAACAGCAGTGACCATAAGCAGAAAATCTTAATGTGAAGCACTGTGCCTTGAAGTCACCTTTAAGAACAAATAACTGACACAGCCCTGGTCCAGCTGCACCACAGAGAACTCTATCAGCTCAGCTAGAAACTTCACTACCTCTTCATCCCCATGCCAGTTCTGTGGCAACTCTATTCAGGCCAGCAGAGACAGGATGAGCACAGGGCAGCTGAGTTCATCTAGCACACAGTCCCTACTTCAACTGAGGCTGCAGGTAAGCAAAGGTAATACCACCCCAAACCTACCCTCGATTCAAGAAAACATAAGCAACTAAGAAAGAGTTATCTGAGCAGATGAAAGTCCTTGTAATCATTCACAACACAGTGAATGGTATTTCATATAATTAAGGTATTTCATATGTATTATTTCACATTATGAATATATTTCTTATTAATGAAAATAACATTTTTTTCATTCAAATGTTAGGAGTTATTATTTTGATACATTCTCTGGAATAACATCAGCCAGACTTTTTCAGTGGGGTTCTCAGCTTAATTGTTTTAATGGGCTAAATTTTTCATATGTGAGCATCTAAAGTAAGACACTTGAATTTATGCTGACACACCAGCTGGGGCAAACACACCACCAGGAATAGATGGCATGCTCAGCTCCTCCCTGAAATAAATTGTTTTAAAGCTACTTGGGTGCAAGTTCTGAGTACAGACCTGTCCGCTTCCATGGGTGAAATTCACCCTATATCGCAGAATGTTCTACTGGGTTTTGAGCAACTGTTTGCAAAGACAAATTTTACCTATATATTTTCAAAGCTACAAGCACCAATTTGGATTTCATTTGAATAATAAAATAAAGCTACCTACTCGGATCAATGGTGTCTGAATAAAGTAGGAAAATACTGCATTCCCACCTTAAAAACTGATGTTCCTGCACCAAAATCCTGCACTGTTGTGTTAGGAGACACTTGTCCACCAGTGTGATTTACGCAATGTTAACCTCAGCGATGGCTACTCCCCAGTAGAATATGCTATGTACCTACTCAGCCCTGGACTTAAAGGTAAAGCCCAACATCCCAATGTGACATCTCGTCACATTGTAACAGTCTCACGTTGAAACATTCATGTGTGACATTTCGCACAACAAAATCTCCTCACGGACCAAATGATGAATAGTCCCTGATGGGACAAAATCACAGCAGAGTTGCCAGAAAGCTCCAGAAAGAAATACTATTATGTCCCACTGGAGGCTTTTGGATCCTCCAAGATGTCAGCTCAAGGACATGTATTCCCTTTTCTAACAGTGCCACAGGATGGAAGACCCTGACTAGGAGTGGTGCATTAATGCCCAGCTGCTTGTGACCACTTGCATCTATTTGTGGCTCCATTTCTATTTGACCTTGAGATGCATGCATTCTACTGATCTCCTCTGAAGGTAACCTTCCGAGCTCAGGTCAACCGCAGCTACTCCTTGCGTTTTCCCGGCTGGATCCTGTTGGTGCTGCTCAGGGACCCATGTTTTTAAAAGAATTCATTGCATGCAGCAAGATTTTACTTGGCCTCCACTGCCCCAGAAGTTGAATCTTTTCCTATTTTCTCTCTCAGTCTCAGTACTTCCTATTGTGCTCTCCACTCTTAACTAACATATTATTGTACAGCAACCAAAAGGTATTTTTCTTCCCACGAAGTCTTGAAGTCATTCCAGAAGAAGAAGAAAAACGTGATTTCACATTTGGAAAACTACATGGAGGAGAAATGTGCCCGCATTTCACTGTATTAAAACAGCAATTTCTATACACTTAAGTTCACTCATAATAGAAAAATTTAAACCTTCGCTGTTATGTATATTTAGACTTTTCCTTTTAAATACTTCAATATTCACAAAAAAAAGGTTTTGTTCACACGAGGATCTCTCACAAATCTAAAGCTCTAGACATGAAGCAGAAGAGCAAAAAAGCTTAAGATGTTTTCTTTCCCAGAAGAGTTATACCTTGTATGGGTATCTGAAGAAAAGTTTAAACCACCACCAGGCCTAACTTTCAGCATGCTCAAGCACAGCATGCACAAGCAGAAGTGTCCTACCCAGGCTGACCAAAAAACTCAGGAAAGCTCAGGAGTCTCAGACAACATACAGTCAGGGTGCTGAGGGCACCAACAGGACCAATGGCTCTGACTAGCCAACCTCCCCCAACACCACCTGCCCATGGGTGCAGGATCCGCGTTTCAGCTCAGGCCTAGGCAGCCTGGATGGGGCCTGGATGGGCCCCCTACAGGTAAGCTGCAGCACATCTCCAGTCCTGTCTTTGGCCTTGTCTCCTGGATGGACGTTGGACCCATGTTGAGGACCTGTCCTCATGGACCCACCAGCCCCACCATGTCCTGACACATACCCATAGGTAGGAATGTTGCTGTTTGAGTGAGGCCTAGAGCCCAGACCTTATTGATTCTGCATGTCCATACCAGCACCCTGGGAAAAAAAGGCACTTAACAGATGCCCCAGCAGAACTTAACATTCTCATCACCACCAAAACAGTCATTCTGAGTACCACAAAATACATGTCTTACTGTTTACACTTTTTCCATGATGGACAGAATTAAACTATATTTAATTAAACTATATTTAATTAATATTATTCTTGCTCAGGATAGACAATAACAGCCCATTCTAAAATGTACTAACCACTAGGTGCACAGATACAAAAGGAAATACAGGAATCAATCCACATAAATTGGGTAACACCAAGACTGCTTTCTCCAACATAGGAGAAATGTTTCCAGGCAGAAATGTTGCTCTCCTAGACCTCTTCCCACAGATGGGATCCCAAGGAAGTGAAATGGCAGACCCATATTTTCAAATTTAGGTAAGGGAATTTGATGTGGGCAGCAAAACCACATACTTATAAAACTGGCAGATGACTTACTTTGTAAATCTATACACAGAAAATGAAATGAAAATGCATATCTGGAGAAAAAAATATCCATTCATAGATTTGGACTAAATTTATGTTAATTTTCTTCTGCTTTCTAAAATAAAAGTATTGGTTAATATTTTCAGAAAAACTGATACATAAAATGTGTTGTGATGCCTAATCATAACGATCACAAATATTCACTCCCTATGAGCACTCATGCCAGAAATTTTCTTCTGTCTCCTCAAAAACTTTCTGTGGATTTAGAAAGCACCCAGTCAGGAAACAGAAGCAAACCCATGTTTCTGAATACCAAGAACTGAATAGCAAGCTGAGAATCATAGCACAAGCAGCTGCTATTTAAATCAAGCAGTGTCAAAATTCATGTGCTGAACCATGTTCACACAGAATCACAAATAATTCACAAATCACACACTAGTGCATGGTCATGGAGTGCTGACAAGTAGGATGAAAGGTCAGGTTAATTTAAATCACAGGCCATGCTGGGACTGCAGGATTCGACATGTACAGTAAAGTAGTTGTAATCAATCCCAAATACTTAAAATATACATAACTAAGTCTCCTTGACTGGCTTTCATTTTTTGTTGAAGAATTTAATTTTGCAAACAGCATTGTTCATGAAAGTATAATTTTCAGTTAGCTAGGTGAAGGGAAGCGACGACTGAGACACTGAGCCGGCATGAATGGAACTGGGACTCGCTGTGCTAGTAACCATGGTTTGGACCAGGTTCTGATGGAGACTGAATTCAAGAAGGGAATGAAACTGAAATGGACAGGGACTGGTCACGTCAGAGCGGATGTGGCAGAAAGGACTGGGACTGGAGGAAAAGACGGCAAAACCTGTGAACACAGCAGCACATATTTATCCAGAGCCCCAAATCCTGCACTCTTAACACTCCTCCGCTGTCAATACATCTGGGTGGAAATCTGTGCTGATCACACCCTCTAGTTCCCAGGACACACAGCCTCCACTGTCACTAACAACCGCCTGAATTCAAAAGGCAGAGATGTGTACAGCAGATCTACAAAGCCAGCCTACATGATGCACTGTTTCTCAGCATACCTTGAAAAGTCTGTTTCACCTCCAATTGTATGGAAATGCTGAAGAGATGTGGGGCATTTGCAAGTTAAGACTACCATTATGAGAGGCTACAGTGCACATCTCTTCCGGCACCTCTCTATTTATGCCAGTATGGTCCTTAAAGAGCTAACCGTGATACTTCCCAGCTACCTATCTTGCTGAAGGTTCACTCCAAGGAACACTAGAGACCTGCAGAAGCTGTCACTGCAAGAAACATTTCTGCCCTTTCTTGTCCCAGGTCCCATCACTCCTTGTGATGGCTGATGCATGCATGCAGCCAAGCAATAAACAAGGAAGAAACTAGACTATTTTTTCAAGGTGCACTGAATTTAATCCAGACCTGTTTCCCACTAAGCTTCCCTGCATGGGCTCACAAATTGGAGTGAGCAGGAGAGCAAGGCCATGAGAACAGGGGAAGGACCAAAGTATCATCAGCAGCGCCAGCCTGCATCAGGTTACCGTGGTTGTGAAACTACAACCTCAGCACATAAACCCAAACCATCTAAACGGGTCTAACCCAGTGTTGCTATGGCCCTGTCCCTCTCACAGCCCAGGCAACACAGGCCCCTTTCACACTAGCGTAGTCTCTCCTTGGCATCCCTCAGTGAGCTCTGTCAAAGCAATAATCTCATGGAAAATGGTTTCATGCCCTGAGCAGGCTCACCCAGGAGTCAAATCAGTTCTAGCACTGACATGAAGAAGATAAGACCATGGGATGGGGCTTGGGTGGAAAGGAACTTGAAACAACAGCAACAGCTTCACCAACTATATAGCCACAGGCCCTGTGCTTGGGATGAAGCCACCCTATGAATGAAGCAGGTAAGGGTGAACAAGACCTCCCCCTGCAAGAGGTTACTTCACATCTGGAAGGTGTGTAAGGAGAGGCTGATGGCTGCAGGAGTTAAGGCAGATGTGCCCTGAGACAGAAGACAGGCCCCTGGCCCTGCCTTTGCCACATGATTTTACTGCAGTGCTAGACAAGTCCTTTAAGTTCATTTTTTCCACAGATACCCGTTTCCCCTGGTCCGAGAACACTAATGACGTGCTTCATTTTCAGAGAGCCTGATCTGATTCCTGTGTCTGATACACAGGAGCACTCTGTGCTCACTGCTCTAACTGAAGTAGGTGGGAGAGGCAGCCTAGAAAACATGGTCCAAGGGGTCCTGAAATGGGCACCCCAAATAAAGGATACCTTTGACTTTAGCCTCATTGTACCTCTGTTCCTCATCTGCAGAATGGGAACAATGACAGACTATGCTCCACGCAAAAAGGATGGTGCAAAAATACCACAACAAATGCCAGTGAAGCAGTTGGCCCTGTTGTTGTGAAGTCTGTGGAGAAAAACTTGTGAAAAAATTCTGTCTTAAGATTTCAGTAGCATATGACAGACAGGATCTACTTACTGACCAACAGAGAAGAAATACTGTGAGCCGGAATTCAGCACGGTCCCTTCTGCGCACTGACATGTGACAAAGAATAGTGTGTGATATCATTAGAGATTGTATCTTAATGCTTATGCAAAAAGAGGCCGAATTAAGGTTACAGAAGCAGCTTAATTCTTGCATTTCCTAACTCCAGAGGGCTTGGTGTTGCTGTCTGCTAACGCTCTTTTCAAGCTTGGTTCAAGTCCCCTGTGTGTGATCCACCCTATGTCTGACAGGCAGCTAACGCCTCCCTTATCCTGCAGCTGCTTCAGCATCCCTGAATCACCCATGAAGGTGCTGTGGAGCCCGAAGTCTACCAAGCCCATGGCTGGAGTTGCAGAAGCTCTTCTCCTCTTCCTGCCGCATTTCCCTCTCGGCAGCAGTTTGAGGCTAAGCCACTAGATGGGGTGCAGTGTGCTCGGCTCCCCCCTCCCGCGAGAGAGGCATTTCTATCATCTTTTGGCTTCAGGTTTTGCAGCCAACCCAAAAAACAGAGGTGAAACGCAGCACAGGAAAAAGACATAGCCAGCTTCCTCCCAAGCAGTGAACTTCTGCTTGTTCCTTGTGTTTGGTGTGAAAGGGAAGAAATCAAACGGAGTACACAAACCCCAGCAAAGGCTCGGCGCACCAATCCTGGTGGATGCTGAGCCCCGCCAGCTCCCGCTGCCTGCAATGGGCACAGCAGGTGCTCAGGCTTTGGCACGGTTATCAGTCATACCTGCTTTGCCTTGTCTTGTCTCGGCTCCCCGAACCCAGACTGCGTGAGATCAGTCAGTGATTCCTCTGGCAGTCCACACACATTTGCTTTTCTACTCCACACGCCAGTCCCAGTGAAACATAGCAGGCACAGTTCCCTTCCCCACCAATATGCCGCCAAATCTCTCTCCCCCTCTCTCTCTTAGCAATGATCTGGAAGCTGGGTAAAACAACATGCCTGCTTGTGACAAAGAGCGTGCTTCCTCATTACAGGGCTAAGGCGAAAGGTAAGGATGTGAGGAAACCACCATACAAAAAAACAACCTACAGAATTAAAGAAAAGAATCCTTTCTAAAATAGTCACTCCTTTCCAATGGAAGCACAGGGCTTTACTCAAGGTTGAACTGCATAAAGGTGGCCAGATTACAGGTGTCTTTGTCTCCCTAAAGAACAATTTTTGGGGAAAGGCATGCAGAAGCTGAAGTGTGCCTATTCCATCAGGAATGTGCAAAGGGCCTGGCATTTACCTGCATACGCACTGCTGTCAAATTACACCTTCTTTCACTCTTTCCCAACTGCTTACAAGAACTGTCCCTCTCAAGGCATCATCCAGCCCAGTAACACTACCTACTATTAAACCCGTATATAAAATGCAACCAAGCACTCCTTCCCAACATCCAGCTTCTTCCAGCCACCCATGAAAATATAGATATCCTGAAAATACAGAAAAATACAGAAACTTCTCATAACCCAGCCCAGCCTTGTAAGCTCCTGCAGACTTCTCTTCTTCCTCTCCGTGACCAAGAGAAAGAGAGAAAAAAGACAGGATCATTTTGAAGTCAGTCTTCTGCTTGTCTGGCATGGGTAGAGAAAATTCTCCTCCCACTCAGAGGAGATGCTCCTAACACAGGGCAGCAGCACTGACAGGGGTAAGGGCACTCTCAGTTCTCCTCTTTACCCAACAACAGGATAACTTCCATTTTGTAGCCTATCACAGCTGGCACCACACAGGTCTATATCCCTGCTAGTGTCCCAAAAGACATCTTGAAAGAGTCACACATGGGGTACACCCAAGCGGCAAGGCAGCACTTGATTAGGCAGGATTACATCTTAGCTGTGAACTGGGACACAAGCATGAACAGACAGATTTGTGCTGCCCAACTCTACGTCCTATCACATGCCCTGCAGGTGAAAACTCAACCTTCATTCCTGATGAATTTGGATTTTCACAAAGAGAAACAGATGAAATAGATGTAGCAGAAAAAGAAAAGCACAGGAAATAAAATTAAAACATGCACTTGATGAGTTCTTCTTTTAATCCACTGACAAAATGTGCAGTACATTGGTACTGGACATTAATGCAGACCGATCCTGTCTGAGGAGTTTGCAGTCTTCCTATAAATTAATAAAGACAGAATATAATCCCAAATGCAGTGCATTTGATCATATATATTCATATGGACACTGCTGATCCACATCTGGCTAAAATAAATATGTTTTAACCCAAATTAGGTCACGATTGATACAAACAGTTTTGATTCCTCCTACAGAGCACAAACAGACAATCAACACCATTGCTCTGGTTTAGCACTGTGTTTGTGAAAGTCACTGCTTATCAGCTGGGCTGCAGTAATTGCTTCTAGTCTCTTACAATTAGAAAAAAGCCACTAGCTTAAACTACATTAAAGCACTGATTAGATTGTTTAAAAGAGCACATTTCACCTTACATTTGTAACCACCTAGGAGCATGAGCAGCAGCAGGCATTGTGGCTCAACTGGTGGGTGCTACCTTGAAGAAAAGTAGATGAACTGCATCTTTTGTGATCCTTTGACAGTAACAAAATCACAGAAGATTTAGACTCAAAAAGAAAACAACCCACAGATGACAAGCAAACAATAACAACTACCTGCAAAATGAACTGGTGAAATCAATCTACCCCTTACGTCAGTGTACCTCATTTACACAGGACAAAACCACTGAAATTTTGCACTGACTACATATATCCCAAGAAGAAATGTGGAGTTCTTAGTAGAGAAATAATTTTGTTAAAATTCTGGAGTCCTTAAGGCTGAACTTTAGACATTGCGTCTGCAAAGACAGTGTCATATGATCAGCTGTATATTGCTTTCGAATGATAAATCCTCTGATTTATTTTGTTTTCTGAGATAAAGAAGTACGTTTTTGTGGTCTGTAATATGCAGAATCTCTGAGCCATAACAAAAACCTGTCTGGGACACTTGGTGAGATCCATGTCACTGGAGGTTTACAAATACATTAATTCCTATTGCAGTACAGGGTGCACAAACATAATTTTCATAAACATGAATACTAAGCATTTTTGCACAAATCTTGTATTCAAATCACATTACAAATCTTGGGGGACTAGTTATTCGCTCCCTACTCTACAAGTGCTGATAACTCAAAACATTTTCAAAAATTACAATCCAGACCACGAAATCCAAGACACTACATAGACTTGATGCCCCTTCAATTTACTTTCTTCAATTTACTTTCGATTTTCAACCACAAAATCAAAACCTCCCATTTAAAAAATAATCAGTTGAATCGCAAAGCTTTGTCTTAATATGCTAAATGTGCAAGATCAGAGATAAAATTGGCAACACTGTTAATGTAACTCTGCAGCAACTTCCCTGAAATAATCAGAATTAGGTACTCAGGCTTTATTTAGACCCATGACAAAGGGCAGTACTATTGTTGCATTCTGAGGCAACAGTCTCAGGGTAGAACTGTGAGTACTGAAGTTGTAACAGTATGGTATAGTGATACCTGAACCAACTTCATGTGTTGACTTAGCCCCAGCTGGTGTACTCTCAGATGCTCTTGTGTTTTAAAGGTCCCAGTTGGGGCCTGAGTTCAGCAGGTGCTGTATCTGCTGGTGGCAGGAAATATGACATTAAAAAGGCGTATAGAAATGAACAACAAATGGCTAAATCAAATACTTCTTTCCAGATTTTTAGTGTCTGTCTTTGGGTTGCTCTAGTGAACAACCACAAATTAACTGCTGTTAAGTAGAACAGACATTAAATTTGTAATAGATTTCATCCAGAGATTTCATGGAGTGGTATGAATTTGGTCCAAATTAAGTACTGATAAGTAGAACAGACATTAAATTTGTAATAGATTTCATGCATAGATTTCATGGAGTGGTATGCATTTGGTTCACACAGTTCACTTTTCTTAACTCTAATATTGCAGACCCTCCTTTGCTTGTGTTTTTTTCCTGTGACACTTGCATGACATTTTTGCACCAGCCTCTGGAGCCCACCCAGGACAAATTACAGCTCTGGCATCTGCCCTCCTTGTCCAACTACGCAACCCCCAGTGAACCCAACTAACCAAAACCAGCCACCCCTCAACCCTGCCTGCACCCTCCATGATGTTCCTTACACTCACTATCGGTGCACAACCATTAGTCTTCCAGTACTTTGGTGCTCCCTCTACAGCCGCGCTTCTGCGAGGAGTAAAAGGCTTTCCATCCCTCCCATGCACCCATGGGCAGCTCCAGCACCCTGCTGCTTAGTAACCCTCACAGCACCCCACAAAGCCTCCGAGCATCAGGGGAAATGCAGAGCTCTTAAGAATATTTCTTGCATACCGCAAAAAGGTAATTAGTGACTTCAGAAGCAGAGGCAAGTACCAGTGGTATTGTATGGTTCAATGGTTTAGAATGTTTTGGGTTTTTTTGGTGAAAATCAATAGAAAGTTGTAGATCAATGGAAGTTTTCTGTATAAAAACTTTTCTTTTTTCCCCTGAAACAGCAAGTTTAGCATTATTCAAACAAATTATTCTATTATTTAAAGATGTATCTTCATTCTTGTTGAACACTACTGTTTTGTGCCATGTAAAGACAGAGGACTTTTCTCTACTGAGGACAATGAATTATTGTCCAATATTGAAGGTTTCAAATCAAAGCCCTCAAGTGATTGCAACTGCTTCAGGTGAGCTTCAGCACCGTTTTAACTGGAGGAAAGCCCTTGCTATGGCAGCCCTGCCTCTCTGAGAGGAGGCCAAGAACCTGGAGTGAAGCCAAATCACAGCCCCAGGAAAAGGGATTCCAGGTCAGGGCTTTATTGCTGTTGTAAATCTGCAGTTAAGAAAAATCAAATTTGTGAGTGCTGAAATGATCATTTCTTGGAGCTGCACCACTGCAGACAGCCCAAGAGCTGACAGGAGGACAGTAGCTCCAACCTTGCTGGATGAAATGTGCCCCAGAAAGTCTCTGAAACACCCCCCATGTTAACGAGACTTAAGTTGGAGGCTTGAGCACTGTATATACCCTTACATGGGAGACCTCTGCCCTGGACCAATCTTTTTTTCCTGGAGCCGAAGTTAATGGGAGCTAGTAAATGCCCAGCTGATTCCAGCAGTTGTGATTCTGCTGAATAAAACAAAGTTTAAATGAGCTTGTGCAGACATTAGTGGTAATGCAGCTGGGAGACAAGGACTGCATGGGGACTAGACAGAAGGCTGGGATTTTGGACACCACAGATCATCCAGCTCTGTGCTACTGGCTGCAACAGTGCTTAAAATAATTGTAGTTCTCTGGAAAGTGTATATAGACAAACTCTGTCCTGTGTTAAATGCACTGTCATATGAAGTTGTTTATAGGCAGTACTTAGTAAAGTACTTAAGCATGTATTTAAACACACTGCTGAACATCAGTGTGATTAATACTTTGCTGAATTAGAAATATGATACAAATACATTTTTCTGCTGTTGTAATTTTTCATTATATACACTTATAAACTGGTCATAAGGATTTTCTTTCAGTTTTGCATCCAGCAAATGAGTTAATTTGGGAGTCAAATTCTGCCTTAGTTATGCCTGCACAATGCCTTTCACATGCATGAGGGCAGAAGATGGCTCCATAAACCTTTAATTTGACTTCTTTTCTGTTAGTCTTTAATGACTCATTGAGGAAAAAAAAAAATAAATCTGGTTCTTTCTTTCTAATCCTGAAGCTCTTTGACATTCCTTTCATGTAATTTCAATCAGAAAAGTATATTTTAAATATGTTGTATATTATGGTTCAGGCAGTGCACATATAGCAGCTGTAATTCTTGACCTGCAAGCAAGAAGCTACTGGTGAGTACAGATCAGAGCCACACACTTTGATCTTCTGTGTGTAAAACTGGAAAGGAAGAAAAGGGAAATAGAAGTAACATGGCTCTTACATCACTTACCATGGTAATTCTATTTAAATCTATTTTAATGATTTCTAATATTATTAATAACATAATTTGCCCACCCTCCCCACCTTGAAAGTGATGCAAGCACATCTCCCTCTCAATTTTTCCTTTCCTGCTTAATCCAAGGAGGAGCATTTACCATCTCCTACTTTTAAGTTTTGGAGTCAAACCTTTTTTTTTTTTTCCCCTCCTTTCTCTTTTATTTTTCCTCCTTTAAAAAAAAAAGTAAAAAAAATCACAACTCAAAACATTGGCTTACCAATATGTATTAAGGTGATGGTTATTGTAATCACTGCAAAACTTGTCACTTGCATTTATCTAGGTTTTACTCACAAAGAAACACACTTGATTTAACAGTTTTAGCTGTAGCCATCTCAGTCAAAGACTTCCACCCCTCCTTTAAATTAAAGCTAAATTGTATGCATTAAATACATTATCTACTTGTAACAAAATGGGAAATTTTGAAATGATTCAGTCACAGATAATTTGTTACTGAAAACAACAGGCTCACATCAGCCACTGGAAGCTCTGGGTGTTTGCTGAGCCCCGTGAGCATCTGGGTAGGCTTAAAATCATAGAATCATAGAGTAGTATGGGTTGAAGGGTCCTCCAAAGGTCATCTAGTCCGACCCTCATGCAATGCGCAGGGACATCTTCATCTAGACCAGGTTGCCCAGAACCACATCCAGCCTGGCCTTAAATGTGTCCAAGGATGGTGCTTACCCGGATCAGAGGAAAAAAGACATTCATACTGCAGAAAAGATTCTGATTCCCTTTCACGGTCCCTCTCACCAGCTCCCAAGGATCCTAAGCAGGAGTTTCTCATGCCAAACACCAAGCCCTCAAGCAAGTTCACACAATGCAGGTTAGCCCAGGGCACTGCAGCTGGAAACCAGCTTCCCCCTCCATGCCAAAAATACAGCCTGGTTTATTTCACACACTGCTCCCTGCAGCTGGTATGGACAACACCAGCCCACGTTAGGCTTTTGCCACTTGCCTGAGTCCACCAACAGCACCTTGTTGCACCCTCAAACATCTGTAACTTATGGCATTCAACACCCTGCCTGAGACAGCTCTGGGAGACTGTAACAGCACCTCCCACCCTTCATGCACACGAACTGAAGGTAACTCACAAGAGCAGTAGGGGTCTTAGGGCAGCACTGGAGGAGACCGAGGTGGAGGACAGAGGCATCCTGTGCCATGTGCAGAAGCTGGGTATGAGTCCCCTGCCAGCAAAGAGGCAAGCTGAGCAGAGAGCCTTGGGTCCTAAGCCACAGCTCCCCAAAAGCCAGCACAGCTCTGAAGGGGCTCGAAGTCCCTCCTTTTTTTACCCCTTGGGTAAAAAGCAGAGGGAGCCTGGTCACGCGGCAAGGCAGGGTAGCTCATACTACAGCTGCCTTTGTTGCTCCTGCCCAGCAAATACCAGAAGACATCACTTGTCTAGCCTGGCAGGAAGGCATATGTCAAAGCAATTAATTAAAATGCCCTAAAAGATTGAGGCCAGGCCAGGATTTGTCCTTTTCTAGGGCTCACTATGATCTTTAGCAATGGGATTTCCACCATTTCCCATGGGAGATTATTCCACAACCTAACAGATCTCAATGTCAGGAAGTTTTTTCCTGATATTCAGCCATAATTCATATCCATGAATTATGAGCTACTGTCGACATCACACCCATTGAGGCATTCCTAGTGCCTGCTTCATTTAAAATTATATGCTCTAGTTATGCAGGCTTTCTGTGTACTAGGGCAAAATGCTTTTTCTGCAGGTTAATTCATTATTATTCAATTTGTTAACACTTTTTTTCTCGGTGTGAACAGTCATTCTGCAGTTGCATACCCTATAGTAGCACAATCCACATTTGAGAGTAGGATCACAATATATGACAAAACAACATGCCAAAACCCATCCCCATAAAGCCCTATTAGTCTGTTCTTGCAGATACTTACTCCAGCATTCAGTCAAATGAAAGCAGTAGCTCATACAACACCTGGTATGAGACAGAAAGCTTAGAAAAAACCCTCTCAAATCCATAACAAATTTTATTTCTATCTTAAACAGAGGGAAGATACTGGAATAGGGCAGCCAGGTAGGGGAGGAGAAAGGGGTAGGGTAGGGAAGGGAAGGGAGAGAGCAACTTAATCAAGTTGTGAGAAAATAGAGGAAAATTGAAAAGAGAAATGACTTCCTACAAACAATGAGCCACTGCAATACAATAAGGTCATACAACAGCAAATAAAGTTGAGGATGCAAAATGTGCACCTCTTGCTATTAATAGCACTTACAAAACTGAGAAAGCTAAAGCAGGCTTCTGAAATATGTATTGCAAATAACTGTGTATAAAACACTTCTTGGAAGGGAACTGCTTTTTGTTTTAAGAACATTTGAGAGGAGAAAAAATATAAACCACTTATCAATTTCTCAAAAAAGTCTGAGGATTTATATAAGAATTTTTTATTATTATGTTTTGCCAAGATAGTGGTACTTTACCATCCTGTTTGCAACCCGTCTTCACATAAACAAAACGTCACTGAAAAAAGGGAATGCTTTGTAAAGTAAGCAACTTCACAAATCATTTTCTACGTAAAGTAGAAACACACCAGAGTTCATTTTCGCCTCCATACATGCCTAGCTCCCATTAATGCTACATAAATCATACACACAGAGCAACTAGGTAAGAATAAAGACAAAAATTTTACCTGAAATTATCTAAGAAACAGAAAGCCATGTTTGCAGCAAGCATTAAATTCACAAAATGCCACATAATTTTGTGTGGAATTTATTCCAGATGGCTCATTTTTTAGAGACAGTGGCCAAATAGTATTAAGGGACCTGCACAAGCAGATCTGGTGAGTACATTCTGGCATTATTTCCTTTCACTAGAAATTATGTGACTACACTGAAATCTATATCTAGCCAGGTGGGACACTTGCTTTGGACAGCAGACAGGACAACGCAGCTCCCAGTTCCTCCTATACCATGGTATGTGTGTTCATAGCAGACACACAATGCCCACAGGCTGAGATGACTCAAAATGTTGCAGATCTTCTAGGGCTGCATTATGCCCAAGTATCTATGCTCTGTTGCTCACCTGGGCTTACTGCTGAAGTCGTAGCAACTTGTCATTTGTAGTTATGCAGTTTCTGGTTTGCAGGTAGCTTTGCAAATCTTTTTTTGGTGGGGCAATGAAATATCCATTGGGACATACATGAGGGATTCATAAGTTAAATAAATGCACTTAAGCAAAGCAGGGACTTGAACCTCAACTGCTCACCTCTTCCCCAACCCACAAGAGATGTTGAGATGAGAATGGACGTTCTGATACAACTTCAGTTTTGCAAAAACATTTGAACGCATTTGTTTTAATGTTGCCTTGGAACAAAGCTGTAGAAGTTGCTCCAAAATGAAACAGTCATTCTCAAGCCATCTGTAAAGATATGTAACTCAAGCTGAAAGGTGAGGTAGAAAAATGGTAAGTTCTGTGATCCAGGAGGAAGGTTTTGAGTCAAAGGCTCTGCAACGATATAGCAAGGACTGGCATCTCCAGGAACAAGCAGGTTTCTTTGTAAGACTTGTCCCAGAAGCCTGACATCAGCATTTGCTGTGGAAATGGCACAGATTACCTGATAACTCACTTGTCTTACACCTGCCACCTTCTTACTTAGAGCCACCCACAGCTCAGCTCCGCACTGTCTTGGTGCCTGCCTAAGGACATCTTGAAATGAGGTTGTGTCCTGTTCTCTTGTCCCAAACAGGTTTTCAACCACAAACCTGTCTGAGCACAGGCAAGGAACAGGACAATCAGGTAACACTTCCGGACGCTACCTGAAAGTAACCGTTTGCCAGTGGAGTTTCTGAGGACGATGGCGAGTAGATTCAGGCATCTTTGTATATGTGGAAGAAAATGAACAGCCTGGTTTCCAGAGCGGAGGGTGTTCACAAGTCCATAACAAAGGGTAGAAAGTAGCCAAGAGAACCTGAAAGACTTGAGGGCTTCAGCACAAACAGACTGAATGCAGTGATAAGACTTGTTTCAAAGAAATAGAGTAGCAAGATATAAAGGCACTGGGAATACAGCACGAGAATGCTATCTAGAATCTACAAGACACCACACAAATAAGGCACAGAGTACAGAGGTTATCACAAAAGATACACAGTCAGGTAACACCTCTGTAAAAAGCAGAAGCTAACTAATTTATAATAAAAAAGAAAAATGCACAGAAAGAGTGCTGACACTTCTTAAAAGTTATCTCAAATGGTAGTGCAGAAGAAAATCATATTTAACACACAAATACAGCACTCATTGTCAGAACACGCTACATTTTCACTCATTCTTAGAGCTCTGTCTTGCTCTTAGATACGGAGGCATGCACCATTAATTGCACTTGCATGGTTGAATTCCCATGCATCGTCCTCAGAATGGGAGTTGTGGCTAACCTCTAGTACGTCACATGTGAAAAAATACTCTTCACTATATTTCTGTTTCTCACTTCTGTATTCTCACTTCCCTGTATGTGTAAAACATACGGCTTATTGGTTGTGTGCCTGACAGCCTTGAATTAATCTCCTAAATCCAGGCTTAAAGTTGGATAGTCACACCAATCGGTCAACTTTTCTATGTAAGAATCTCTATTCTTTTGTGAGCACATTTTCCTGATTTTGAACCTTTTAAAAGGGTCTAAATATAAGGATGGAAAATAAAAATAGAATTTATGTTTAAAATTAGCTTTTAGTGCAATCCGTGTTTTTATTTAAGAAGGAGGATACATAAAAGCATGCTCATACATCCACTTGTGCAACTTCTACACACATCTCCCACATTCATTAAATCTGTCTAGTGGGTAATATAAAGACTTCTGGCTTAGCAATACGCTAATGCTTGCTCAAGCTTTTCAATGCAGTGCTGAAACCATCCTCGACACAGCAGTGAAGCATCCCTGACTGCTGGATAAATGGAGTAAGAGAGATGAAATTTATCAGGGCTGCCAATAAATGTTCATCAAGACACATTTTTTACTAACATAAGTGTGCACTATTCTCACAAGTGACAAAAAAGGGGAAAGAAATTATAACAGGCACGTGTCAAGAGAACCTATCCATCTGACTCGACTCACTTTTTGCAAACACCACTTCTTTTATTCCGTTACCAATTGACTTGGGGTAAACTGAAGGAGGAAACCTTTACTTCTAACACACTGGTAATTCTTCTAAAAAGTAAAAGCTCTAGGGTGGATGAATTTATTTGCTTAAAAGATGTAACATTTCCAAATGCATAATGTGCTAGGCATCTAGTGGCACTTAAGATGACACTTAAGCCTTAGAAAACATCTCCCAAGAATCTCTGATGTGAGCACGTAAATCATATTGTTTCTCTTGTAAGTAACCAAGCTGGAAAAGAGAAAACTGGATGAAGCACTCCAACAAATGAAGGACTGAGAAGCTCTTGATGACTCCAAAGCCATTTCAGAAAAACAGAGGAGCAGGAGTTTTGTTACTAATTTGCCCAGGAAGGACAAAGTATCATTCTGGGTAGGAAAGGCTGCTACAACTGGGGACCACAAAATTGCCAAAGAAAGCAGAGAAGAAAGAAATACAACCCATTCCAGCAGAAATAATGTAGGCTGGGGAGTGGAGTGACCCAGGTTCTCTGATGCTGACTATGACATGAAGCAAACCATTCTACCTTCCTTCCACAGTTTCACATGGATAGAACGTGCCATGGAAGAGTTCAGCAATGTTTCCAGTATTTTACCCTTTTATTTACCCTTTTGTCCTTTAGAGCAAAAGGAATTTTGCATTGAAAAGAGGATTTGCTGTACACCTACATATCCGTAAGACACAATTTTTCTCCTACTCATTGCTTTCTAATCAACAGATGGATACATTGCTATGGAAAAAATATGAAAAAAATAAAACTAAAACAATGACTGCATCATTTTTATTTATTTCTTGCATCCTCTGTTCATGTAGCAAGAAATTTAATTCCAGTTGGATCAGTCTCTTGTGATATTTTTTCTTTCATTTAATATATTTTTTAAATGCTTAGAGGCATTATGACAGAAAAGCATGTATTTTTTTTTTTGCCCTGGTTTATACCCATCATCCTTACCATTACAAGACAAAAGCATTAAAGTAAAATTAATCATGTCAAAAGATTTTAGCAAAAAACAAGGGAGACCATGCATAAAGCATCGCTTTGTCTAGTGTGAAGTCACGCTCTGATTAAAAACATATAATGAAAGTGAAAGTAATACATCATTGCCTTAGCAGTAGGGTTTTTGGGAGAGCTATGCAATTCTGAACACAAAAAATCTTTATAGTCTCTGGATTTTGGAACTTGCAGTTATTACAGGATAATTCTAACACACGAGATATTGTTTCACTTCCTTAAAGTTTAATTAATCTTAAACATTGCTGCTAAAACAAAACAACTGAAGGAGTTCTAGGATTAAGCAAGGACTCCTGGCAGGACCATAGCTGATTATTAAAACCGAAGCAGCAATGGCAGGTTCTGAGCAGCAAGGCATGAAGTGGTGACACAGAGACACCCTCCCTGCCCCACATCCACTAAGTAGTCATGAAGACTGTGAAATGTCATGGAGTAATGAAACCCCATTACGATAGAGCAGAACTTTTGCTGGTACTAAGGAGTGTCATACACTGATCAGCTGTTCAGTTTGTGCCACTGGGAAGTGGTAGCCTGTGGCTGCTACATGACATAGGCAGTACCCAGTTAAAAAATGAACTGGTGTTTGTGCATGTGTAGACAAGCCTGAAGAAACCACACAGTGAAGATCTGTTCCCTATACTTTGCCATACAGTCTATAAAAGCCTCTGCTTGGCTCAGGCATGACTGTGCACTAAGTAGTGATTCAAATTAAACAGCAACGTGCATGTTACATATCTCAGATTAGGACTGTGCCCACATGAAATAAAATTAGACGGCAGAAAGTGTTTGTAAAATGCCACTTACTTTCTCCCTTTTTTCTTTTATTCTGTCTCTATTCTTTGTTGCCAACATAGAAAAAATAACTCTCTGAGAAATACCAGACAGGAAAAATACAGAGTAATACTAGACTGTGAAAAATCTACTGATTCCTTGAGCCATAGCATTCTTGCCTATAGATGATGACATTAAAAAATTGGAAATGGGTGCATGCTTCCCCTCCTCTCCTGGGTCTATGAACAAGGCAAGTTGTTTTCCTGATACCTTTAGAATTACTCCCATTAGTACTGATGCATTTGGTGCTTTGGCTAGCCAGGCAGAGAGAGGTGGGCAGTATCCCCTGCCAATAGATCTAGTCTTGTCGCAAGAACAAAATGAGATTGCTACTCTGCTGAGCTGTCATACTCGATAGCTTGTGCTGTTCCACCTGCAACTGTCTTCACAGCTCCAGCTGCAGCACCACGGCTTACATGGTGTCAGTAGTTACTGATGGTTGATCTTCTCCTGTTCCTTATGCATCACATAAGCCAGAACACAGAGCCCTAAGCAACTGAGTGCCTTCAACAGCCACTCTCCACACACTAAGAAGGAAAAAAGCAACAGGCAAGTAGCTCCCTCACAAATGGGTTTGCAGGCCCTGCTGAGTAACTTCTGGGGCTCCTCTCAGTGGAAAGTGACAAGAGGAGATTCGGTCTCCTCTCAACCATCTCCTCCTCAATGACCCCGCCACCGCACCCAGGACTTCTTTCCCACCCTCCCTACTCCCAAATGCCACTGGCACAGAAAGCAGAAAATGAGTTATGTAGATGGGTTTGGAGAAGGAAAAGGGGAATTTCCGTGCACATTTACACTGGATCAGTAAGCCTCTAAGTTTAAAACCTGTCTTTTTGTTGGTGTGTGGGGGAGTCTAGGTTAAAAGACTTTGTAAACATTTGCTAGTACAGGAGGAAATCAAATACACCTAAGGCAATAATACCATAGAACACCCTAAAATACGTGACTATAAGGTCCAACATTCTTCCCATCACAGAACCTCATGAGCAGGACACAGCTTTTGCTCTGTCCCTGTCCACTAAGGAGCACTGATGAGCTGGGGGTGAACTGCAACCTCAGGACTGACAGCACTGTCTGAACAAGTGAAAAAGAAACAGAAAAAAAATTCTTCCTCCTTCACTGCTGATTGTACAACTCTGATAAGAATAAACAGACCAATTATTTTCCCAAACTGTGTTCTGGGAATGAGGTAAAAGGGTAAAAGAAGGAAATAAATGTACTTCTTCCTAAATGGCAAAAAGTACATGGAAAAATAAAGATAGAACAACATCCTTAAATTCCCCCACACTGTAAATGTCATAGTATGTTGACGCAACACCATGACTGCACTGAACTATCACCATGTTGTAAGGTGATTAGCTTGTGGTCTTTCCTAAAACTGCTCAGTCACAGCTCTTTAAGTCCCTGCACTCCTATGCTGTAGGAGTGTTTTATGGAAAGGACAGCACAAAAGTTCTACTGCAACTTCTCTCCACTTCCCATCTCTCTATATTAAGTTAGAAAATAAAGCGGGGGATACTTGAAACTCTTATTTCAACTTTTTTTTTTTTTAATAAATAATTATTGATACCATTTGGTGAGTAGTAGTACTATTTTCTAAGAGATCACGATTGTTAACATTTAGTCTTTTTCAGTGTGAAAAGACAAGCATTCTCCTCTCTGTTCCTGAAACAGCAGTCCAGACCAAGAGGGCATCCTTTTCTAGCAGGTTTTGTAAGAAGAGTTACTCATGTCACGAGAGGGCTGTGTATTTGACAACCATTGTCTGAGACAGATCTTGGGACCTTCAGGACTTCCAGTGCTGAGCACAAAGTGCTTGAACATCAGCTAGTTAGCTAGGGCTGTAACAGATGCATTATCTTTTTAACCTCAGTACAGGTTATGTACATTAATCACAATGGAGAGAGATTTTTTCTTTACTATTTGCTAGAGGTAACAGAAAAGACAACATTCTTTTCATAAAATTACATAAGAGTATTCAGAAACATCTCTCAACACCACCATAGATGGTGGTGTTACTCAAATACTAGCAATGGACTTCTAACTAGAGCATTTAGGTATCATGTCTCTGGATCCAGTTTCCCACAGTTTTGAAGAGAGCACCATAATGTAAGTAACCAAGAACTGTGTAAATTTCATTCTTACAAAATCTGATTTATCTACAGATAGGTAAGATTTAGAATAAAGATTTTTTACTTTAATTCAGTAGAGAGTTCAGATCTTGAAGCAAGAGATCCATTTGTCTTGCCTCTCCTGGTGAGCCACTGGATTAGGGACAACAAATTCAAAAACCTAAGCACTTCTGCCTTTCGTAATAGCACTGATTTTTTCACTGACTTACCATCTTCAGAATTTTCTTAGAAGTAGCATACAGAGGTATCATACCTCATTATTCTGAAAAATGTGAAGCATAGTATGGTCCCTAGTACAGATCCTGTAGACTTTTCTAATGTACAGTTCATACCACCATTTGTAATTGCCATTCTTATACAGTACCCTCAACTATTAGTCCAGGGCATCTATACCTAAGCAGACACTACATTGCAGCACTTGGAGAAAGGATCCTAGATTTTCCATGGGAGAAAGCAATTTGCAAAGGCATCATTTCAAGTCGTGCATCATGGCAGTCTTTTTAATTCTTTTTCATCCTAAGCTGTGCATATGCTATTAATGTTGATGTATTCTATTAAAGGACTTTGGATAAGGGATGAAGAACAGAACTCTGTAAAATGTACTTTACTGGGGGAAAAAAGCAGGTTTAGGAAATCCAGGTTTTACCAGTTGTCCAGTTTTAGAAGAATGGCTTTGATTTATGGATCAAAATTGCTCATTTATTATTTTATCTATACTGCTTTGGGCAATTTTGACAGTTAAAATTTAGTTTTATTGACCAATGCAGCCAGTTTAGCCACAAGGGGACTAATACACATACAGCCTGCTGCACTCAAGAAGCTATGATTTGATTCCATGACCAAGTCAGACTGGGAATCAAAACCAACATAACAGTAAGTTCCAAATCTCGATGCTTGAGGGAAAATACTTACTCTAAAACACAATCAACCTTTAAAAGAAGGTGGGAAAGTTTTGTGATAGGAGCCTCCATGCACTGTTTATTGTAGCTGATATATTCCACCAATGGTTCTGTCAGCAATGGACGCAGAGCAGTACAGAGGAAACCTTTCTTTAATGATTGTGGACAACGGATAAAGCTGGAAGAAGGAAATGAAAATGCAAAAGAGAATCAAAGGTGTGCTCTAGTACTATGGCTTACCAGGGATCAGACTCTGAGAAAACTGTTTCAAACATTGCCTTTTCTTTTTTCCTAAACCAGATTTTATTCCTATGTACATAAATTTACATGTATTCATGTTGCAGTATGAAAGACTTACAAGTTTACTTAAAAAACTTACTGGAATGATTTTAGGCCAATGTTAATTTAGGCCTATCCTATTATAAAATTAGTATCTTTTGCAACCTCAATTTATTGCTCCATTGTGAAGCCCCTTGTGATACATAAACAAATCTCTGAAGAGAAACAAATCAATAAAGTGCCTAATTTGATTAACCATGTTTTTAAATTCGTCAAGACAACTGTACAAAAATAAACCACTTACTTGTCAGTATTTTCCACGTCTTCTTCTCATCATCATAATACTGAACCAAATTGCTGGGTAGTCGGTCAGGTCCAGGAGGCAATCCTCCAACCAATAACAGCATTTTCTTATTGGAACGAATCCTTCACCCAAAACAAGAGGAAAGATGAACAACCACATTACTGAGCAGTATTTTTAGTGGCAACAAAATCATCACCATCAAAAGAATGTTCACTGCTTGCAGTTTTCTATTTCATTTTTGTGTTTCTTTTCCCAATCATGTCTCAACAATCTTTTGAACCAAGCAGAAAAATGATCAGAAAAGCTGCATATCTCTCTACTCATGGAGTAATAAGCTTCCTTTATGCAATTTGTTAGAGGTTCATTCTAGAACGACCTTTTTCTTATATTATCCCTTTAAATCATCACTCTTTACAGCTGAATACACATGAAATGCTCTGGAGTTGTACTAAGGTTAAGCATTAAAGTTGCATGTCAAAAATCGTATTAGTCAAAATCATTATTATAAGCCATTCTACACTCAAAGAACCTTGAAAAAATTAAGGTTATGCAGAGAGTTTGTGAGCCAACTCTTTAATCACACACTGAACTTCAGATATATAGTTTAGTACAATTAGCAGCACTGGGCTAATGGTTATGGGTTAAATGCTACTTACAACTACTTTTGTTTGTTTAATTTAGTCCAGACTCCTGCTTTCACTCCCCTCCCTGACTCCCCCCCTTCTTTTTGCTCTCCCCCTGTGCACCACTGGCTATAGCAACACCAATTGGTAAAAATGAGACTGTGATGTTGTTGTGAGCCTCCCCAGAGTGGAGCCCTGCCAATGCTTGCCACTGATCCAGCGGCATGAACCTGCTCAACTGTGCAAAGTCACTCTAATTCCCTCCCTCTGTTTTTCTACCTTCTCCCCCAGGGGGCAACCACTGAAAGGAGTGACTACCCACCCATCAAGAGCTGGCAATTCGCTGCTATTAACCGTGACCGTGATTCCCAATCTGCCTGGCAGTTCTTCTTAAGAACAGGACTGCAATGTCTCATATGCAGTAAAAGTGATTATCTGCACCCTGGCCTCCAACGCTCCACCTGATGAATGTACGATTTCTTTGCAACATTAAGAGATTTAGCGCAATTGTAAGTGAAAAAGGGAGGGGAGGCCCAGACCCCCAGATGAGCCCTGATGCTTTAATAGTCACTTTGCATATAATTGAACTTTCATCAGTTATAGTAAGCTTGGGTGTGGTAACACTGAGATAAAGGTCTATGCTCAAAATGTTCCTGTTTAAGTAGGAAGGTGATGTAGCTCGGTAACATACACTGATACAAATGAATGTGCTGGGGGACCATGTGTTTGATGGAAAGCACCCTTGCCAAACATCACCGTTCCTCAAACCACGACAACATCTGTGTAGCGATCTTCATGTCAGTCTGAAGCAAACACTCCTGGCCAAGAAGAGTACAGACTGCCACAAATCAAAGCCCACCACCACAACTGCATGTGGTGGGGTCAATCTGTCACCCAGGTGCTCCAATCTCAGCAGCGCACTGTGGCAGTGGGTGCTCCACTACTGAAGTACACCAGTGGCTTAGCTCCAACTACTACCTAGAATGAGTGTTGGAGACCCACCGATTTACATTTGTATCAGGACTGCATCCTCTCTGGAGAATTTTGGGCAAAATGAACTAGGCTGTGCTGTAGTCATGCACTACACAAAAGGAACCTCCTCCAGGAAGGCAGCACGCAGCTGAAGGCTTGAGCCATATGATCCTTAGGAATAAAACCTTTCAAATGGCTATCCAAAAGACAGCTACAGACTGCAGATACATCTATCACAAGGATGGCCAGGGAATTACCTGGCAGATGGCCTTGTTTGTTTTTAAATGGATTTAGGGCTCAGGGAAGGTCCTGAATTGACAGCATAAGAAATAAAACCCTCACTGCAGAGGCAGGAACTACACCCCAGGGGCAGTGACACTGTCCCACTCTGTTCTATCCCCCTGCTTCGCTCCCTGCTTGGGGGAAGCCCCTGTGGTCCTTCAGTCTTTCTGACAAGCCAGCCTTTGACCTCTGCACTGAACCTGCTATGTACTGTCAAATGATGACTGTTACCTGCCCCTGATTGTATCTGGGTAGGATATCAGGAGTCACCACATGATCACTCTTGGCACACGCTCCACTCAGGGAGACCAAACTCTTAGGAAAGCTTTCATAGGAATTGCCAGTGTCTTGAAACATTCAATCTCCCCAGTAAAGTTTTTAATGAGAGAAAAAATGGTAAAAACTGTGCAACACGGGAGCATGACAAACTATTTTTGGTACGAGTTAGGGATGACTGCACATGTAACAAGTGGCAGAGCAAACCAGAGCCATAAGTCAGTTATGCATGGCCATCCCTAACGATAGAGAATAAATTGTTTATTCCAATCCTCTTGTGCTGTATGTTATATGACAATCAACTCCTTGTGTATTGTAAAATTCAGAATGCCCTTGCAAGGTTTACTTGATAAAGGAGTTTATTTTGATTTTCATCTTTCATCTGTAAAACTCCCTTCTAACTCCAAAGCACTGTGAAAAACCAATGAATGGCCAAGGCTCAATAGTTAAGGTGAAGAATGAAATGTCAGATATAACTCTGAGTTTCCAGAGTCTGGCAGCTGCAACTATCCTTAACATTACTTTTTCAGCTAAACAAACTGAGAACTGTTTCTTGAGAAGGAGCAGCACTGCTATATGGGAACATTTAAGAAATATTTAGCATTTTTACATGTTTAAAATGGAAAGTAGCATGAACAGAAGCCATTAATGAAATTTTAGTAAGAACTTTATAGCCAGCACAGTCTCTACGAAAAGCACAGGGAACTCCCACATGGCAAAGCGAGGAGTTCTTTTACTCAAAGTATCTAATTCATCTATATTGAGAGCTCTTCCAGTGAACCAAGTAAAGATAATACAGTGACTAAAGATAAGCATGTTTTAAACTGATGTGTTTTCTTAGAGCTAGTTCTGCTTTTTAAGTTTTGGTGTGAATCGCTACATTTTAGGTTTTGGAAAATAAAAAAGAAGTAATTCTTTATTATGTTATTTTTGTGTTTCCTACTGCACTGAGCAGTAGTTAAAATCTCCAAATACATTTTGAAATATGAAAGGCATGGAACTGATCACTGCTCACATGTGGATGACTTTTCCAAATATTAATAAAAATGTAATTCAGGTAGGACTTACTAAAAATACTTTAACAAGATACAGTTTCTCCCTTTCTCTCATTATTACATGTTTGCTATTTGCATAACTCAAGATTACCATGTGAAATGCTCTATGTAGTATCTGAAACACTCTCTTTTCATAGTCCTTATTTTGCAGTGTAATATACTACTCAGTTACATACTGTGGTTCACGGTGTCCCTAGCAAGGCTGTTATGATCATCTTGTGTTCAATTAACAGTAGTGGGTCCTGTAGTGGGAAGTAGTGGGAAGGCTAAAATAATGTTAACCATGACCAAGCAGGCTGATGTCATGGCAAAAAGCTAAGACAAATATATACATACCTTTTCCAAAAAGCATTTCTTATACCTAGAATCTGAAACTCTATTTCTCATTGATGAACATACCTGTGTTTTATCATTCTGCACACACTTTGCAGTTTCTGTTCTGCAAAGATTTTAAAACACTTAATTCACCTTAATTAAGTCCCTGGGTACCTCATGTGGTGTGAAGTTTATTTTGTCTACTTACAAGACTGGAAACCATACTACGTTTTAAAGTCAACATTTTCAAACTTGTACCATTTCCTTCAGGCACACAAACCTAGGAATTTGAGCACTCATATAGGTGGCTTCATTTTCAGAGATGCTGAATACCCACCAACATACCTAAATCCTATTCACTTCAAAGATAGCAGCAGATGTGCATCAGAGCTAAAACTCAGGTCACGGGTCCATAGTCTAAACTAACCGTGAATACACAGGGCAAAATGCTGAGCCCAGGAGAGTTTATCAACTCACAAGGAATCAGTAGAAATGACAGTAACAGACCTCAATACTCCTGACAACCACTCCCACCCAAAGTTCTTTCGCAACCTTGGTAGCCTCCTGTGAATGGAAAACACATGAATGGGAAATACTCTTCTTGAACATTGTTTTTCTTTATTAGCATACCCATTAATCTTGCACTGATGGGCTTTTCTTATCTGGGCAGTTAGTAGAAGTTCATTCTACCAATGCTGGCAAGAAAACAAGCCCCAACAACAGGTTTGCTCCAGACTCTTCCAGTTTTTAAACAATGAAGTAAGGTTCCCCTCTCTGCATTAGCAAATACAAAGAAACTGAAAGAATACAACAATGAAGTGGCAATCCTGTGGTTCTTAACGCACCTGGTGTAGTGTTACACGTCAGAAAGAAAACTGCACCTTAGATCATGGCCATCAGTTAAAAAAAACCCCAAAATAACAACCCACTCCCTACCCCCCGAAACTAACTAACTATACTTTTCTCTTAACTCAGGGTATGAACCAAAAACCTGGATTGTTAATTCTCTTTTTATATATGCTATCACTGTGGCTTTGAGTATGGAGCGAGCCAGGTGGCTTTTCAGACGAAGGACCTCACAGAGATGGAATGCCTTGCTCCTGCTTGAGTGCTGACCTTAAACACAGCAAAGCCAAATCGAATTTCAGGTAATTGCTCACTGAATTCAGGCACAAACAAATCCAGGCAGAAGACCAGCCCTGATCCAGGGAGAGCAGGTGAGCGGATGGTGACATTTAATTACAACCACAAATCTTGTTACATCAAACGATTTGAGAAACTGGAAGCCAACACATAGCGATACTGTCAAAACAACAAGTAGCAAGAATCTCTGAAATAGTGGCTGTATTAACCTGCAACAGAAACAAAATATTGCAGTGAGGCTTAAATACCAACCTCATGGTAATATGCAAAGAGATAAATACACCTTCCCAATCAGGATTTCAGTTACAGACCTATTGTTTGTTAACACTAAAGACGTAATTTAATCTTCAGAAACCAGCATGGTCCTTAGCAACCTTTTTCCTGTAAAAGGGCATCTGAAGGAGTGTTGTGTCCAACAAAAACGTAATGGAAAATCTAGTTGCAGTCTGCAGATTTGAACTAATGATGCAGGCATCCATTTGCCCATGTCTGAAGAAACTGTTTTGCCATCACAGAACATGTGATGAGATCTTTGACAATTACCTTCCCTGCTCCTGGATAGGCATTTCAGTGCAACACAAGTGTCATATGAAAACTGCTTATTTCAATGGATTTTGGCTTCCTCACTTGACTGCAAAGATAGCCATGATTAGTAACAAATGTTTAATAGACAGAAAATAGTTATCCGGCAGTTTAACTATTAACTTGATGAAAGTCATAAGATAAAATGTAAAATTTATTTTGGATAGAGAAATCTTGTGAGGTTTTGCTATCACATAAAATGAATTAATGAACATCAGAACCTGGAGGTGAATAGGCATCCAGAATCTATTCCTAACCCTACAACACTGCCAGGGGAAGAACCGAGCTCTTACAGCCATCAGAAGTCCTGCAGATCAAGCTTCTGCTGGACCTCTGGCCCACCAGGAATATCCTTCTCCTTGCGGGCAAAGTACAGATTTAAAAGCGTATCTCAATTTTATCAAAACCTAAAGCATGCTGAGGTCTTCTGTACATTATGACCAAGAAATTATTCAGTTCTTAAATTCAAAATACATTCAAAAGTATGCTGAATGTGTGAATGTTCCTTTATGAATTGATTTTTTCTGACTCTTCTAAGGCACACCTAGGGCACACTTGAAAGATTGTGAAAAAACTTTATATTTATGCTGTACCTGAAAATTAGTCTTGTAATTCATTTCAGTGCCATAAAGATTTTGGTTTTTGTCTTTTTTATTCTCATGCTTAGCAGAAGGCCCTGAGTACAAGTCTTCATGGCAGCAGAGCTCATTGTAACATTCACTGAAGGGCTTCAGTGATGCCCAGGAGACACTACTCTCCTGCTTGTTTAGTACATGTTATTGACCACTGACAGACTGAAGTTCAGGAACAGAAATACTAAGTTGGGAATGATTTGATGCAGACACTGACCGTTGGTTTTGTCCTCTGAATCTACTAGATATTCTTTTTTCTTTTTTCTGTCTAATGCATTCTTTTTTAAATAAATGCATGTAAAAAAATGAAACTCACTGTTTGCTCCAACAATAATCTTTCCTTTTTGTTTATCTAAAAAGCAGAAGTCATCTAAGGATAAGTGAATCTTTTGTCTGACAGGCCACACTTAACTGCTGCAAAGTTACCTGACGAGTTAAGAGTTTCCTCTATTTCTACAGCTGCCAGACAGTTTTTCATCCCCCATATTAAAATAACTTAGAATATGTTTGGAGCTTTGAAAAACTGATTTTTCTTTATGAATCCAATCCCACCGCTGTTACTAGTTTAGAAAATCTTGAAGAGTTACAGTATTTTTTAAGCTGGAAGATTCTTAAACTGAATGTCCCTTCCCTTTGCAATAAGAGCCTCTGAACTAATAGGTAGCTTAGGGGTGGGCAGCTATCATGGAAGAGTGGCATCTACCATCAGCGTTCCTTTGGGAGAAACACACAGGAATGTCCTTCTCATCTTTGCCTCCCTGTATTGCCAGCTTATTCTTCATGTTGACAGGAGACTGGTACAATTCCCCAGAAAAAATGCTCAGTAGCTTTCTCATATGGAATCCTGCCAAGGTCGCTGTATTGGTACATGAAACTGTTGTTCCTTACAGGTTGAGACAGGCTTTAATACATGCGTTGCCTACGTGAGATCATGAATAGTACCTGTATAGTGATAAAATCTACACAAATAGATCATTTGAACACAAGCCGTTAAATTCACTGAGATCTGAATGCTAAAGATATCCTTACTAGCCACACAGTGACTATCTGAAGCATCCTAAAGGATTTGAATAAAACGAATTTTACTAGCAAAGCTTATATTGGTAAAGGAGCCACAAAACCTCACGTGTCATCAGTCTCATCGGCAAAACTATGCAAACAACTGATTTTCCATATTGTTGGAAGTTCTGAAAAATCTTAAAGAAATTCCCTTGATCCTGAACACTTTTAAAAACAAAACTAAAGAAAATCTCAAATCTATTATACAATTTTTTTTTTATTATTTTTTTTTTTTTGCGTTAACAATTTGCTTTCCCTTCCCTACCTCCTCTTTTGTCTGTTTTTCTCAAGAGACGTGGTAAAATGGAAATGTTTATAGCATGCTTCCGGGTGGGCAAATCCTCATTTTTCCCTTAGGAAATTTCAATCAACTCTTCCTTTTTGATTTTCAGACTGTGAAAAGTCAGTAAGGTCCTTTTTTTGTTTGATTCTATATCAGATGTCCATGATGGCAGGAGCTCTCTGCACCAGAGGCTGTGTTCTCCCCACCTGAGGCTCCTTCTCCTTAGGAAGCCGAGAGGAAGAAACGCAAGTTGCTGCTTATGACTGGTTACCTTTTCCACTACTTGGTTGGGGTTTTTTGTCTAAAGGGAGGTGGCAGTCAGGGGATGGCAGGAAGAACCAACTGTGGCACCAACTTCTATTTACTTCCAGCTTCACTGCAAACCGTCTGTTTCCATTGAACTTGGCAGCTGATAATATTTGCTCGAAGTTTATTGTCTGCTTTCCAAGAACACGGCAAGAAGTGTCGACTACTAAGTACTAGCCGTGACGATCTTTAAACAAAATTTCAGGGAGGCAGCAAACATCAGAAGTGATGCCAGGAAGTATCTACTAATGGATTTCAACTTCTGATATTCTTTAATTTCTTTAGGTGGTCCTTTGGTAAACCTGCAATACCATTGAGGATCTGTTTCAACGAAATCAACAACAGAGATGTTTATGGAGCAGTGGAGTCTAGCTCAAAACTTTCACTCAGAATTCCTATTAACTTCCCTGCTCAATCCTTTCAGGCCATGCTGTGCAAAGCGTAGTAACAAACTTCAGCCTGATTTAGAAAACTGCGCTGATTTTTAAAACATGGAATTGTTTGAAAAGATAAAGTGGTGTTTTTACAGATTATGAGGATTTTTTCCATAATGTGAGCTTAACAGAACCAAAGCTTTTTCCCCAACAAACTATTTTCTCCTGATTTTGTGTTCTATGTTTGCTTTCCTCACTCTCCTCACCTCCAAGGCTTGCTGTACTTTCTCTTCAGGTACAAATCCAAACAACCACACGATCACAGCTCTGTTCCATTTACTGCTCAGCAGTTACAGACCTAGAACCTCCATATTCTTCTGCTACAGGGAAAAAAACTAAAGTGACACCAGGCCACAGCGTGCACCACCTGTGCAACCTAAGCACTCTTGACAGGAAAGTCCTGGATTGCTCTGCAAAAGCATGGGCAAGAATAGTACAGGCATGTGTCATGGAAGATAGCCTTGTTCTTTTGGGGACCTGCACGATTTGTAAATGAGCTGCACAGACTGTTGCAGGCGGTGGAAATGGGCATTTTTGGTAAAGTACGGCATTACAGGAAGAAGTTCCCATTTTCACAGGCACTTTGCCTGCAGTTTGAGTGGCTTGGTAATTTTTTTGTTTCTTTCTTTGTTTTAACTTAATTTTCCCTCTAGAACAAGGTGGTTTGAAATTCAGTGAAAGAGTTTCCTTCTTGGAGAAAGAGTTTGGAGGTACAGATGCAGATACTTGAAGCTGCTTCAAGTGCTAAAAGGGGCAGAGTGTCAGAAAGCCAAGGAGCAGCACAGCCCAACCAGCTTCAGCATGGATCTGGAGATCCGGAAAGGTCCGGAGCAGTCAGCACTGGTGTGTGTGAGGTAGGGAGCCTGGTGGAAGGAGCACTGAGGGGCCAGGAGCCATAGTAGCAGAGGATTCAAGAGAAGGGACGAAGCTCAGGCAGGCACATATGGCAAGTAAGGCAGGTAGGTGAGACTAACTAGGATTAAACTGACTACAGGTCTGTGGTTCATTTCCCCACAGCCTCTACTGTGTCAGTCTCCCTTCTGCAGCTCACCTGAGAGAGTCCTGGAACAGGTACAATTTCCAAATATTAATTCAGACATGTAAGACCTGATCTAAAATAAACCAGAGCCTCATACTCACTCCATCTACACCATAATGCAAATGTTAATAATTAAGATACATTTTAAAGTATGTTTATTTCAGATGTTAATTTGGGGTCTGAAATATTTCTCACTTCCAACTAACCCTGAGTATGAATATTAGTTAAAAATCCAAACATTTGTGTCACGATCACAAAGGGACAGGCAGGTGGCTGTTACCACAACACACAACAATGTATGTCAGTGAAAAAACCCATGCAAACCTTTTTACAACCATTAGACATGCCCTACTGAGATTTTACAAAAATCTCAGGAGAAAATGAGGTCAAATTGAACTACGGTCTGTGAGGTTTGTAGACAAAATAGTGTGTTTAAGAAGGAAAATATTTAATTGCCAAGGGATGTAACCAGTTTCTTCAAATTTTTAATCTCCTCTGTAGAAACTAAAACAGACTGAGTATAGAAGTCTTCCATATAAATGCTCACGTCTCATGTTGTTTAGCAGTTTACATTTTCCTTCTTCAACAACAGTTACCACCTTCCTACTGAGTGAAAACTGCCATATCATTTTCATCGCCTGTCACTGTTTAACTTGCTGCCACTTTCACTAAGATTACCTAACACCAAACAGTGTGGATGACGCCCTCTCCCCACGGAAATTGAATAAAAACAAAAACCTCTACAGTTAGCTTCATCAGGACCAGAATTTGCACTTCTGATCTCCCCAAGGTCTAGTAGTCCAGGGAGCAAGAACTATTGAAAAACAGCTGGGTCTGCACATGCTGGGACTTCGCTGAACCTAGAAAACAGCATGGTCAGGCTTAGCCTTCTTACCTCTTTTTATTTTCCTCCTTTCTCTTTTTCTCTTTAATTCCATATTTCCTGCCTACAACCTTTACCAGATCCATCACAACTGGTTGATCCCTGTCCATTTTTCCTCCCCCACATCTGAAATAGCTTTTCCAGACACTGAAATGCTCATCTGTCATTGAGAACAGATGCTGTTTCTGCTAAGAATTAGGGATTTTTTTTTCCCCTTTTGTTTCATTCCCTTTCTTCTTTTTATCTGCCAGGGTCTTTTTTATTTTGCTTGTCTCCTTTCCTGTCTGCTATACTATTCTTTCACTTTTCTCCCTTTAAAACTGTTCTACTCTCCCCTTTTCCCTCATTTGTATTGCCTTGCTTCCGCTACCTGTGTCCTGTTTCTCCCCTGGGGTATCTCAATTCCTTTCTTTTTCTGCATCTTCCTCTCTCTCTCAGCTTTACTTTCCTCACTCCCCTTTGCCTTCAGGTACCTGATGCAGCTGTGCAGACACCTAACTGCTGCTCTGACTGCAAATCCTGGAAGGAGCTGACCAGCCCAAATGAGAAGAGCTGCATATGTCCTGCACCCAGCAAACAACTCCCAGGCCACAAGGGGCTGCCTCTTCCCACCCAGCCTTCCTTCTCATGTCTGTCTGGAACAGAAGTCATTCTAAATAGTTACAGGCAAGCAAACCCATAAAATCATGGCAATGTTCTGCAAAAAGGCAACAATATTTAAGTAGAACATTTAACAATAAGCCCCGTAATTTAAATATTTTTCTATAATGCTCCTTTCTCTGTCTACAGCTATACTGTGCATGAGCACAAGCAAAATTAAAGTTAAAAGCTAGGCGATTCACAGCAGCAATGTGTTTTTAACCATTTTCATTGTTGTAAGTAAACATGGAAGCAATAATAATTCTCACTAGCTCACTCATTTTTGAAAGTGACATTCTTTCCAGCAACATGGTAATGCTCTAACCCAGAACTTTCTAAAAATTGAAAACACATACCGTGTATTATATAAAATATATTATATTACACAATAAAGCACAGAGACATTTTAATCAACTCAATACCCTTGTGAAGTCCCGAGAGTCAAATAAATAATGAGAAGGCGAACATTCCTCTATCTAAATGCATTTTATTCCCAGAACTCCAGAAAACATGACACAGCACAGATGTACCTGTGTCACTCAGGGACAGACAAACATCATTTAAGCTTAACACTCAGGGTCACCACAATGGGTGGTGAAATCAGTTGGGATTTTTCCTACTGGTGTCAAAACTGACTATGCCTCAACAGTCAATGATAGCAGCTTGTGTGCTGAGGCCCTGCTGTAGGTGAGGGTCACAGAGTGAACAGAATTACTAACTTTGCTTGGAGTCGAGCACCTGATGAAATGACAGATCAGAGCCAAAACACACACCTGCTGTGGTAAAGTCCTGAACCTCAGTATTCACACCAAAGTTCACAAGTCAGGAACATCATTCCTTAACTTCTTAAACTATGATTGTTTAGTTGCTGTACTTTGAAACATAATTTTACAAAATGAGGGCGTTCAAGAGTTACCTTCTCTCAGGAAATTTCAAGGAAAAATAAATTTTCTCTCCCTGTAGGTAAACAGTGTTTTTCGCTGTGGCACAAAAGACAAGGTACCTACTAGCCCCCCAGCATCACTTGCACTGCAGGATCTACATTTGTAGCACAAACTTTATAAGTAACTCTGCTCACAGTGCACAAACTGGATCTTATGATACAAAATCACTTTCCTCCAGTCCTAACAACAGTAAAAACTTGTGTTTGTCAGAAAAGCAAGCATGTGGGATTTACAACACAAAGAACAAGTTTAAAGAAATAACCTATGTTAACTTCACAGTTAGATTTCAAGCTTCCCATTGTACTTGGTTTTTTTAAGAAATGTAAGTAGCCCCAGTTCCAAAGTCCTCCAAAGTGGTAGTGCAGAAATGGGTATGTATGTACGCATGTGCACACACTTGTGCTTAAGTAGGATGTTACAATAAAACATATGTTCTTTTTAAAAATGCAGAAAAGTTATTGGCAGGTTATAATTCTGAGTGTGCTTCTCCTAATTTCTTCAAAACACCGTAAGCAGGTGGCTACGGCACTGTGCTGCTTCTATTTCTCACTAACCCACACCAAACTGTGCAGTATGTATTATGTGGCACAAGAGGAACAGTTAATCTCTTTCTAAAGACACGTGAATCTTTTATGAATGACCTTTCATTAAACTTTAAATTCCAAATTGCTAAGGTCACCATTGCTCACAAAAAATATAACAGAAGTTTTAAAGTCCTTGCTGTTAGTTACTTTTAAGATTTCCTTCTGCAAATCAGTAACTTAAGGAACTCTCTGAAGATTTTCTTCCTTAAAATAAAATTTTACTGAATGAATGTTAACCTGTTCAAATTACAACTTTAGAGAAACTATGAGTAACAAGAAGGACATATCTGGAAATCTCTATAGTCTTGTGTATGTTTCTTTATTCATGTTTAAGGAGGCATTTGTACATTTAGGCAGCCTGATGAAATCTTAAAGTGATTAAGATTCAAAGATTGGCCTTTGTGACCTTTATGAATTCACAATAATATTATCGAAGACCACAACTGAAAATATACCAATCGCATCCTGTATCACAGAGCATTTCAGCATCTCCAACATTTTAACATTTTAACTAAGTTCTAATGCCTGCTCATAAATAAGAGAAATCCAAATGGTTTTGCTTTGATTTCACCACCACCAAAGAACCCAATCAAGAGAAACTAGTTACGACGCTGTCATTAAACACACATTAAAGTTGAGAAGGTGAACCTTAACTATGGTTAAGGCTCTCTGAAATACCACTGTCTGCACAGATGTGCAAACCTATTACAAATAAAACCCATGGTATTTGTGGTATTTGAAGTCCCTCGTAAGTCATTAAGTAAGCAAAACTTAGAATCTAAACTAGGTCTACATAAAGTGGAATCCTTTTGTGTACACTCCCGCTTACAGGGCAAGCCAGCTCCCAGCACCAGGAGTATCAGATTCTCGCAGCATCCATGACACTTGTAAGCATTCAGTGGTCAGAACACCACTACATATCCTTCAAATGACATGGACCACTGAAGCTGGAAGGTATCTTCACTGAACCAAACCGGCTGGTATCTCAGCAATCCACCAGGACACAAGCCCCGGCATGCCCCCGCCTCGAGTGCAGCACCTCGACCAAGGAGGATGTGGTGGGTTTTGCATTTTTGAAAGTCAACAGTTTTGAATACTGAAATGCAAAGGGTATGCACCAGCTACAACACGGCATCTCAAAACCACTTTGCACTGCAAAATTCTGGTATTCATTTTTTACTGTAAGGTTTCGAGGGAGAATTGGTTACGCAGCAAGGTGATAAGCACAACAAAACACTAACAGAGCGAGCTAGCCAGTGATAATGAAAGAAGGCACAGCATTTCCAAAGTTAAAACATCAGGGTACCCATTACATGAAGATATAAAGAATCCTCTGCATTAATGCTAACAGAGCTTATTATCTAAAATATTTAATAACATCCTAGTTTTTCTTGCTGCTGTTAAGTCATTAATAATATCCACCTAGTAGTTAAAAAGCTGAATAATACAAAGTGGGCTTTGATTTCTGCACTACTGTGCCACTGTATAATAATACCACTGGAAGATGGTATTATCTCTCTATTCATTGAATGAAATGAAGTATAAACATGTTTTAAAAGGAGAAAAATAAATATCTCCTTCATTTCATGTATATTTACTGCTCATTAAACTACACGCTGTGCTTTCACTTCCTAATACCAACCTCATATTGTCAATCTTTGACACCATGATTCATTACCTTATTAAATGAAAATAACTGACATGTCATAGATGTAAAGGCTATGAAGCCACAAGTTTCCATGCACAATATGGACATACTGTCCAAACATCAAATATCAGGGTGTGCACAGATAACGGAGTTACCGATGAAAATAATTAATTAGATTTAGGACTTGGATATTGCAGCTTAAAACGGCCTGAGGGTGCAACTCCTGGATAAGGAGTAACATTGGTGGGGGGTATATAATAAATAAATGTGGCCTACAGCAAATACCACAGGAGGTTCCCACGCGCACGGTGACACCTCACATTCACACGAGCCCTGCGGGCCGTGCACGATGGCTGAGGGCGCTGCCACCGGGAGGCCGGGGAGCGGGGCGGGCACGGCCGCCTCCCAGGGGGCCCCCCGCCCCTCGCCGCTGCCCGGAGCCGCGCTGCCGGCCCCGGCCCTGGCCGGCTCTCCCACCGCGCCGCAGGGCCGCCACCCTCCACCCCCCGGCCGCAGCGGCCCCGGCGGGCCGACGGGAGGGGACGAAAAGTTTGGCGACGCTGGGGGCGGGCAGCTCGGCCCCGCCGCCGCCCTTCAGCCGCTGCCCGGCCCGGCCGCAGCCGCCGCGCCACCCCCCGCCCTACCGGAGGGCGCTCGGCCCGGCCCCGCGGGGTCCCTGCCCGCCGCCAGCGCGGCCCCGCGGGGGCTCCCGCTGCCGCACCCTCCCGCGTCCAGAAGCCGCCGAGGGGCGTCCGTGAGGGAAGCACCCCCCCTCCATCCTCCCCGGCGCCCCCCTCACCTGCTGGCCAGGCTCTGCCGGCAGTGCTGCCTGAAGGGCATCAGGTGGTAGTTCATGGCGTCCAGCAGCAGCTTCTGGCACACGGGGTCGGTACGCATGAAATCCACCGACTGGACCCGCTCCACCAGCTCAGGAGCCGGGATGAGGGCGAAGCGGAGGCGCTTCATGAGGTCTGGGGCGTACTGCATGCGGGTCTCCCGGTCGTGCTCCAGCCAGAGCACGGACATCTGAAAGAGCGCCAGCTCCGACTCGACGGGGGGGGGGCAGCGAGTCGAGCAGGGCGCGCATCTCTTCGAAGTTGAGCAGCAGCACGTCCTCCACCAGGTACTTGTTGGCCAGCTTCTTGGTCTCCTCCAGGCCGTGCAGGGCGGCGATCTTGCACACCTGCTTGTAGTTCTGCACCGAGATCTGGTCGTTGAGGAACTGCACGCACAGCTTGGTGACCTGCGGGATGTGCAGGATCTTGCTGACCGACAGCACCTCCTCCACCGTGTCCAGCGAGAGGGTCACGTTGGCCGTGTACAGGTACTCCAGCACCAGCCGCAGCCCGATGGACGAGCAGCCCTGCAGCACCAGGTTGTTGATGGCCCGCGGGCTGGCCAGCAGCTTGTCCTCCGGGGAGGAGGACGGGGTGCCGGGCTCCTCCTGCGGCTGCTGCGGCGGCGGCGGCTCCTTTGGCGGCCCCCCGAGCCCGTCCTGGGCGCAGGGCCCCAGCCCCAGGGCGTGGGGGTGCCCGCCGCTCCCGCCGCCGCTGGAGAAGAGGGATCGGAAGTACTGGGAGCAGGAGGCCAGCACGGCCTTGTGGCAGTGGAACTGCTGGCCCTGGGCCGTCAGGGTCACGTCGCAGAAGAGCTGCTTCCTCCACAGCAGGTTGAGGCCGTGCAGCAGGTTGTCGCTGTGGCTGGGGTCGAAGGTGGAGGTCCTGTCCCCGGATCTGGACATGGCGAGCGGCCTCCGGCACACCTGCCTTTTAAACCCTCCTCCAACCTGGGCAGAGGGGTGGGGAGGAGAGCGGGGTGGGGGGACACACGGGACGACACAACAATAAACACAAGAGCTTTAGAGGCCCGGAGGGCGCATCCCGCCGTGCGCGCACGGGTGGCGGGGGGATGCAGCCAGGGACGGGCTCCCCTCCGCCCGCCGAGCCGCCCCCCGCCCCGGGCACGGACGGGCTCGCCCGGAGGGGCCGCAACTTGGGGAGGCTGGAGGAGATTTATTTTTTGCACACCCCCCCTCCATACACACACACACGCCACCCCTTTCTCCTCCCTCCTCGGTGCAAACCGGGCTCTCTCCAGGGGAGGAGCGAGGAAGCCGGAGACGTTCTCAAAGCTGAGCCACGTCCCCCCCGCCAAAAAAACGCTCGACCCCACCAAGCACCCAAGCACTCAAACACACACAAAATAAGCCTCCCAAACTCCGCAATGCCCAGAGAAACTACCAAGTGACTGAAACTCTGCCAAGAAGGCAGCAGCCCCGCCGCCAGCCCCCAGCCCCCTCCGGCCGCTTTGGCAACTCGGCGCCGCCGGGACCCACTTCCTCGCCAGGGCCGGGGGGCGGCGTGCCCAGGGCGGGGGCCCCGGCGCTGCCCGGCGCCGGAGTTGAGCCCCTCTCCTCGGCCACCGAGGGGGTTTGCAACGCTTCGTACACCGGGGCAAGTGGGGGAGGATGGAGGGGGGGAGCGGCAGCCCCGGGCCCGGCGAGCGGTCGCCCGCCACTGTCCTGCCCGGCTCGCTTCTCGCAGCAGACGGCGCCGCTGCTGTAACTCCGGTAACTACGTGAAGTTCAAGTTGGGGGAAGGACGGGGAGGCGGGCGGGGAGCAGGGCCCTGCCCGGCGGCCCCTCGGTGCGGCCGGGCCCCGCCGCGACCCCCGGCCCCATGCCCGGCCCAGGAGGGGGGTCAGCGGGGCGGCCCCGAGCTGCGGCCGCACCTGCGGGGTCTGCGCAGCCACCGACCCGCGCTGGCCGCATCCCGCACAGCGCCGCCGCCGCTCTTCCTCCTCCTCCTCCTCCTCCTCAGCGGGATCCCGCCGAGACCTGCTCCTGCCATTGCAGCGCGCTCAGTCGCTCCTCGGCAGCGCTGAGCTTCCTCTGCCTCCCTTCATCCCCGCCTCGCCCCATTTATCGGCACAGCGAGGGGCTCCCTCCAGCCGCTTCCCCTGCCCCGCCGCCGCTCAGCCCCGCTCCGCGCCCCGCCGCCGGCTGCAGAAACCTCCCGGAGCCTCTCCCTTTAAGTGGACCCGGTCAATGCCCCCCTCCTCACCGCACACACAGACACACACATACATACATGCACACACACACAGACATACACACACACTCCTCCTCTTCCTCCCTCCCCTTCTTTCTTCCTCGTTTTGCCCATTTCTCGCAATCGGAGTTTATTCTGCAAACGCGTTCGTTACACAACTGCCCCCCCTTCCCCCGCACACACTTCCAGCACACACCCCCCCCCACACAGGCACCCCTTTCCTCTCCCCCAACAACAAACAAATCAGGAGACACAAGAAAATGCACAGAGACGGTTAGACACAAGGCCAGAAACTTACCTGCTCCACAACCAGCTGCCAAAGTAAAGGTTCACTTAAGCTCCCCCCCAAAAAAATCAATTGTCCTTCCTTTTTAAAGGTTTGCTCGCTCCTTCCGAAAAAAAAAAAAAAGGGAGAAAAGAAAGAAAAAAAAAAAAAAACCTTCTGGTTCCCAACTCGGAGCAGTCACTCTTTACAATTTATTTTGTCGTACATCATTTGATCACCATGAATTAGCAACAGCAAGAAAATGTACGAGAGAGAGAGAAGGGGAGAGAGAGAAAGAGAGAGAGAGAGAGCGCAGAGCTTTCTGCAAGAGAAGAAGAAGAAAAAATGTACGTGTGACAAATTATGCTACCAAGAAACAACACATCATTATCCTTGGGCCTGGGGCTCAGTGAGTCGTAACGAGAGTAATAGGAAATCCACGGTTGGGGAGAGAAACGGTCGTGCATGGCCAGTGGAGAGAGACCATACAGGGGGATGGATGCTGGAGAGACTCGCAAAATTATGGCTCAAGGCTATTGTAAAAATTGTCGAGCGTAAATGACTGCGATTTCAAACATCTTTGGAAGAAAGAAGGGGAAAAAGCGAGCCCCCCCCCCCGCCTCCCTCCCTCTTGCTCTCCCTCTCTCTTCTCTCTCTCTATAAAGAACCGTCAAGTTTTAGTGCGCATTGCTAATTAGTCAATTTCTCTCTGCCTTCACAGGCTGGCGACTTTGCTGCTGAGCTGAAACTGCTAATTTCTGTGACCAGCTTTTTTCTTAGCTGTGATCTGGATGAATGAGTAGCTGTCTCACAGAGATGACAAAAATAAACTCTAATCCCCCCAAAAATTTCCACTACATCTTTCTCATGCATAGATTTATGATCTTCAAGTGCCCTGTGCAATATGCAAACTTTTTGTCTGCGAGTGTGTGTGTGTGCTGGAGTGGGGGGGGTAAGTCTGTTGTATTCAGGTTGCACAGTATTTGGTTTGTGTCTCTGCTCTCCCCCCACACCCCAGATGTGATGGAAATAATGTCTGATTTCAGCACCCAATATATTCACACACACACACACACACACACACCCCCCTTGTATTTATATTATTGCTCTGACAGGATACATCCTCCTTCCTTGCAAGTATGATGAGGCTGGAGGGGTGAAAGGGAGAGAAAGAAAGTGAGGCTACTAAATGGTATTAGTGGTAAAACGTTCCCTTTACATTTGTTCCCCTGCACTGTTGAAGATTTATGATCTTGTTTGAAGGCATATTTTCTCTATCGTTTTGTCTGGTTAGACAACCGTCTCTGAACTTCACTGTCAGCTCTTCAACAGATAAGGGTTCAGAAGTCACATTTTTTTTTTATTGGAAGATTAGCATATTGTCAGATTTGTCTTTCAGTTTCGAGACTTTGCAATGCAGAAGCCTGAATCAAATGGCAGGAAAGCAGCTGCTATTTCACAAATGTAACCTTTCAACTTTCTGCCAGAGCTGATACCCCAGAAACGTGCACAGCACAGCCCATAGGTTGGGGCTTTGTTTTGGTTTTTGATCCTTTATAGTCGTGAAAAACAGAGGGAATTCTCATTGTAGACATTTTGGGCTTTTTCTTTCCACCGAGGGGCATTTTGGTAGAGGACACGTTCTCCACAATTTGTCTCATGATATATTGCACCCTCACATTTATAGCTCTGTTCTTCTGTTGTCAAACTTCCAACTGTCAAAAAACAAAAAAAAAAAAAAAAAAAAACCCAAAAAAACCCCAACAGACAAAAAGGTGGAATGTGTGCCCTTGAATGAAATGCGCATGAAAGGAGACTGGGGCAAGCACTTACAGAAAGTTTTACCTGGTGTGAAAGCCATGAGTCCCATCCCCTTTCCCAGCTAATACTCAGACCCCACTAATTAAACTACACACTAGGAGTGGGACTTTGAATGCCAGGTCTCATGGTCTTTGTCTTTGACTTGGCCTAGGATGCCAGCGCATTTACAGAGCTGGAGTCAGAGTGCTCAGGAATGCATAGAACTGGAACTGAAAGGCATCAAGGCAGTTTTTGCTTTTATTTACTTTCTGGTGACCTTATAAAAGGAGTTCTGCCATACCTTTCTGGTTTTCCTCACCAGATAGCTCCCTTCCTCCTCCCTTGGACATCAATTATTTCTGCAAGACATTTCCAAGAGAGATTAGCTGGTGTTTCAGGGCGTGGTATTCTTTCCCAAAGAATGACACCATCATATGCTGCCTCTAAAACCATTTTCTTTGTTTTGACCCTGTCATGCCTCCCCTTCCTCTCAGTTGTACCCTGTTGGCCACCCAGATTTTGACCCTGTTCAGGTGAAGAAAATCATGAATTATAAGATGCCTCCATTTCGATAGTAGCTGGTATCTTCAGTGGTGCGAGTTGTCTCCCAACTGTAGTAGATGGGAAGAACAGTTTTTATATCATGCTTGTGCTGCTGAACTTTACTGCTGTAATGGCTGTAAATAATCCTCATGAGGTTTTGTATCAGTTTTCACTGACTGATGTGTCACACACTCTTATACCATTGTAAGCTGCCAAAATATGTCTGTGCCAATGTGTAGCGAGTTTCTGGAACTAGCATACTGGTTTGTTTGCTCATTAGTGAAAAGATCTGGGTAATTTTTATTTAACTTTGCTACACTAACTCAAGTTGAAATAAAGTTTTGTCTTACTTATGTATTTGGTTTGTGGTCACTTACGAATTACATTGGACAAATATTTCCAGAAGTCCTGGATATGATATTTTCTAAATGGGCTTGAACAGTTTCGGAGGGAGATTTCAAAGTTTCTAACTCACTCATTTTATCTGCAAAGTAGAAAACTAGAAGTAGTTCATCTCTTGCAGACAACAACTGTCAGCAGAAAATACCATGTGTTTTCTTTCTTCTGCAGTTACTCTCAGACCTGCACCATGTAAAATCATCCATTTTTTTTATTTGGAGCAAAACTAGATGTACTTGCCACCTGGTTAAGCAGGGACTTCATATCTCCATTTCATAAACCTTAGTCTGTCACAGACTTGAGGGAAACCACTGGAAGAGAAGACCATCTCCCCCAATGCACTGAACACCTACTAACCCCTGACCTTTCCCTGTCATAGGTATAGGGCTCTATCCCTAAGCAGGATTTCCAAAGAATAGCATGCAGTGCCCCATGCTTCCATCTTTTCAAAGCCAGCAGTTTGGAGATGTGCTTTTACTTGTTTTCCCTTAGCTCATCTCTCTCCATCCATTCAAACTCTTCAACTTACAGAAGTCTCGTTGCAAAGGCTTGTAGTAGGGAGGTCAATACTGAACAAGGAACTGAATCACATCTTACAATTAAAAGACTCTTCCTTACGCAGAAGAGGCCTTCATCAAGACAGTATAAGGTATTGTCATTAAAATCCAAGGGAAAAATAACTTGGTAAATAAGCAAGGTAAATACTTTTCAGTAAGAGTAATTACATAAAAAAGAGAAATTTAGAACTCCTGCATTACCTGTGCTTGTGCCATGAAGCATACCTCTCTACAACTGATGTTTTGTGGGGATTTTTTGCAGATTTTGTTGTTGTGACATACACTGATATCCTGGCACAGCTCCTAAATAAAACTACATGCACAGTATCCTAATTATTAAGAATAAAAATAAGTGTCAATTCTGAACACCTGCCCCTCTGTCATTGAAACTGCTGTCAGAAACAGAGCTTCAGCTGGTTCCCCTTGTTGGGGCTCAGAAATTGCCTTTCTGCATGTTGAATGGCCTGTTGAACTCTCTCAACTGTCTGCATTTCTGCCACTCTTGCATTTCAAATGGTAGAACAGAAATGACAGCGCTCACCAGGGCCACCTGTATGTGGATGGGAGCTCTCACCGCAGGAAAAGAAAGTTCTCTTGGAGGGTCTTCCAGGGAAATAAAGCTTACTACTGGTAAACTGGGTCATTTGTGTTGGGCAAGACACCATACTAGTTCTTTAGACGGATCTGAGCACAAAGGTCCCTTTCGTAGTACAAATACTATCCAAATAAATGGGCAACTGCAGTACTGGCTGTTACCAATAATGCCAAACATTATTGAATAATTCTTCCTTCATTTTCATTCTGATGATGATGGCAGTTTGTGTGCTCACACTTCTGAAGGTAGACCTGGCATCACAGCTGCTCTGTTCCTGGAGTACAGATTAACTACTCAGCCCGTCTAGGGCAGGAGAGGAAGATTTGAGGAGGTTGAGGTGGTGCTTGTTAGAGCCAGGGCCCACAAGTCTGGATGTCTCGATTCCCACCACTCGCACACAGTGATTGTACACTTTTGGGTTAGAACCTAGGAACTACCCAAGTTCACAGGTGCCTTATTCCCTGAGGAGGCCTTATCTCACAGAGATGAGGTGTCGCAAGCAGCTGGGAGGGTGGGAGAGCTAAAATGAAGAGTTATCTTGGGTCTGATAATACAGATGTAACAACCTTGACCCAGGTGCATCCTTTAATATCTCTGTGGTTCGGTTAACAAATGCTAAAAAGAGTTTTCATTAGTGCAGGCCAAGCTTCTTCCAGCTTGTGGTCCATCGTCCCTGCTGAGCACATCTGCCCAGATCCACCCCCAGCTGGGTATTTTTGAATGTTTACTATTACACTTGCTATGTCAGTGGCTGCTGCAACCGTGTGGCTGTAGAGACTGGCACAACTGGCCCCAGAGGTGTCACAGGCATCCTGATCACCTGCATTGTGACCTGGTTAATCCATGCTTGCCTAGTGCTTTGAAATTCTTCCAGGGATACTGACTAGTTTTATTTATACACACAGACACATTGTGAGGTATTGTTTCTATGCCTGGATGTATACAAACCAGAATTTTTTCTGTATTAGAGAGTCAATACCATTAAGTATTCAGACTTCTGCCCTGCATACCCAAAGTTCTGATGGGGGTGGACTGAGAGCTTCTCAACAGGACCCTAAATGAGTGATCCTAACAGCGCTGAAAGACAAACTTCTTCCTCCCCTTGCAGATGCAAAAAGGCAATAATGTAAATGACATAAAAAAATCTTAAAAGTAATTCAATGCAATGCTGTACAATAAAGATGACACGAATAAAGTTTGCAGTAAACCAGTAGATTCTGAAAAATCAAAATATAAGGTATTGCCTCTGAAAGAGTTATTAATATAACTGGGGGGGGGCACAACTCAGAACTGTTAAAAGAAGCAGCTAAGCTTGGGGAAATTGCAATCTAAAAGCAAGGTGGATTAAGCAAATCCTTCTGTACAGAACCATGCTACAACTAGGAACTCTCTAACCATCACTCGGAAAAGCTTACGCTCTGGGACTCGATTTTCAGGTACATAATATGAGCTTTAGTGATTGTGTCGGCACTGTACTCCCAATTAAGGGATACTCTCTTGTGCTTAAGTCCATTTCTTTTCAGGAAAGCATTTAAGCATTTCTTAAATAATATTCTTAAGTGCTCTCTTGGAGGGGAATGCTTTCCTGACACGGCACATGTGTCTGCATTCATCGTTCAGATTGGCTGAATTTTCCCAGCCTGGTGCACGCAGGACCCATTGCAAAAATAGGAGGAGGATACGTCGGTGGCATGTGACACTGCAATTGCTTTAAAATCATGGTCCAGCTTTGTAAGGAGCCATCCCGAAGTGGGAGAGTGCTCCATCCCAGTTGCTTGGTTTCTTGAGGCAGAATTTTGAGACACACAGGGGAAAGAGCAAGCTTCAGAGCAACAGGAACTAGCTGGATTGCAATGGTTAGATTTAGAGTACATTTTTGTACTGAAGTAATACATAATCCATAGGTTTAACATGGCTCTCACAAATCCCAAGGGAGTACTAGCAGTTTTTAAAGGAGAAAAGAGTTGCAGAAAATTTTTCAATTCCTTTTCAAGCAAAGTCTGCTGACAAAGACTTTTGTTCTCCACCACATCTAAGTGCTCTGGGGACAGAAATCTTTCCCGTAGTGCTCTGTTTCAGCTGCCCCAAGATCGTCTTCTCCCTTTGTATGTACCAGAGAGGACCCATTGGATATAGATTCCCTCATGAGGAAATAAGGATTTAAAATAAAATGTGGTGGTAACTTTGATTACCAAGATACCTATTCACTAACACCACTTTGGGGGCATAAGTTAAACATAAGTAAAAAAAAAGCAAAGGAAATATGAGTTAAGGCTTATGGTCTCCCTTTGCTTTATTCCATCTTTCTAAGATAACACAGGCAACATTCTGACCTGACTGTTTAAATAGTAGGGCTGTGCTTAAATAGTACAGTCTCTTTCTGCTGCAGAGGGGAAAAATGTGATCTCTCTCCGGAGCTCATATATCAGACCTACTCACCATTGTGAAATGTTGTTTCTCCCACGTGTTTCAAACTGTATTGTTAAAGTCAGAACCTGCGAACTCAAATTAGGTTGTTTGCTGAGAGGAAAAAAAAAAAACAACCCAACATAAAAAACCAAACACAAAACATGGAGACAGGGCTTCATGAGCTTAAAATCAGGTAATCTTTAACTTTGTGTAGCCAGTGAAAGTCAAGCAATATTCTCCTAACTGTTTTTGACCCTCTCTTCTTGGTAAGGGTGATTTTGCTCAAATCACGCAGTGGCTCCGACTTAATCCGACTGGCTACCCAGATAAACAAGGACCTCTGTCTTCCCTCCACTAGGTCCAATAGCAAAATAGCAATGTTGGTGAAACATTGTAAAAATATACTTTTTCATCAGGGAAGATTTAATTTTGCTAGCAGATATTCTGAATGGGGAGAAAATGTGAGCAGGAAAATCCCTTTCCTTTGCTGAGGTGTTTCTCTGCTTCTCAGCAAAGCGAACACTTGGGTCCAGCTTCCTGTTTTGAATCTGGCCCAGGCAGTAGAAACCAAAAAGAAGTCATCACTGAATGGCTGGCAGGGTTCTATGTGTCACCGGCCAGCTGTTTTAGGTTAGGATCTAGTTCACATAATAATAGCACCCTTTTATTTGGCTCTGGGTGACATTGCCTTGGAATACAAGCAGATCATCTGTGGTCTGCTTTGGTGCAATCCATTCAAAGCTAGAAATTGTTCCCTGTCACCTTTTTTGAGTATTTCCATGGTGCCAAATGGGGAATGTGTGAAAATCAATAGTAGCTCTATATGAATAGTAGCTCTATATCTGTTCTACCAGAGGTTTAAAAGGAGAATTTAGTCTTCCCTACTGAACAAACTCATTCATGAGCCATATATGGGAGGCAAAAAGGTAGGTATGAGGGTAGATACCATTAATTCTAAAAAATGGAGATGAAATAGAATAAAGTGATATTTTATGACAGAGCTCAGTCACCAGAATTTCATCTCTTTTTTTCCTTTGGCTCAGGTTGCCTGGATGATTTTCAGGTACCTATTGCTCACAAGATAACACCTTCCTGTCTGCCCAATGCCTCATATTCATTTATGCCAAGATATAAATAAACATCCCAAATACCCTAGGGCTGAGAAATGGCACTGGAGAAAAATAAAGGTTTCCATTTTAACTCCATTTGAGTGCAGCTCATCAGCAGACAAAGGTTCATTGCTGATGTAAAGGAACAGTCCTAGTGGACCCAGTGCTCGCTCACACAAGCTATGAATCTGGCCAATAGTCTTTTACTGATGATAAAACAGGCAAAATGAAGAACATCCCTCTGCTGAGAAATTTCATTTTTTAAAATTAAACATATTTTAGTTACAAAAGACTGCAAAAGTGTTCAAAATAATAAAACTTCAGGATTCCTGTGCTCCTTACTTCAAGAATAGCCACAATGATTTAAAATGAATATGATTAAAAGGAAATTTATATATTGCACCTTGACTTTGGTTTCAGACCTGAATGGATTTTAACTGCCAAGCGACAAGCCCTTTAAAACAGGATTAACAATGGAAATTCTGGCTTTTTTAAGATACCATGGCACTATTATAACATCTAGGCTTCTTCACAGCCCTTGGTCCACTGTCAGGGGCTCCCAGTGACAGACACCAAGACTAAAGCTAGGGCAGTGACCCAACTTATTTTGGAAGTTACAGCTCAACATACAAGATTTCATGCAGTAGCTCTGATGACAAAAAACAAATTTACCACATGGAATCTCACAACATATTGTGCGGTAACTCAGAAAATAACTTGGGCTACCACCGCAAATATATATATGTAATACGCATTAACAGCATTTATAGACACTGATCTATTAAGTCATTTTCCTACACTACCTTCAGACCTTTTGTATGAAGCAGAAAAACCATCATTAAAGCTATGGTTTGCCAGACAATTACTTTGTCAAATCTCAAGAAATTGCATAATAAATTGTATACATGCATCAAACATGAACAGCAGAGGGGTATAACAAGCTGTGTATTTCCAGTCCACTTGTTCTTTCATCTAAACAGTAGCTTTTGTTTTGAAGAGTAATCCTATATTCTTTTCAAGGCATAAAATGTACATATACATTTATCTATCAAACTAAGTAGAAATAATTGAAACACTTAATATGCACAGTAATAAAGAAACGCATGAACAACTTCATTATTAATGTCTATTGATTATTTATGTTTTCAAATAGGCAAATGTAGCTACTAATATTTTATTATGTTAGTCTATATGTGCATTTTGGCTTTACCTGTTTATTAGCAAATTTACTATCCACATTATGGGTATTTTTATTGCTGTACACTCATTTGCTATGCGCATAACTGAGGTCAGTTTACGAACTGATTAGTGTTTACTCAATTTGATTACAATGTAACATTGCTGAGACTATTCCCCCTTTGGAAAATTAACTGTACAAGGAAGCCCAGTAAATCTTTACTTAAAAATTCCAAACTTTAGATTGATTTCAGCAGTGGGTCTGTATTGATCTAAAAAGCTTTGCGTTCCTAACTAAAAACTAATCTTTATTTCACCCTTTAGTGGCTGCAGCCATAAATATGTTCACTCGTACTGGAGTTTAGTGGATTAATGGTTATTGGAGATTGTGGCTTCCAACTGAGGTTGGTAAACCTTAACCTTTGGAGGACAACATGAAGGCATTTACCCCCTGTCATCTGTAATAGCTGGGTCCCCCTCTGACAGTTACCTGAGTGTTAAAGAGGAAGCAGAGCAGGGGATAGGAAATAAAGTACCAGCAGCTTACTTTGTCTACCTAATCCCTTATTAGACTTACCACTGTATCTGGACATAACTCTTTTTCTGATGCAAAAGCATTGACATAAACCAATTTGTTTTGTTCATGATACTAGAACTTCAAAATTTCCAAGCACTAGAATTAGTCATGCCTCAAAACTAAAAGACAGAAGTGTTGTGTCTCTTATTCTTTTATTTCACCATGTTTGTCGGAGATGCTTTATGTGACTCAAGACAGATCTTTCTCACTGTCTCTCTCACAGAGAACATCTGAAGGCAGCTAGCGGGAGACATTACCTTACATTCCACTGTAATGACTTATTAGTTATTACCCAAAACATAATTATACTAATTGTTATAAAAACCATAATTGCATTTATGTCTTAAAGTAGGGTTTATTCCAGAATGTCATGTTCTGAAACTGATGTCAATTAGCACTTAAGTTATGAACAAGCCATCCCTACAAAACTTTAATTCACTCAAGTCAGCTTAAGTTACTTGAGAAAGTAATGTGAGGGTAGAAATTATTCCCACATGTAAGGACTGAAAGACCTGCCCTAACTTTTCATTAAAGAGAGTAATGATTATTGAGAACATAAAAAAATTATTTCATTAGCATTACAGAGAAGGTTTCACTGGAACACGAAATACACAAAACGGTAGATGTCAAGTGATTATATTAACAGACACAATTCAATATCCATTGTTCCAGAAAATATACTGAGCTTAAAGGAGAGATTTCATCTGCAAGAAGTATTGACTCGAGCCTGCCTAAATTCAAGGGAAGGATTTATTTTCCATAAGCAAGTACCATCTTGTGACAGTCACTTCTGTAATTATTCCCATTTGAGAGCATAAGGGATACTTGTGTCAAAAAGGGCACCTGGTTTAAGGAAACTGATCTTATTTTGGCAAAACCTTTATTTAAAACCTTTAAAACCTTTATTTCTATTTCTATTAATTCTTCTGGTTTAGCAAATCAAATTCCCAGGAAGGTAGATTGCTTTTGTAATAACATGGAATCACAGTTGCTGGCAGCTGTTGCAAATGATTCTAGGCAATTTATGTCCCTTGAGACATTCCCCCAACATCAAGGTAATCAGGGCCAGTAGGATATAATCTGGGAACAATTCTAACAACAGGTTTCCCATCCTGGACCAAAAAACACAGTCCCAGGGGACATGCAGATTGCTCGCTGTGCCTTGACATTCACTCCTAAAACTTAGCTGCAAATTTTGCATCTGTTTTGTTTATTAAACTAAGAGCATTGATTCAAACATTTAAACAAAGGTAACGAGGCTGTAGGAATACCGAACATCTGCTAGGCAGAATGTTGCCCTTATTTTGTCATTTAATTTCTCTTACCTTTTCCTTGTTCCTTCAGTTCTCTCTGACTCATCTCCCAATTTCAGACTGAGATAGATTTCACCCAAGAAGGTCAAAAAGCACAGCAGCACATGGGTGGCACCCCACTGTTTGCTGTCCTCATCGAAGGTGGAAACAGGATTTGTGGGGGTCTTGTACAAGGTTTGGCTAACAGCAGCAACTGTTGGGGCTTTGTAAAGATAATCTCAGTTTTAATAACAAAGCATCAACTTTCTTAAGTATATTGGTTTCTAGGAATCTTCGATGATCTGGATTGAAGTTTGTTTCCCCTTATATGGCAAAAAAAAGTCTTAAAAACATGACCTGATTGGAGGGAGTGGAAAGAATAGAGAGTATTTTTGCTCCAGGGGCTGAAAGGGCAAAGATCTGTCTCTATCTCCCCTTCGAGCATACACGGAGAATGTACAAAGAATGGCAGCAGTTAAGAGTATCTTAAAAACATTAGCTCATTTACAGTCCTTAAAAACTTCTGCCATATAAATAGAGTCACAGCAATTGCAGATATCTTCAGATTGCACCTGGGGTGGAAACAAGAAGAAATATTTACAGCTGATAGCCAAATGCTAAGGCTGATCTCTCCAGTTTACATTGAAGTCCCTACCTGAATGCATATGTATTTATGCAGCACTGACAGCAGCAGCAAGAAGAGTGAAATTGGTCTTTGTGGCCCAGCATGAAGCAAGAAAAGTTTGTACCGCCATGCACAAGACAGAAGAGCTATTGTCTCTCCCTTCAGCACTAGCTGTAGAGATCTTTCCAGCATTTTGGAGATATCTTCATCTGTCTGCATGGGACAGTCAACCTGAGGAACAGAAGGAAAAATGAGTCATCTCTTGACTACCTATTCCTATGGCAGGGCAGACTCTATGATTGTCTGAGCCACCATTGTAGGGTTAGCACTGGCAGGAGTACTAAGTGCCCCAGCAAGCTTGTGTCTTGCTGACAAGGGACCACCAATTCATTTCTACTGAATTGGCTTTGCAAAACAGCTGCTGGTCAAGGAAACCAGCTCTAAATGCTGCTAATGGTAAATAGTTACTGGGATGTGCAAGTGTGATGAATCAATGGGATAGCAGCTCAAAACAGGGGATATGAGAGTATGGAGTTTTCTGGATGGGAAAGGAGTATACGGAGTTGGCATGGGTTTTTTTGTGAGGAGGACATGCACACAGAACATCACAGGCATCACTGAGTGAGGGGGAAAATACTTGTGGGAACCTTTGTTAATCCTGTGGGAGCTCATCACCCACGGTCACCTAGCTGAGATCAAAGCTGGGCCACCTAGAGTAAGACTGCTGTTCTCCTTGGAGAATGCCATGCTGCTTAGAATATTATAGGAAAAATACAAAGAAATTAAAAATGACCACATCATTTCACACAGCAGTAAATATGTCATAAGGATTTTTTATCACATGGACTTGATGCATGTTGGGCAGTAAGAAAATAGATTTGATCAACAGGAATATCTGCTCTACAGCTAACATGATCTACTGAGTCACAAATCCTCTTTTTCATAATGCTTAAATATGGATTTACATGATGGACTATAACAACTCCAAATGCACTGTTCATGCTTATCACGTAAATAATGATGAGTTTTCAAATTAGAATGCAGATCAAAATAGCATGCTAGTTATTCAACTGGCTTCTTGGATCAGAAACTCACTTTTTGAATAGTTCAAATGTATGAACTATTTAGACTGTGAGTGTACACTACTGAGACCCAGGTGAGTAATGTGCACATGAGAGTGTTCCTGCTGAACTCGGTAAGTTTACTCAGCTGTATAAAGTTACTCACAAAGCCTTGGATGACATGGTCTAGTGTGAGGCGTCCCTGCCCACGGCAGGAGGGTTGGAACTAGATGATCTTAAGGTCCTTTCCAACCTGAACCATTCAATGATTCTATGATTCTATGGCTGTATGTACCTGCAGGAGAGATGTCAAAGTCCCTAAGGGCACTTTATTTTTTTCTTGTTGACTTCCAAAGATTCTGGGAGCTGATCACTAAGGTCCTGTTAGCATTCACTATTTGCTGCTAGGGGAATAATTTCTGTGTCCAAACCACGTGCAATGTGATCACTAGTTTTCTAGGTTTTTAACCTTTTTTTTTTTTCTTCCACAATGCAGTACTTTAAGAAATGCAAGAAACCTTGCCAGGATCCTGTTTAAGTGCACACACCTTCAGAAATGCTGTGCTACTCTCTTTCAGCCTGCCTTTGTGTGCCTCAGCTGCATACTAGCCCTCCAGCTTGTGTGTGCATGCACAAATGTAGGTATCTACAGGACAGATCCTGCATTTGACATTTAAATCTTTAATAGTTAAGCAATAAGTTGTTCTCTGGATTGTCCAGTGTTGCTGGAAAACGGACACATTTTCACCTTTGATACTGGGATCTCAGCCAGGGGTGGCTTCTGCAGTTCTCCAAGGCTAAAATACAGTCTTGTGGAAAAGGCCAGTACAAAGGTCTTACAAGTTGAGTTATTCAAGTCCTCCCTCAGCCCTGAAAATTAGTCCTGATTGCTGTAGTTTGCAGCTGACAACTGGCTTTGGGCTGCATCTCAGTAGAAAAGTGAGGTCTGAAAATAACCAAGGCCCAAGTGTTCAGGGGATACTAGAAAGCTCCAAAGGTTATTTGGCATTATCTTTTCCCATTCTGTACCCATCTCTCCCTAAACAGACCGAGTCCATCCCCTTCTACTTCCTCTGAGTTAATTATAACTTGCACTGCGTAGTGTCATGGAGAGAGACATAAAAAGCAGCAACACTAATAGTACTCAAGGGGAATTTAGCAGCTCTACAGCAGAACAAAAATCTCCCAGCAAAGAGTTGTGGCAATAAATGAGCCAGTTTGATACCAGTCAAAGTCCACATGCAGATAGATTTATTTGCTCTATATTGGCCATGCTTTTCCAGCTTCATGAGATATGGATATTTCTGCAGGAAGGATTCCACGTTTAGATTGAGAAGTAGCATGTCCCTGTAACATAAAACATTCACTGGCCACTGCACCAGTACAGGGACACTGGAGTTCAAATAAGCTTTTGCAAATTCCCAAGAGGGGAAGAAAAAACTTGGGCACTGCTTGAAAAGAAATATTTGGACTTACATTTCAGCAGAGTTGGAGGGAGGAGGGACAGAAGGGGATGGCTTGCTGTCTCTGTGCCTGTTTGAGGCAAGTCAGAGACAGCCAGAGGCAATTAGCGTATCAACAGTGTGATGTGAGGGCTTCCCCAGCCTGAAAGCTGCAGAGCTGTGTGGGTCATCTGGGATCATGGGCAAAGCGCAGCATTGAGATGATGCAGGGAGCAATGCAAAACAGACCCATGGTGCCGATATTTAGCTGCTTGCTTTTGTTTACTTTATCTGTGCTGTTTCAGATGTCAGGCAAATTCTCAAGGTCAGTAGTGCCTGACTCAAATCAGCAGCTAAAGGGAACAACAAGGAGCCCATCTACTTCCTTCCTCTTGATTACTACTGGCTTGTCCGAAGTACCATATTCTTCCACCTGAAATTCAGCTGCAGTCCTTGCTTCTTTCTCCCTCTCCCTCTCTGGTGACCTCTCTGTCTCTTCTCAGAGAGTAGTTATCAACCTTCTCATAAATGACCTGAGTGCCCTTTTGCTCTTCTGGTAGATTCCACCTAGTAGGAGGAAAATGGGCATTTTTCATCAAGAGAGCCAACACAGTAGCAGAGCTATATAGCAAGAACTCTGGGTTTATTTACTACATTTTATTGCAGAATTTTCCTTCTTGATGGCTAAAATACTATTTATTTGTAAAGTGTGCTGACCATGCTCCTTCGTAAAATGTGAGCACAATGAAGTCAGCGCTGAGGACACCGTACAGTTCAGTGTATCTTTGAAATACCTGTTTCGTATGGGATATCTTCATATTGCGAAGGGATTGAACTCATGCTGTGAACTCATGTCCATGACCTCGATCAGACACAACCAACAAAAGGAAAATAAATGGTTCTGAATATGCACAGTTGTCCCCTAACACCAAAACAGGCTTTTGTTTTTAATTCTTTAAGGTTGGAGAAGGTAAGAATGATCTCTAAAGTCTGGAACCTGTAGCCTTCATTTCTTTTTCGGGCTGCCTGGTTTTGAGACACGCCTGCCTGTGCAATGTAGTTGATGGAGGAGCATGGTCTATCTAAGGAAGTTGTAAACCATTTCCTTTGACTAGAGCAAAGGCAGCCAAAAGCTTTGCCAGCCATGGATCTGTGAGGAGTCTGACTTCATTTGTATGTGTTTCCCTTCTTTGCAAAAAGATGAAGATTGCACGAAGATAAAGATTTTCCCTTCGTACTTAAAGGGCCAATTTCTATAGCACTGAAGACTTGCAAATGGTTGCTCCAAGTCTTCCAGGCACTCCATAGACTTTTCTGAACTTGTTGATTACCACTTGGTCTTCTTCAAAGGTTTATGGAAAACAGAGCCTTCCTGTGAAATTGTACTGAACAAGCACTAGATGCAGAGCTCCCTTCCCCCATCACCTCTCTGCACCATTGCAAGGACTTACTTAATGATTTACATTGTTCACAGAGTCACTCAAGCAGGCAACGTGGAATTCCACCTGATCAGTAACATAGGGTACTTCCTATCTGAGCTGGCGTGCAAGCTGTTTTTCAGCTTTGTGTGTTTCCTAACAAACACACAAAGAGCTATATAGGAACTGCTGAGGTGACTATAGATTTTAAGGGCAACAATCTGCTTTTTTTTTTTTTTGCAATAGCATGAAAAAAACCACCATGGAGAACGCCATTAAGCCAGGGTGCAAAGTGGACATAAGCACACCAACACATTGTCCAGCCTCAGTGGCACATGGTACATTGTCTCCATTATCAGACAAAAAAACCTCACAAGAGACAGAGATCAAAGGGTTAGCTTTTCAGTGATCTTGTCATGCGCTTCTTAAATGATAATGTAAAGGTTTTAAAAAACATTTACCGTAATTTCTGCTAAGTGTCACAGCCTAGTGAACCATTAAAAGTGAAGCAGCTCACTGAACCGCGCGGAAGTGAACAGATGGAATTCCACCCTCCCTCTGCTCCAGAGCCTTCTCGAACAATGCAAAGTCTTCTTTCAGATCTCCTCCTCTGAGCTCATTACCCAGGGCAAATATGTGGCAGGTTCTACCCCCACAAAGGCTAAGGCTTGCTCTTCTTTGCAGCCAGGCTGTGTGGTAGGATTTAAAAAGAAACATATAAAAAATTACCCTGGTTTCTACACTTGTGTAATCCTTTCTTTGTTCTTCACTTAATACGGATGCTTGGAGAAAAGGAAGACACCCTCATTTCCTGATTTGAGCTCCTCAAGGTTTTATGGCTCACCGTCAGTCTTGTTTTCTCCAGACTTTAAAAGTATCCATTTTCTTTGGGAACAGCTATTCGCACTCTGCAGTTCTGAATTTTCTAGAGAGAAAGATATAGCACTGCTGTTGCACTTGCTTCTGCTCCTTTTACATCCTTCTCTCTGCTTCCCTGCCTAAGCGACAAGTAATTCTGCACAGGTATGCATGATCTTGCACTCTCCCTGCTAACTTTTTAGAGCGCTTTATGGGCTCATGGAAATTTGGATCATTATCACAGGGCTGAAATTTCCACCGAGTTTTGTGGGTTTTGTGAGCACAGTGTGAACCAACTCCTCAGGCCAGCTTACAGAAGAAGCTAGAAGGGGTCCTGCAAGCTCCAGTGGGGCATATGAATCAGTGGTGCAGCAGCCAAAGGGAGAGGAGGCTGCAGGGAGAGATGGGGGACACTCATTGCTTGATAGGTGCTGAAGTGTTTGAGGGGAGACAATTCATGCAATAATCTCCAGTTTTACTTAGGGCCATGCTTTCCAAGGAGTCTCGCAGATGGGAGAAGGGTGGCACACAAAGGATTGATCTTGCTCATATTCGGACACCTTCCACATCCCTAAACCAAAGCTGCAAGGTCTCCATCTACAATTTAGGGACTTGGGAAGCTTAATTTAGACTGGGTTCACTTCTGCAACCTGTAACTGTACAAAATCAACTGCCTTTCATGCTTATATTTGAAGCTAAAACCACAATTTCTGCCAGTTTGTGGCTTAAGTGCCCAATTCCTCTCTGTCCTGTACCATGTTTCCTTCTGTGTAGAACTGTCAAATTTAATATTGTTCCTAATTCCCACTGAACCACTGCATCATGATCTAGAAACCAGTCATGATCTTCCTCAGTCTGTTCTCACCTTTGGTGTTCCTTATGGAAACTTGGTCCCCATTTTGTCCTCAGCTTAACCATGCTGGAAAATCAGAAGAGTTGTCTTGGAGCTTGGGTGCTAGACATGAGGCCTGATTTGAAATCTGGGATAATAAAAAGGCACCCTGGCATCTTGAGCTCTCTGCTTAGCAAGGTTGAACTGAAATAAGTAATTCCAGCCTTTCTGGATACTGGAGAAGGGTAGAGTTCAAGTTCATGGCTTCCTGGCTGGTGATGGGAGCTTGGAAATACATGGCTGTGGGGAAGGAAGGAGTAAGACTCTGGCACCTCCTTCCCTGGGAGAAGCAGCAAACCCCACCATGGACTCTGTACAGCAGCAAGAGATGATGCCAGCTGAATAGGGGCACAAAGTGCTGCTCAGCCAGGCATGGCCAGCCCTGTGTCTGCCTGGCTCGGTTCTCTGCTGACTGCAGCACGCTCTCATCAAGGATATCCTGTTTCTCCTCAGGAAGAGGTGAAGTACCTCCCTCAGCACATTCCCTTTACCCACCACACAGCCTCTTGTTTTCACAAGCTTCTGCCTTCTCTCCGTCTCTCTGCTGAGACCTCTTAGTAGGCAATGTCTTTGGGTTCCTTCGCAACGTAAGATTTACCCAGGTGACTCTGGCCCTCCCATCACTAGATGAGCAGAATGTAAAAGGCACATCTCTGGTGTGACAAACTGATATTTGGGAGAAGATACAGAGAGTTTGCTCAGAAATGGCAGCTGAAAACATAGGCAAACTGGGAAGGATTCAGCTTACTGGGAGAGGTTACTGCCCCCCTCAGCTGGAAGCTGCATCCGTCCCAGTAGAGGCAGAGTACCCATCTGCACCTCTGCAAAACAAAATACATGTGCTTGAATGACATCTCTGATCATTTGACCATGCCCTTGGAGTAATTTACATGGATCAAGGTGTACTTCTTCCTCTGGAAGCTTCCAGGTTGTCCTGGCAAGTGAGAATAACCACCATGTTGCCAGGGTAGACCCTGCACAAATGCTTACGCAGCCACTTCTAAGTGGTCCTCAGCACCACAAGTGTGGGATCAGACCCGTCTGCATGGAAGTTGTTATCCTGCTTTCCCATTGCTGGTAGCTTCCTTAAGGGTGCACTCCTTGAATAGCCCGAACTCGTATCCTGATTCTGCCACAGCCACGGGAACTGCACTCTGAATGAAAGCCTGAGCACTGGTCCTTTTATTTGTAGAAATAGATACAAATGAGTGCTCCATGTTTCATTATCATCTTTCTTTTTTTTCTTCTTCTTTTTCACCATTTACATTGCATGCATACACTTGAGCAACTTGGCTTCAGTCTTGATTGAAATATTTAATGGATATTATTCATTGTTGGTATTCTCTTGATGTTGTTCTCATTCATTTTAAAACTGCCAAACCTTCCCATTTTTCAAGGATGCCTGGCCTTTTAAATAAGGAAAGCATTTTGATACCTTTATTACATTTTTTGAGGCCACATTAGCTTGTTTTTGCTATCATTTTGACTTTGATTCTAATAAACTGAATAGAAATAGCACTCTCCATTTCTTAAATACTGCATGCTTTTCCATTATTGTCCACAAACAGTTGATTCCAATCAACTTTCTTCAACTCATTCCATTCTCAAAATTATTGTACTTTTATAACCATTCACAAATATTTTCAGAAGTGTTTCCAATTTGATGATATTATAACCTAGCCCTAAGGGTTTATTATCTTCTATATTATTCATTTCACCTAGTCTCATTTCCTTGGACTAAGTCCAAAATAGCCCCTGGTCTTGTTGATTGCTCTTCAAACCGAAAAAACAGTTTGGTACCGCGCTCAGAAACATGCATCCATCCTTAATGACTCCACTACCGCTATGCCCATCAATGTCGGTATAATTGAAATTCCACTATAGTCACTGCGTCTGCCTTTTTACAGCTTACCCCTTATCTATGGAAGCATTTCCTGATCTAGTACTTTGTTTTAACCACTTCCCAGGTGCATGCCAGTTTTCTTCTTGGATTGTTTCATACCTCTAAGAGGTCCTTATTCATGCTTCACATTTGTCAGTTATTTGACAAGCTGAATGGAAAAGAAATAGCATTATAAGGAGCATGTTACCTATTTTTGGATTTCCCCTCAATGTGGGAGTAGGGCATGTCTTAAAGCATCTGCCAGCTACGCCAAGAATGGTTACTCAGGTGCAAAAGAGAGTGGTGAAAGTAAATAGAGGGAAAATACTCCCCCTCTGTATTTAAGCCATATATATTCTTTCCTACATGAAGTTTTTCTTGGGAATTTCTGGCAGTAAAATAAAGCAGAACATTTAGGATGCTTCAAATAATACAACCTCCTCCTGGTGAGCAAACCATGAGGGGGCTTCCTGACCCTAGCAGTGTTGCAGTGCCAGCAGAGAGAAACCACTCTTCCATTGCTTAGGCATACACTCAGCCTTTAAGAGCCTAATTTGGCTTTTTATATAAGCAGATCTTCCTAGAACAGAATTCTGAGTTAGCAATGAGCCCTTTACACTGTAATTCTGGGGAAGGTAGAGCCTTTCCCCTCATTTATTAAAAAAGTAAGTATTACTGTTACGTGGTGTGCTGAGATCGTGGATTATTGAGATAGGTAAGTAGAATAGTTTACTTCCAAAACTGCATAATCTCACTGATGATAATCCTAAAATGTGTGAGATTTTAAAGGGTACCTGCTGCTGATGAGACTCACTGAAATGAAACCTTCACAGACCTTGAGGTCCCCTGACCAGTGGGAGAATGTAGGAGGCCCACAGGTTGCTTAAAAAAAATGGGCCTTACTGGTGAAGATACAGGTAAGATAAATACCAAGTGAAGTTTCAAGGCTTGAGGCACCTTGCAACATGTTCCTGCCCATGAGCAGAAAGGCTCTGGCGTATTGCTAAGATGCCCAGCTGATTGCCATCCTAATACATCCAGCCCACAGCCAGGGGAAGAACGCATCCACTCTTCTGAACAGGGATCCTGTTTTTCCAAGGGGCTCAGTCCATCAAGCCCTCCACTTGGTCCCTTCAAAATGGAGGGATGCGCTGACACAACAGCATCTCTTTTGCCTGGGCACCCCTACTTACACAGGGATGCTGTACCTGGCAGGTGTTCCCAGTGAGCAACTCATGCCAGGGAGCTGCTTTCTCACTATCTCAGCACCTCTGGAAGTTGTTCATGAAAGGATTGTGATGCTCCTTCATTTTTCATATGCCTGCCAGCTTAATATTGTACCTAACCTCGCATCTGGGCATAGCCCATTCTGCGGTGCATGTCTAGTGTTTATTTCAGTATCTGTCAGAGACCTAGGGTTAAAACTATTGGAGGTCCAGATGACATCTGGCTTCTCAGCTCCTCCAGAATATTGGCTGCAGTGTTTATCAGTGCATTATTCATCAAAACTGATGATGCAAAGTACAACATGCTGTCTGCAGCTCAGTGTAAGAGTGGAAAGAAGTTGGCAGAAATGCCTGGTGTTCTGTGAGCAGCATGTAATCAATAGTCTGGGTGCTTGTTCACTTTATGTTGATGACTATTCCCTCTGGTACGTCTTTGTATATTTTTGGGTTCTCTGTATTACCAGCTGTGCGATTTTTCTCTCTCTTTTCTTGATACCAGCCTTGATAGAACAGAAGGGGCAACCTTTTGTGCAGTAGGTGTCAAATCAAATAAACTATTTGCACAAAGCCTGGAAATAAGAATCAGAGAAAAGATTTAGTTGAGAATTTCCATGACAGCCTGGTATTTCTTCCTTTCCCCCCTTTTTTTTTCCTTTTCTTTTTCAATATTTTTTTTTTTTTTTAAGGGAAGGGGAAGAGATGAAAGGTAGCAGAGGTAAAAACTATTTTAACTGTCATATTAAGATCTCAAGCTGAATTCTGCTTTCCAGGTAAGGTACATATAGCAAGACTCCAGAGACTTCAGTGGAGTTACTCCCACTTACACCAGTGTAACAGAGCAGAATGTGAATGCTTATCTTTAATGCAAGAACTTGCAAAACAATAATCAGAGTCTCAGCTGGGGTAAGTTGGCAAGTTTCCATTAAAGTCAATGGACCTAGGCTGATTTACACCAGCTGACGATCTGCCCCAGTATCTGCTATACTATACACACCACACGCGCACAAGTCACTGCTTATTTATTTTCAATTTTAGACCTGCATATGAATTTTGTGCTACAACAGAAGAACAGTAGTAGGTGAGTCTTATTAAAAAGGCATATTGCAGTTAAGAACGGCATTATTTTTCTTACAGATCTTCCCTTTGCATGTGTGTATCAATCTTCAAAGTCTTACTATTCCTGTTCAATGAAAAAATTATAAAGAAGAATGGAACTAAAATAGGGTGTTTCACTTGTGACCCAAAGCAAAATAGCGATCTTTGAAATTCTAAAATGGAGACGTAGCACTAATTCTCCTAAGCAAAACATAAGGGAAGCAAAGCAAAACAAAATCTTGCCACCTCATTTAATGGCTCTTCTTAGAAGGGCTGTGTGATTTTTGCTTTCCAAAGGAGTTCACAAATGCGTTAGCCAGACGTATGTGTATCAGTACTATGGCAGAGAGGGGCCGCTGTTCATCAGTTGTCTGCCATTCTCCCAAAGTCACAGAAGGCCAAAGTGTGCATGGAATGGATATAACCACTTCTAGGTTTGAACGGTGGGTCAGTCTCTGGCTGCCATTTAGCCATTATGCTATATTTTCTATATTCGAACAAGACTATTGATCAACAGTAAACGTTGGTATGGCTGTCTAGGTAAGCGGAGCTTAGATTATAAAATACAGGAATGTAAATCATCATCTTATTTGCTCCTTCAACAGAGATCTTCTGTTGCGCTTTCATGACTGAGAAACATGCTATAGGGTGTCTAAGAAAAAATGAATTAGAGGGATGATGAGTTTCAGACTGGAGAATGTTTGCCTCAGCAGTGTTACTGGAGTTGAAGTTGAAGCAACATTAATGAAGCTGTGTAGAGTCAATAGGTGCCATCTACAGCTCTTCTGTCACAGCATGTGCTCTTCCTGCCTGAGACAAAGAAGTGAAGTAATAACTTCAGTCCTATTGCCATAGCTAAGTAACCTTTCAAGACTCACTGGGGTCACAAATACAGGACTTAAGGGTTCACATGGAGATGGGAGGAATATCAGAGAATCTGTCTTATACCTATTCTGTCTTGGGCACCTGGAGACAGTTTTTCAGTAGCTGCAGAATCCCCAGAGAAAGATGGACTAAGAAAGACTCCCCAGCTGAGAAGCAACGGAAGAAAAGAAAATTTTTACTTATAAATCTTCTGAGTGTTAGGTCAAAAGACAAAATGTCCTTGAGGATGTGCAAGACTGAGGAAGCATGGGTTTATGCTGGAGTTGGTATCTCTGCCTTGGCTCTATTCCACATGCTTTCTGCAATATGTGGAGTATGTCCTGGAAGCATAATCTTTCCTAGAGGAGAGTTCTGATTAGCTCGTCAGACTGACCTGCTCATCTTATTTGTCTCAGTTCAGTAGGCATGCTGCTAAGCTCAGGCTTTTTGGATCTCTCTGAGTCATGGGGTGCTCTGGCACAGCAGATCTTCTAGACTAGGAGTTAAAGAAGTGACAATGCTAGAGGCAAGTGATTTTCGAAAAGCTGCAGACAAGAGGAGGAAATAGAGAGTGAAAGTGGGTCACTTACTGCTGTACACTGGTGCTCAGATTTGATTTTGATCACAGTCTGTCGCCAAATCATGCCACATTTAGCCTTGTCCCTCAGGGGACTATGGTACCAGAAGATCTTGCTGTGGGCAAGAGGAAGGAAACAGTGTTATTGTGGTTACCCATAAAACATTCAGCAAGACAGAAGTTTGTCACAGTCACTGTTTTGGCTGGATGCAGACTGTAGGATTTGGACTGGAACAGTAAAAGAATTTGCTTACAGTCGTGTAACAGGTCAGGAGCTGGGTCAAGCCAAGGACCAAGAACATGTGATATAGTGTACCATTCTGTAATCATTAAACCATTTGTCACCCCTTGCTCCTGTACTTTTCAAAGGTTGAGCACACCTTCAGCAAAATCAGATCATAGGAAACCCACCACGAACCTTGCAGCCTCTAACTAATTGTCTATGTACGTATAGTCCTGTGGGTGTTTCCTCTCTGCAGTGTTCTCTGCCCTTCAGTGGACCCCTAGATCTGTGTGATGTGATACACTTCTTCAAACCCACTCCTCCTTTCTAGGACACATACATGATAGAAATATTGAGAATAGTGACATCTGAAATATCTTCATTTGCCTCCAAGTTGGCAACAGATTCATGCATGATGCTTATGTACTCAAAATACTTCTTATTCCAAATAAAAATGAAAATTTCCAAACTGGGGTGCTTGCTGGGGTGTGGGATTAGGTTGTTTTGTTTCTTACAGAAGAGAATTCTTTTAAAAGTTCTGGTTTAGCAAAGTGCTTTGCAGATATTTTCTTGGTAGAACGAGGGAACATGGGGAAATGGATAGCTTTGCAAGGGTGTGGGTTCACACATTCAGAAAATAAAGTGGGAAAACTAGTGAAGACCTCTGGGGCATTATTGCAGGAAGTTATCAAGTCATGGAAGTAATATATTCCAGTGGAAACTTTCTCTGGCAGATGTTCTGGTCAGGTTTATTTCAATATAGCTTCTTCCAGGGCTCTTCAGGGGACAAATAAGACTCCACCATTGTTGACAGGCTGGAACCCCATACCACAGTGTTGACTGGATATTTTCTCTACTTCACAGATTTCCAAATTTGTCTGGTTAGAAATATTTGGTTGGTGCTTTGTACTAGGGTTGGGAGTACAGTCTCACATACCTGCTCATACACATGCACACATGTATATGGGCACATAAATCCTCCAAGTCAATAATACCTTGAATGACTAGGAGGGTCATAGCTGTTTTCTGAGGATTAGTGAAAGGTAGTCAGAAAAAGGATATTTCTTTCCATACTGTTCTGGTTTCAAATTAAATCTGAGATAAATTTAAAGACCAGAGGAAAGAAAATGTTTAGCTTTCTGGGAGTCCTACTGTCAACTTCCACCTCAGATCCCGTACCTGAGTTAGCTTTTACTGTAGCACATCATTTAATTAAGATCCCAGTGTTGGGATTTTCCAGTTTTCACTTGTTGTCACTTGCAGTCTGACTGCATTTCATGTTGTGCTTTATCCACAGCCTATCACCACCTCCCTATTCATTTCTGCCACTCGTTAGGAAGTGCTGCTCCATCCGACCTCTGTCCTGTTAGTGAGGGACACCTTCTCCTCCCACCTAACCTCCTCTCAAAGCTGAACACCACGCAGTGACAAAGAGGAGCACATCCCTTTCCTGCCATGCATGAAGCTTTCTACCACACGTTGCCAAGCAGTGCCCACTTGTGGCTTGATGTCTGGACCAGGCGTTCTGCCCAGCACCCCAAGGTGGGGGCTCCAGCAGCTGCCCAGCAGCTCTGCCGTCCCCTCCCTGCCCTCCCAACCTCCCTGTCATAAGCCCATCCACACAGTCTTGCCTTCCCTGACTGTGTTTTATGACATCTGGTCCACCTCCAGACTGAGAAAGTCTGAAGAAAAAGAGAAGTGAAAGGTCATTTGGTTCTTTTTGCACTTTATAATATATGACATCAAGTTTTGAGCTAAAGTTTGGAGTAACTCCTGCAGGGTATAATCCAATTGCCTTGCCACTTGTAGTCACTAATCCAGCTCCAGGTGAGCTAAGCATTGGTTTCCAAAGGTTTGTTTATCACATGTGCTCTAAAACGAAAATGCAGCTATAATTCTTACTAGACACAGGTGAGATTTTTACCATTACCACCACAAGGCATTTGATGGCCAAAATCTGAAGAATTTTAATTGTGAGAAAAGAGCTGGCAAAATTATTTATCAATATTTCGGTGTCACATCATTGGGTCAAAATACAGTTCTACAGGTAAAGCGACTCCCGTTAACTTGGGAATGTGACTTAATGAATCGAATATAATGAATGGAGCAAGGCCCTTAGAAATGGACTCTTTGGATATGATTTGTCTAATTACTTTCTAATTATCTGAAAGATTATCTAAAATAATCTTTTTTTTTTTTTTTAAGCTTTTCACAAAGCAACCAAAGTTCATTATGTTACTATTAGCATTAGTATGACTTATGATAAATAATAATAATGTCAAGTCATCCAGCTTGGTGATGTATTAAAAAGACCCTTAGGGAAATGAGATCATACATAGAATTTTGCTAGAGGACCAAGTTTTTTAAGGGGAGTAGTGACCTTCAGTGGCTCAGGTTTGGAAAGTTCAGAGCATAATTCATTAAAAAAAGAAAAAAGGAAAAAAAAAAAGGTTAGTTTAAGACCCTAACTAATCTAATTACTACTTACTTCAGAAAATATTAGTCAGTTTCTGCCAAGAAGGGAGGACATAGATTCGACACTTACTTACCTTTTCAGGAACTTTGCCTATGATTAAATATTCTTACAAGAATATTTCTCACGTAGGAGTGAAATTGTATAAGAACAATTCACTCAGCAAAACCAACCAAACAAAACCCGAAAACCATTTGAAAGGCTTCTGCTTTCACTGGCATAACTATGGAATGAATCAGCATTAAAAAAGGAAGAAACCTAAGCTGCTTTCTTTTTTTTCCCCTTTGTAACCCAATCAGTTTGGATTATCCACTTTCTTAAAAAGCATCTGCACATCAATTACCCAAGCAGTTTAGAGTGCCAAAATCTCATTTTGTGACCAGGATATGAAATCCAAATGTCATCCAATTCTATCAGTAAATGACATTATGGTGCCTTGTGCTCCGTATCAAAAACTCTCCAGCTTTTTTTTTTTGTTGTTGCTGTTTTTAAACACAAAAATATCTAGAAGAAAATAGGGATAAAGAATTATTTTATAGATTCATCAGAGAGAGGTGGGACTGGTTTTATCTGAGGCTGGGGAAAGACAAACGGATTTTTAATTCACTTTATAAATTCACAATATAAACTTGATGTTGGGCAGTAAGTGTTGCAGGTGTAATATTTCATGTGTACATTTTTGACACATGCACTCAGGTAATTTCACCTGCAGATCTGTAGACATGGATCTGTGTGGTCAGAAATGGAGCCTGCTAAAGGCACAGTGGAAAATTTATCCCTAAAATATTGATTACTTTCCTGATCGTTAAATCATTATTAAAGCGGGTTGAAAACTTGTTTGCAGTCTCTTCTAATACTAGTAGTGTCACAAATGACATCACTTTTTAACAAGATGGATGTTTCCAACGCTGGGCTCAGAAATGCCAAGTGGAATTAGCAACTTTAAAAAAAATGCATTTCACTGTTTATTCGTGGTGACAAGTGCTTCTCACACTGTACTTTCATGCTGCTGGCTTCTGTAATGTGACTGCAGTTTTCTTTTAACTCGCAAGCTCGGGCCAGCTCCAAGGAGGCAAGGCAGAAGAAAGCTTGGCAGGACACAGCCTGGTGAAGCATGCAGGGGGTTGAATTCCACCCTCCTCATCGCTCCAGTCCAGCGAGCCGCATCCTTCCGAATGCTCCCAATGCTGTGGCCATTGGAATTACAATAAAAATATTTGCAAAATATTCTAGAGATGTCCAAAGAAAGGGACTTCATGCAGAGAAGACATTGGGGAGAAAACTTAAAGCCTTTAAAAATACTAGTGTGGGGCAGATGCGCAGATTCAGAAGCCTGTCTTCTGCTGTTAAGAAAGAAACAACAATTAGGCGCAAGCTTTGCATAGAAGATAATTTCCTGAAATGAGATCAGATGGTCGTATGTCCCTTCCAGACACTGGAATGGAGAGCTGTTATTCCCCAGCTGTGGTGTCCTACCTCTGCAATTGCCACATTTCTGTCATAGGAAAAGTGATCTCTTTGGAAAATATTTTAAAATCCTTTATCTTTTTCTAAGCAACAAAGTTGCCATCACTGTGTTGTCTGTTTCATCTTTATCATTCTTATTGTCTCTCATGACAATAAGTAAGTTTGCCAGGACTCTAAAGAGGGGGATTCTCCTCTCAAGGCATGCCTTACATTATGCTTATTTTGCTCTCTCTGCTCTGCAGGTAACCAGAAAGAGGTGCAGGCAGTAATTTGTTCTCTCAATTGAGGAGCGCAAGAGATATGTAATTCCAGTTGCTTACCCTTGAGTAAACAAATGGAAAGGGACAGAGAGGACCCTCTAAGGAACTAGTGAAAATTGTAGAATACCATGCATACATAACATACTGTTATTTGGTATAAAGCACGATGAAATTCTGAAGAATACTATGATACATGAAATACAAAAAGCTCCTCTTGGAATTATTCTGCATTCAGGACTCTCATGATCTTTCGGTGATCGTGTTGAGTTGAATCTCTTTAACTGTCACTGGCCTTAAAATGCCTTCCAACATGCTTGCAGCAGGAAAAGTGTTTCTAGGACATGGCAACCAGCTGTTAGTCAGACATTTGTACTGCAGACTCCTGTGCTGCCCCTGAAATGCACCAGATTTTATAGGCCTACCTTGAAGTGATGTTTTCTTCTTCATTTGACCCTTAGCTTTTATTGTCCTGGGACGTAACTGCAGCTCTGTTTAGTGTTCTGTGGTTTATCTAAGGTCTTGGGGAAAGAATCATATAAAAAATGCAACAAAAATATTAAATAATATAAAAAAGAGCAGAAGCCAAATGAATACAAGTGAAGTGCTTTTAAAAAGAACTTTTTCTCATGGCTTAGGACAAAGAGGTGAGAGATAATGCCTCGAAGCATGTATTGTTGCTCTTTATGTGTTGCAGTGGGAAATCAAATTTACAGGAACAGTAGGAAGGGTGGAAACAGTGAAACCCCAAGCAACATTAGTATACACAGCTGAGCCACAGCACCCAAGAGACCAGAATCTGGGTTACAGCCTTGTCTTACCTTACAACATGACAAAATAGCCTTCGAGGAGCACAACCAGTGACCAAAAAGCATGGAGAGAGGAGTCTGATACTCAAAAGCCTCAGGAACAGGACTGCAGTTTCTCTCTGTATAAAGGGCAATAGAAACCTAAAGCAAAGCTCTAAAAGAGGAAAAGTGTGTCAGGAAGGGAACATCCAAACCCCTCCTGTCCCCAGTATAACACATTTCCGTCTATTTTTTTACGTGATATCGTACAGCATAAAGAACACTGGCTGGCTTTGTTGAATGTTTTTGATATGCAGCCACGCAATTTAATGAACCCATGAGAGTGAATTACCTCCTGACTCTAACCCTGGTTGTAAATCACTGCTTGTGAGGCAGCCGGCAGGCATAGCCAGCCTCTTTGGATGGTCCCAGAGCTCCTGTGCTTCACCCCTGCAGTGCCTGCTCCCTGCTCACTGGAGAAGCCACTGCTGCAGGGCAGAGGACAGTCTATGGGAGATTTCAACAAGATCCTGTTGGCACCAGATTGTCCTTATCCATGCCTCTCCTTCTCTTCCCCACACCGGAAATTTCTTCTTCCAATACACCCATTCTACTTTTCTCACCCATTTCCTGGTCAGCCCTCCCATTGCTATTTCTCTCTTTCTTCGCACTGCTTTTTGGCTTCTCAGTGTGTCTTGCATCAGCTATGAAGCTTTATGCCTTATTATACTTATCTGTATGTAAAAGGTACCTGCGTTTTGCCAAAGCATGAGCTGAGACACAGAGGCCATATCTAAAGTGCCTTCGATGGTTATGCTTGATTCAGGTTACATTTTAGAATCAAGAGCCATAGGGCAGTTGTATCCATAAAGCATTTAAGAACTGTAAATGGTGAGTATGGTACTGCATAATTTTCAAAGCAGCTGAATGTCTGCACCTACCTTAAACTTTCAGAGGAACTAGAATTGCTCAGCACATCTGGAAGAGAAAGATGCTGATGCTGTAATAAAGTCTCTGAAAGAGACAGGATAATGGATCTGATTAAGTAATTTTTTTCCTCATTAATGCTTTCCTCCCTTACCAGTGCAGGGAACACCACAGCTTCCTGGGAACAGCTAGCACTCTTTGCCCCAAATAAAGACTATGAGAAAGAAGCAAAGCCTATAATCCTATATGTGAATTGCCGCGTAAGCTCAAAGCTGACCTATCCCTAAAATTCAGCTTTACAGTTATTTTAGTTAGCAACATTAAAACATCTGGTTTGCACAAGGCTTTCTGCTTCCCAAATTTGCCTGGTTTGTGCAAGGCAGCCTCTGCTCCCGTTATCTCCTGATCTCAGGGTAACACAGTTCACAAACTGCTCCTGTTGCAGTGCCGGAGAGGCTCTGTGATTTTCCAGCGCAGTTTCCAGCTGAAGCTATTGCCAGAGCTCCATCTCGACCTCCAGCAAGAGTTACAAGACAACAGAAATGCTTTTTGTCAGCATGCCTGGGTTGCTGCCACCTCCTTGTGCTTCTCCATCATACAAACCTGTAGTGTCTTCTCTCTGCTCTCCCAAGTCCATCTGAGGACTAGTTCCGCTCTTTTAGGCTCTCTGATGATGCTTCTAAAATCATAACTCCACAAAATATTTTGCTTTTCCAATCTCCTGCCTCTCTTTTTACCTTAACCTCAGGTAGAACACCACTGTACCTGTCACCTGCTGCTTTCCCCCCTGGAGACACCTTCAGCTCTCCTTGCTTAGACACCTCCACTGGCTGACTTACAACTGGATCTTCAGGTCTCATTTTTCTCTTGTCCTTTTTGATGTGCTTCCTCCTGAGGGAAGTGTTAGTGCTCTTCTGCCACTTGTGTATTCCTCCCATTGCTCAGCTCTTGCTACCAGCTCCCTGCTCTTGTAGATCCTCTGCTTCTTTCAAGGACTTTTTCAGTCATTGAAGTGATATAATATACACTATAGACCTAGTGCTCAACAAAGTCAGGACCTTTAACACAAGGATCCTGTTGGATTCTTTTCCACTGCTGGTTCCTTGGGATGGGCTGTGTCTGCCTTTGTGTCCCTAGACCTGGCTGTTAGTGCACAGTCAGAGGGTTAAATGGCAAAATACATTTCAAGTTTCCCACTGAAACATTGTCCAGTTTGTCTCACACCTAAACTATCCTACAGAAGCTGAGAGACCTGGACATAGTGTATGTAATGGCAAAGCTGATCCTGGAAGATAGCTGTGATTTTGCTTCAAACTTCCACTGAGGAATTCTGGACAAATTATGACATTGCCCTCACCAGGTGTGCCTGGAAAACTCTGCCCAGGACAGCTCTCAAGCAACTCTTGTATTGTTGACTTTGTCAGCTTCACAGGGTCTCTGCCTTCCTGGTCAGAATTTGGCAATACTTTCACACCTGTTTCCTTATCTTCTCCCACCCTGGTCCTCATCGAAAAATACAACAGCTCTGTTGTGTCCTGACAGTGGTGCTGGAGAGAGTTAATTTTACACTGTTTGTGATAGGCAGACTTCTGTGTAAACACTGCCGACATTTCGTCATTGGGATTTGTCACAAACCAAAATAAGATCATATTCACCAGTTTAAAGGCCCTGAAGAAATGTCACTGGCATCTCTGTACTTAAGGCTGCATTAGTTTCTCTGCTACGGATCTTGTTTTCACAGATTAAGAACATCCACAGAAAGTTCCGTATGCATGGCTGAAGCTATTTAAGAACTGTGTTTTACAGGAAATGTGAGGACAGACTAGAAAAATGCAAAGCAACATGAGACAGGATAATAACCGTCAAAAGAATACATTAATAAAGTACTCTTCTAGAAAAAGGAATGATCTTCCTTAGGCTTAGATGGCAACTCAGAATAACCTATTGCCAAAGACAATGTGGGACTTTTTAGTCCCTTATTGCCTTTTGCGTCACTGCACCCAGACAGAGAACAAGGATTTACGTTGGGGGTCAGGGTGGAGTGAATAAGTGGATCAAACAAAATGCAGCTTTCTAATGTATTTTGCCTGGTTCTGTACCTGGATTTCCAAATGGAAATCTTGTCTGGAACCGAAACAACTCCAGGGTATGTTATGGTTCTGGACACTCTCTCTGACTTCTACTGCACAACTAAAGAACAATGAGGACAACTGCACATCAGATTCTCTTATAAGCTGCTGGGAAAGGGGCTGTAAACTGCGGGCAAACCTTGCCCTAATAATTTTAATGGCTGGCATTTAAAGCACAATATAAATTTAAAGCAAACAATATGAGCTAAACCAATACAATAAAATCTATGATTTGTAAGTGCTGTTGCTAGTTACTCTTTTTGTGCAAACTACTGTAAAATGACAGCCAGCCCAGGCTAAGTTAATGCCAAAAGATGGGTTTGTGCTCTGAGCTCTGCTATGCCTGAGCTAATCTTCTGGGTAGGAAAAGCATAAATACTACAAGTATCCAAGAATAAGTAACGCTTGTAAGTTTTCAGCAAGGAGATAATGAGACGAGTTCACCAGTTGGCTCAGCCTTACTGATCCAGACACGGCAATGACTCCTGGCAGGCACGACGATGAGATATAAGCAGCAGGTCACAACTTTTAAGCTAATAGATCAGAAAAGTAGGATTCAAGGGGGAAAAGTCTGGGGTTTGGGTATCCAACCATCTGCCCCAAAATAGCATAGGCTGTCCTGACCTACAGGGAGGACTTGGCTCTCATTCTGAGTTCCCACAGGCTCCCCCCAGCAGGTGGTACCACCATTGGGATGGAAGGCTCATTCCGGGAAGTCATTAGGTCTTTTTTTTTATCTCTGATAAGCATTAGGACCACCATTTGATCTTTGCTTTTGGGAAGTAAACCTAAGGCCTGTAATCCTCACTAAGTAACAGTCACTGGCTGTGATGATCTAAATAGGTGCCTATAAACTGTTAAAACAAAACACTGAAGTCTGTATTCTGTTTATATAGTCCCATGAGGGAGGTACATCAGGATCTGACACTTGTGGGTCCAAGGGGAGAAGTTTTGTCTTGGAGCCCAAAGTGGACCAGTCCTGCAACAGCCTAAAATTGCAACCCCTTCTCTACAAGAAGCAGTCCCATGACCGTGTAGGTAGGTAATTTTGGGGCTAGAAAGTAGCATGTATAGCATGACTGTTGGGGGAAGGGGCAGAAGGGGCCTATGTCTAGCTAAACACCACCTATGTGAAACTCAACTGCAGGAGTGCAGAGAGACATGCTGGCACCAGCCATGGTGGTGTACACATCCACAGCAGGAGCTAGAGGAGCAGTGAAGCAGCTGAACATCTCCCTCACTTTGATCTTGGCTGTCTGCCATGAACCACTACTTCCCTGTCCTCCCAGCTTCGATGCATGGTACTTCCCTAGCCTGTGGGTCCTGGTGCAGACATAGCACCTACACACCATACGTAGCCTCAGTACTGGAGGTGCAGCACACACGGCTTTGCCAGGGAGGAGCAAGAGGTGGTAACACTGTGCCCAGATGTCACATGTGCCCTGTGGAAGCAGCACAGTCTTCACGCAGCTGCAGCATCACACTTGCTTAGCGAAGAGGACCTTACAGGGAGGATGCTGCGGGAAGAAGGAGGTCTGTGGAGGCCTGGGCTGGAAAGTACAAGACGGGACCTTGGAGAAGTTCATCTTTCAAAGAGCTGGTCCAGGGTTCAGGGTGTTGAAAGGCTGTGCCAGAACACAGGCAAGAAGATAGAGCCTTTCTTCTCTGGTCCATGAATTCAAACTTGGCCCATGGTGGCAGACACTAATTGCTATTTCTGCATGATGGGTATTTGTAACGCTGCTTGGTGGGCTCAAGCCAGCCCTAATGCCCAGAAATCTGCAGTGAGGCAAAACTGTCATTAAAACTCCCAGAGGCTAGAGGAGTCCTTGCTAAGGTGCTGGGAGGAAATGTGCCCTGGGGCCTGACTTAGCCCTCTGGGGCTGGTGTGAGAGACTCTTGCAAGGTTGTGCTGTCACTCATGTCACATTCACAGCAGTCAGAGGGGCATATCCCTGTAAGTTGGGATAGATAGAGTGGGGAGAGATGTTTGCCCTACAATCAATGTGCTAATATCACTAATAATGTCACTAAATGTCACTGGTAAAACATCCAGCCAGTGCCCTGCTCTCTGGGAAGACACCCACATTTTAACAGCTATCTCTTTTTCAGGGGTATCAATGGCACTCGGGCACACAGAGACTGAACAGAGATACAGGATGGTAGACCTGAAATGTGATGGTGTGATGTGGGGAGGAAGGCAGTGCAGAAATTAAGTGCTTGGCTGATGTGGCTGCTGGGGCACATCTGTTTGGCAGACGAATGGGAAAACATGGCCCAGTCTTTAAGATAGCTACACTTGGTAAGGTCAGGTAGGACAGCAGGAGCTGCCTCCTGTTTCAGGTCACACCATCCCACTGCTGATAACATCCTGGACTAAAAAATGTGCTCCTACTCAGTCTTGTAATTTGTGTAGAAAGAATGAGTGTTGGTTAGTTTTTATTCTTGGTATTTACTGGGACATAGTAACAAAGAGGATGCAATAGGCTGGTGTGAGATGTCAGACTTTAAATTCACATGGCTTTGTCCTTAAAGAGTAAATATTTTTTTTTATCACTACTGACACCTCAATATATAGCAAAGGACACCCTGAAATGGGCATTGCTATTTCAAATGAATGAGTGTCAGTGCACTACATTGTCAAAAGGAATTATGCACAAAACCAGGGCACTTGAAAGCTGAACTTCCCCACAGTTGTGGGATTTTATGCAGCTGAGAAACTGGTAGCTATAAGAAATAACTCCGTGTAGTATTTTACATAGGTATATTTGAATTACACATACAACAAGAGCCTTCCATTGTTCACCTCACTAGTGCGAGTATATAATTTTCCTGCTGTCTTTTTCTCCCTTTTGTTCTTTTCAGCTATTTTGTGATTAACACTGTCTGGGGAAGAATTTCAGTATTTTCTCTGGTTTAGCAGGATGTGAGTGAGGTGGTGCTGCTGCATGAATCTTTTAGAAGCAGCCTAAGAAATATTTAAGACCTTAGTCTAGGAGGAACAGCTCTCCCAGGCATAATTTTTGGTGCTGGTTGCAGCAGGGAGCGTATGCTGTGAGGAAAGTATTATTTTTCTAAATGGAAGGTGTCAGATGGTCACGCAATGTGACTGCATGTTCGAGATCACTGCCTCCCATCTGCAATTTGTGACGTGTGAAAGATTCTGCCCAAATGTGCTCACCAACTGGAAACCCTCAGCACTTTTTTTTTCTTATCAGGAGAGACCAAGATAACCAATGGTTTTACAGATCAGGGATCCTATCAAATTAATATCATTCTAGGATAAAATCTGCTTTAAATACAACCACTAAACTCCAGCAAAGTTAACTAGTACATACAAGTTCATTCAACTGATTAAAAATCCTTACTAGTAAAACAAGAAAATATACATGGATTTTTTTTTTTCCCAAGAAAAGTATTCTGTTCCTATCTTTTAACCAAAGGCTTAGTATAAAACACGATAGCCTTTTCTGACACTAATTAATGCCACCTAATTACAACACTTACTAGGCTCATGCCAGGCATTACTAGGGGATAGTTTTTCCTTGTCCAGCTTCCTGCTGGATCAAACAAGAAAGATGATTGCTTTTTTCACCTCTCTATCAGTTAAATGGATGTCACTGTGGCTGGGGCAGAGGCTTAGCAAAGATTATTTGCCTCCAGAAGAGAATCTGCAGCCTTTCAAGAGGGGAAGGTGCTCTGGACAGGGGCAGCCAGCCCCTGCCCTCTGCCCAGCAAGGAAAGCACATCCAAAGAGTTATGAGCCTGTAAGTTGAACCCTGGCTGTGCCAATGGTGAGGGGCAGATGATGGCTGACCCCTGGACTGCAGTGTGCCTGCTGCAAGGTTCAGGACTGCACTGAGCAGCATAGCCAGGATCACCTGTTATCAAGTGTCCTGGTTCAGAGAGCACAGAAAATGGCGCTGTGAGGCAGCAGTTAGTCTACCTCAGGCTATACCCATCTGGCCATGTTACTCTCAGCTTTGCCACAGAGCAGTTTTTGCTAACAAATTTGTATAATCCTTGCCTACCACAGGGCTACAGTGTGGCTCACCTAGCATTTATAAAACCCAGAGTACCCCAAACAGGAATACTTGGTGAGTTCAGGGGATGGATATGAACCTCACCCAGCCATTGGAGCATCCTCCACTGTTTTATAGTCTGAGCTGACAGCTATCAGAGAAGAATTCCTCTCCTGTGAGTTGCTATTTCTGATGACCAATAAGGTCTTCACATTTAATTTCCCTTCTTGGTTCAGCCAGGAGGTAATACAACAGGTGTCTCTGCCAACTCCCCAAAAAAGAGCAGATGTGCTCATGACTCAGCAGTGGGTGCCTGTCTGAGAGGGGGCTGCTGACCAAGGCTGTGTGATGAACAGTGCTGTTACAAAGGTGGCTGCAGCCATTTCCATGCAGCAGAGCTATCTGTAACCTAACTGTTGTACACACAAAGTGGAGCAGGAGAAGGAGAGATTCGTACAAGTTGATTGAAAACTTCCCAGGAAGACAGGAACTTGCCCACATGCCAAGGACCTAGCTAAGGTTATTAGCAAGTGTTATCGGTACTGGGGTTACATTATAGGTACCTCTATTGTCTCGCATTACCATACAGACATACTTAAGGGACCTGTTCTTAAAGAAAAGACAGTGAACAAAGTGCAGATGAAAAGCATTGATAAAAGCCCTTCATCTGCTGAATGGCTATAGCAAAGGTGGTGACAAAACAACGGTCTGCATTGCCTCTTGAGTGGGCCATCACACCAACCTGGAAAAGAGAGATTTTGTCTCTTTTTTTTTTGATGTCTCCACTAGGAGAAATACCAAGTACTAGCTACAGGTGCAGGCATCTTTATTCAAGGACTAGAGTGGAAGGTCTCCTGGTTCAGAGAGCCCTTACTTGTGGGAACCCATGACAGATATACCCACTGGCCTCCACTTGGTCTTGCTTGCTGCAGTTTAGCAGAAAGGGAGTGAGCTTCAGTGGCTCAGAGCCACCTTCTAGCTGGCTAAAAGCCCTCCTAACCAGCCTACACTCATGTGTGCTTCTGCCTGCACTGTCCATTAGAGCAAATAACTTCTTCAACCCATGTTTATATTTTTTCTTACCAAGCCATATCTAACCAATAACCTGCCAGTTTACTATGAAAGAAACACGGAGACCCATAAAACTTTTCTGACCAAGAGAAGCGGAGAGCTTGCTACAGTCACTTCAAAATGAATTTGGAATAGAGCCAGCTTTCTAAGGTATTCAGGCATGTGGGGAGATTAAAGCCCTACAGAATTTCTGTGCGAACTTTCCTGCATTTAGCTTGAAGCCCTCCTCACCTAAGCTTGCTTCTTGCTGTCATTCCATGAGCATCAGAGCCCTGGACAGTTTGCTCTGAGGAGAACTTGCAATAGTATATCTCCAAAAGGAAGCCTCTGCCATGCTCAGCTCTGATTTAGCAAATCAGTGCCTTACCCAAAACTTTTCATCCATCATCTTTGTCTGCTCTTGTCCCATAGGAAGTGACGGTAACTTTCTGACCATATTTATTTTTACTTTCCTTTTATCTTTCCTCTCATCTACCTTGCTGTAGCAGGCAGCTCATAGGTGGTGTTGGTGGTTCCTGTCTGGGGCACATGGGGTCAACATGTCCCTCAAAGTTACTAAGCAAGTGGCTTGCTGTAAATCACAACAATGCAGTAAATATGTTTTGTTAACATTCGGTAGTAGGCAAGTCAAATGAAAAAAGGGAAAATAGCCATTGCATTTCAGGGGCTAGAGCCTGGTGAGATATTTTCCAGAAAACAAAGACCATACTATAGGATTATAGGTGGTGAGACACTGGCACAGGTTGCCCAGAGAAGCTGTGGCTGCCCCATCCCTGGCAGTGTTCAAGGCCAGGTTGGACGGGGCTTTGAGCAAACTGGTCTAGTGTAAGGTGTCCCTACCCATGGCAGGGGGGTTGGAACCGGATGATCTTTAAGGTCCCTTCCAACCCAAACCATTCTATGATTCTATGATTTTTTATTTTTTCTTTTTAAGTCTGAAAGAAAACAGCAGAATTTTTAAAAGCCCTGACGAAAAAACACAAACAATAGCCCAATGCTAAGAGTCTGTCACCTATTCTACCCCAAAATGTGATAAGCTGAACTGAGAAGGGACCAGAACATTCCCAAATGTTACATGTGTGAGGCAGGAAGCTTGGTGGAGACAGCTTTTAAGAAAGATTTTGTATTGTTCAGAGAGTTACCCAAGCATGGCAAGGCTGGAATTCCATCTGTTCAGCTCCGCTCAATGAACTGGGTCACTTTCAATGGTTCGCTAAGTTCTGACTATCTAAAAAGTACAGTTATTATGCTTTTAAAATCTTGAGCTGCATGGCAAGATCACCTTACTGCTTTTTCCTCTGTTACCCTCTCAAAGAGGGTTAAGTGTAGTTTACAACCTAGAACATGGGTCATGGAATCATGGAATCATGTCATATGCAACGTTTGGGTTTCTGGAAAAGAAATGTGAGCAAGTTTGCTCAGGTAATAAACACCCTTGCATCAGAACAATCCTTTGCAGGAATTGTTTCCAGAAGAAATAATCTCTAACATTGGGAAAAGTTGTCCTTCCAAGACTGATCTTTGCTTTTTAGTCCTCCTGGAGGTCTCTGCACTCTGGAGTTAATCTCTGGTTACAGCAAAAGACAGTATTTGGATGGCCTTTTTGCACAGTTGTTCCTGGGTTTTGTAAGAACAGCTACAAGATCGGTGGAAAGACATGGAAAGATAATGCCTTTGGGGGCCAAAAAAATAATTTGCTGAAGGGTGGGAAGAGGGATGAGGAAACAGCACTGCACAGTTCCTGGATACTCAAGCTCACATAAGAGGAATTTCAAAGCAACTAAACACAGATCACCTCTGAAAAACAAGTCTTGGGTGCTGCAGCCAACTTTGGTTCAGCAAAGAGAAGGAAATATATCTGCCTTTGTCAAAATACGGCTCTTCCTCCATGAACTAGGCCTTAAGAAGGTGATCTCTATTCTAAAATACAGAATTCATTTCTCATTCCTATATTTAGTTATACTTTATCTCCATATAGATGGTACTGGGACAAATTTACATGATTTTTTTTTTTTATTTAATGTTATAACTTCCTTTTCCACTGTACAAAGGGTTTAATGATATTTAGCTGGCTTCCAAATGTGGTTTATGCTGTTATAAAGAACATAACGTCATCAAAACCAAGAAAGTTAGAGAATAAGCACAGTTCACCAACGAAACTATATGGACCTCTAAACAGAATCAACTGAAATCAGCACTTTGGAATTTAATGTGAAGAACACATTATGGAGCCTGCAATTAAAGACTTTTTTCCCCCTAGATGGTCACATAAATAAATGGACCATTCAAAGTGAATCAGTTCACTGAGGAGCAGGAAAGTGCACAGCATCAGCTTTCTGATCACCTCCTGACACAAGTACTCTAACTTCCACACCCTGACCTCCTCCATGCCAAAATCCGTCCTCTCTAGTCCATTTGGGTCACTGATAGATAAGTACCCAGGATGAAACTCCTTGTGGAGATATTTAAGCTGCTAAGCACTAAATGCACCTATTGAGTCACTGCAGACACTGCATATTTCAACTTCTCTCTTCCCACTTGGCAGATGAAACAGAGGTTCAATTTTCGTGCAAAGCAGCAGCACAAAGTAATGGTACCTCCACCCAGGCATGGAAAGGTTGGTGGAGAAGATGAGGTCTCACATGTTTGGCAGGGAGAGGAGGTCTGTCTGAAGTGGAGCGAGTCCTGGAGATGCAGCACACAGAGAGTGTAGTATGTTGATTTCAGTTTTTCTGCACAGAAAAAACCAAAATATCAGCCATTTTTATTGTGGAGGAAAGAATCCAGACTGTGAACTGCTTGAGTTCTGGCAGGTTTGGTTTTTTTTAATGAAAAAAAAAAATCTTCAAAATATTTCAAGGGCAAGAAAATATACACCAGTGCCAGAATAATTTTTTTATAAATCAAAGTGATTGTAAGCATTATTGGCAGGTGCTTATGTGATTCTCTTATAAATCTTCATTTCCATTTTGTGACTGATTACATTTAGTTTTCCCTCTTACTTTCTTGCAGACATTTTTTCAGTCTCTGACCCATATAGCCAAAAAAAATTAACAGAAAACAGCTTTTCAGTATAGCTGAAAAGCAAACCTTCAGGTTCATCTCAAGAAGTGACCACTACATCTGCTTGTTGATTTTATTCTGTTTTCTTTCCTGTGTCTAGACTGACCTTGCATCACTGCCCTATCATGTAGTCATTTTTCCTGGCTCTCTGCTTCTCTTGTGGTTGCTGGTGAGGAGATGAGCCCTGTGGTGCAGGATACCACATCAGCCCATTAACCTGCTGTTCTGTCTTTCATTTGACTACTGTAGTAAGGATGCAAGTCTCAGATCTGGGTAGCAAGCAACACAAATTTGTTCTAACCCAAGATCGGATGCCTTGCAGAGTAGCTTCTCCAGTCCTTATTTAGGGATATAATCATTATTTCACTTATTGAAGAAGTGTAGGCTATTTCCCTCCTTTTGCTCATGCAGTCAATCAGCTCAGTATGGGAGGGTGACAGGACATAAAGCTGCCCTGCCCCTTCTATCTGCTTAGCTGTGGTGGTCATCCAAAATGCTGGGGCTACCCAGCTGAACTCCAGGGTTCAGGGAATTAGAAAGGCATAGGAGGGAGGGATTTTCTTCAGAGCTGCACTAAGTAAGACACAGACAGAACTTATCTGCAAGGTAATGGAAAGCAAAAAAAAAAATGTAATGGGTGACAATAGGTCAGTTCCTGCAAGATGCTAAGTGTCATCAGCGCTCCTGACCTTCACAGCAGGAGACATTATACATTTTTCAGAAGGTACCACTGGAGCTGCAGGAGCACATCCCATAATCATACCTCTATAGGGCTCATCCCTGCAGATGTCAGAGCCCTTACGGTGTTATCTGTCCACACCTACTATTATCCCCATTTCTGCTTCATGGAAGTGGGTGCTTTCAAGCGTAGGGAGGAAAAGCCACACTAGCAAAAGCAATCTCTAATCTCGGTTCATGAGTAGGGGTTGGAGGTGGAGTTCGCATGGCAACAGTTTGACTTCTACCTTGAGGACACCTACAGTTGAGAGAGAAGGGAATGAAGCCCAGCCCAAGATTTTGCGCTTCAGATATATTAGTAAGTTACAGTGGGAATGGGATATACAGTGCTTCTAGTATTGCAGATCATACCATCATACTGCTCATATTCCAGGGTCTGAGGCACTCAGACACGGAGCCACATTTGAAAATAACACTGTGTGATTTACCCTCACTTTATCCTGGTTTTCATTGTCTTGCACTTTGCTATTACTTGCCTCTTCGCGCAATGAGACCAAACACATGTTAGACAGTCCCTCTGATTTGGGAATGTCCTGAGTCTATAAGTAAAGCTATGTAGAAAACGTTTCTGTGAATCAATAGAAACAGAACCTGTGGTTTTAAATCTTAGTGGTTATTATGAAATAGAAAGAACTTAATGCCTGGTATGATAAGATTTTTTTTTTTTTTTTTTTTACTTTTTTAGGAAGAACCAGATGAGCAAAGGAACAGAAAGAAAAGCACTCTGTATCAACTACAACAGTACTTGCTTCTGAGTCATTTCCTTTAAAGGAAATGATCTCAAATACTCATGATCAAAAGTATAGCAGATAAAGAACTAGATGAAGTGACAACTGACAGCTACTCTGGCCTACCAAATTACACAAGAGAACAGAACGGCCAGACCTTTAAACATCTTTCTATATATAAGATGTAGGGGGAAAAAAACTGTATTAGAGGAACAGATTTCAATCTGATTGGCATGTGCAGGAAGTATTCGGCTGGCAGAACTAAAATGGCCTTGGAATTTTTTAAAAGCATGGATGAAAACTTCATAACTTCCAAAAAAAATCAAATACCCATGCTGGTTGTATCCAGTTATACTGGAGTACACCTAACAGAAGAAGAGAAATTCATGTCTGAAATAAAATCTGACAACTGCTCAGGATTGTAAATTGACTGTGTTTGTTATGTGAAAACAGAATACAGCCTGAACCCCAAATACATCTGTCTGGTGCTTTAGAAAAGGTCTATTTTATGCAACCTAAAATATCTGAGCAACATAATTTAAGCAAAAAATATGAATGATAACTGTGAACTGTTTGAGAAATAGTTACCTCATCAAATTCATGCAAGTCTAGAAGAAAGACTATATGAGCTAAGAAAACATGGAAATATAAACAGCTATAAATACAAAAACAGAAAGAAAAAGTTAAGAAATTAGCAATGAACATACACTAAAAGCAGAAGAATACAGAAAACTGAATAATAAAGCTAGTGGACACGAAGAAATTTACACGTAAATGGGTTGGAAGAAAAATAAAAGAAGAATCTTTTTAGACTTATAAGAATAGAAAGGGTCTGAACTAAAGGGTGCTTTTAAAGAAGAAGATGGAAATTTTAGAATAAACATATATAATAGAAAAGGGTGGAAACATTCAAGAAAGCTCTCTTTTTCATTTCAGGAAAAAAGTAGATCTATATTCATATGACATGAAACTGCCACTGACCTAGTTTGCAGCATTCCCAACAGTATGTGATGATGGTAGGCAGCCATTATGAAGGTTAGAGGTTTAAAATTATCAGATGTTTTATTTTGAGCTAGCCAAGGACCTCTATAGATTGTTAGTACTCATTTCCAATAATTTTTGAAACAATCCAGATGTTGCAGAGGAGGAACAGAAAGGTTGCGTTGTGCCAGTGTTTAAAAAAGAGTAAGTACTACGACTGCATTAGCTCTAAGCGTCTCAGGTCTGATCTCAGTCCGGAGTTTTGAAATGGGATCATTGACAGAGGATCTGATTAACAGATAATGTACCGTAATTAGCGACAATTAACATGGTTTTATAGAAAACAGGTCTTGTAAAACTAACTTCCTAACATTTTTATGAGGTTATTAATTTAGTTGATAATTATATTGATGTAGCATACTTCAATTTTTGTGAAGTATTTGACCTGGTACTTCAAAGTATTTTGATTAATACACTACAGCAATACAAACCCCATGTGGCACATGTTAAATACATTAAAACTGGTTAAAAGATATGTCTCAAAATGTAATTATAAGCAACAATCACCACTGACTGTGTTTTGCTAGTGTGATTCTGCGGGGATTGGTTCTTGGCTGTATATCATTTAACATTATCAGTGACATGGAAGAAAACATAAAATCATTGAGATAAAGTTTGCCGATGATGTGACATTCAGGGCCATGTTAAATAATGACCTGGGGAGATCTCTGCTGCATGAAGGTCTGATTGCTGGGACAATGGGCACAAACAAACAGTACAATTTCAGTAAAGCTGTATGTGCAGTGTCTGGGGAGAAAATACTTGAAAGAGAGGGGACATCTTTGTAACAGAGGCAGTGAAAAAGATGAGACTCATGATGACTGGACAATTGGTCATGAACTCCAGTCTGCTTCTGCACCCAGTATGGACTCTGAGCATTTAAACAGGAGGCTATGCCGTGACAGAGGATTTGGTTATGTCAGCCACAATGCTGTCGGAGTCCTTTGTCCTTTTTATGTGCTCACCACTCAGACAGGTTGATACCAAGCTGGAGCTGGAACATAGAAAAGTGTCAATGATAATTACATCAGACTTACATGAGAAAGCATGCCTTAATAAAAAAAGGCTTAAGGAGCTCTAGCTACTTACCTTGGCAGTATAGAGGACAAAGATGTTTCTGAACGATGGAAAATTTATACGGGATAGGTTCTCAGGCTTCTAGTCAGAAATATAACAGCTACTGGGGCCAAAGCTGGCATCTTAACATTTATAAAGCTAATCTGTGAATTAATGGCTTTGCAGTAATGATCAATTTGGCCAGTCTGTCCCAAATAAAAAACATTTTTTTCTGTCTTCTTGGTGTTGAATGCTGTTGGTTTTGCTGGTTAGTGCAATAGATTCATTGCAAAGCTAGGTCCAGAGCTAAAGGTAGAAAGTTCAGGAATTGAAGGTTTAACAAGTCCTACTAATAAGCCCATTATTTCCATTTCCTAAGCAGGCTACTGTAGATCTTACTCTGCCTGGGAGCTGGATAAAAACAGCCAGTTAATGTACTAAAGGTCAAAATTTCAGAAGTGCTCTACAAATGCATTACAACCAACTATTAATAACTCTCTCCTTTTTTTAAGGGGTCTGGTCATGTCCAAGGGAATGCCAGCTACATTTTTCTTAATGTATGAGCACAAGTTACACATAACAACCTAACAACACAATACTGCCTCTTTAATGCTAATCTATTCCTTGCAATCTACTAGATACATGTAGAATCATTGGTGTGTATCAAGAGAGCAAAATCAGATTCTGAAAATATCTGAAAGGATGCACTAGAGTGTACATAATAATGTATTTTAATCTGCCAGGCCTTAAAATTAATCATGAATTCCCACAGAGATTTTAATAATTTTGAGATGATGTTTTTTTTCATATAGTGATATTCTTGGACAGAGTTCTTGAAATGCTACACAGAAGTGGGTGGGGGAGGGAAAAATGGGGGCCATTTTTCAATTACCAGGTTAGCTAAGATATAGATAAGAGAGCTACTGTTTAATTGGTTGTTTTATTCTTTTTTTCCACCTAATAGATAATCAGTAAGGTACCTCAAACACAAACTTTTATCACATCATAAAGTTGGCATACGGCATAAAGTTTATCTCTTTATGTGCGTATACTTAAGGGAACAATTCTCATCAGCAAATGCATGTACTGAAGGACTTAAAACTTTCTGGGGAAAGTTGCAAGTCCCAGTGTTTGAGCAATGAGATTAACAGGGGCTCTACTCCATGGCTTCCCCTTGAGCTGTAATTAGGCACAGACCCTAAAATACAGGTTTAGGATCTCATCTTATGTTTTGTCTTAAACATTTTTGTCTCTTAATGGAAAACACTATGTCACGGTTCCTCACTGCTTCAAGTCACCCAAGGCCATAGTTTTTGTCCAAATACCTGCATCTCCTGCTACTAAAAATATTTTACCAGAGTTACTTCGCAGAGTCACAACAGAAGCATTGTAGCTCTCCCAAACCCAAGCTATTTTATCTTTTTTTAAATGCACGGTCTTTGACATGTGGCCATGCATAAAATATGGTGAACAGCATTGGTATTGCAGAAGGTCTGTGATTTTCATGGCCAAAAGTAAGGTATTTTTCCAAAATCTGCTATTGATTTCACCAAACTAAGGCATTTCTGACACATGTGGAAATAAACCAAGAGGTAAATGGTTACTGTGCACTCTTTTAACTGTTCATTAGAAAATATTTATGTCATAAACAATCAAGCATGACAAGAAAATACATTTAACTCCTTCAAAAGAAACCCTTTTTGTAATTTTTTTAGAGTATTACATATATTCCACCATTTATATGAATTTTGCACAACTGTTTGCACCAATATGCGTTAAAATTGGTAGTTACCACAGCAGTTATGGTATGAGACAACACTCTTTCTCCATTTTAAATATATAGCCCTGCTTTTATCTCTGTCTTACCCACAGACACACCTAGTTTTATGCTGTTTGCTTGTTCCTTCCTACTAGTTGGTGCCAACAAATATTTCAGACACTGAATATTTGTCAAATTTCTGGGTCTTGTGTTAACAGCTTCTGGGCTATGTTTGTGGCTCCCTGTTTTAATAGTTAGGAGAAGCAAGAGGCAAAAGGAATAGCGATGTTTATGATGAGAACGTAGATGAAGGGGTCGAGGAAAGCTGGGAATAGCTGAAGTGTGTCTGACACAGCAGTTTCTCTTCTGTATAACTATTTTATTTTTATGAGGCTGCAGCAAATTGATAGCTTCTGATACCATAGTCAATAAAACGTTGTGTAAATCCCAGCGATGGGCTGGAAAAAGATTGAATTAAAAGGGAGGTATTGGGTCACATCCATATTTCAACTAATTTCTGTGCTGCCTTATCCCAGTACCTGGGGGAAGCACTTTCTTCACAACTAACCAGCCAGTTAGCACCTGCTGAGCACCCAATGCTGGCTTTTCTTCTAGCTGCTCCCCAATTTCTATGCAAACCAATTTCCTAATAGTTTCCATCTCGTCCCTAGGAAAACTTTTTTTAAAGCTTGGACAAGTAATAAAAAGGGGGTTTAGAAAGAAAATTATTATAAAATCTTCCCAATACTGATTTTTTTTTTTTTTTTTGTAAACATGATGTGGCAGTCTATTTAGCTATAATTATTGCTGCAGTTGTATTACTGCATCTGCCAGGAAGAAGAAAAATAAGATCACAGGAAAATTCAGGTCAGAAGGAACCTCAGCAGGTCTCTGTTCTTTAATCCAACCTTCTTCTTCAACCAGGCTGAGCCATGAGCTCAGATCAGGTGCTTGGGGATTTCTCTGTCAAGTCTTGCAAAGCAACATGGATGGTGACTCCACAGCTTCTCTTGGCAGCCTTTGGCACTACCTTGCTGTGTTGCTGGGGGAAGTTTTCTCCTTATGTCAGTGTGAAAGATATACTTTCAGCTTGTGCCTGTTGTCTCATGTCTTCTTACCATGCACTGTTGTAAAAAGATCAGTTCCATCTTGTTGGTGACTTTCCCACAAGTACTGGAGGGCTGCTGTTAGGTGCCCTGAAGCTGTCTCATCTCCAGGCTGAACAAGCACTGACCTGACAGCCTCTCCTCACAGGACAAGTGTTCCAGCCGCAACCATCCTGGTGGCATCTGCTGAACTTGCTCCAGTTTGATGGTCTTTTTTCTATTGGGAGGGGAGGGGGGCAATATCACTTTCATAAACCACCTATCCTTTAATTGAACTAAAGTTCAGCTGAAAAATTGTGGCCTGACCAAATAATGCAGAGTTGAGCTTTAGGTGGACAGGATAGCTAATACATGGCTCTCAAACACTCTGGGGCCATTTACCACCTCAAGCATAATCTCTGCCATTTCTAAGAACTCTACAATCTCTAACCACGTCTAGGAAAACAATCACTCGTACTTGCTTATAGGGGATTTGGCAGAATAGGAAAATTGCTCCAGTGCAAAGAGACTCTCCTATATTCCCAGCTGGTCTGAGTGATGAGCTGGCAATGGGTGCTGATTTTTTTTAATCTAAATCATATAGAACTGAATACATCCAATTAAAACAAACAAACAAACCCCAAAACCAAAAACCAAGCGAAAAATAACAACAACAAAAACCAACAACAACCAAACAAAAATCTACCCCTTCCTGTTCACCCTTGAGGATTGTAATGAAGAATTCCAGAAGTGATTTTTTATGTCATCTATATGGCCACTGTGTAAACCCGCCTGCCTTTCTTTTCATACTTTTGTAAGAAAAAAGAACAAGAGCAGCAAAAATATTAAAGATGGACCTTAGAGAGCTCAAGGTAGGGCTTTGTGGACTATCTCTGCATTTAGATTAATTCAATTCTATGTGATTTGGAGAAAAAAAATAATATTTGCATCCTTAATCTGATTTATAAAAAGCCTTAATATTACATTTATTACATTAATCTGATAGACTGCACCAAGAATGAAATATATTTAGAGCTTCCCCTTCAAGTGGTGGTGCTAATAATACTAAAATTTAGTTTACATTTTATGCAGCACCTTTTTTGGAGAAGAGCTCCAAAACATTTACAAACATAAAGAAACAGAAACAAATATGACTCTGCTTAACATTGAAATGCAACCTGGAGCTGGAGGTGAGTATTCAGCAGTGCACAACAGAAGAGGAGTTTATGACAGAACATAAAGAAAAATTTTGCACCTACCGGTAACTGCAAGGGGAATTTAGCTAAGCGAAATGAAATTCCCTAACTCAGCATCTGGAAAGGACATCTTGCTTATGTACTTTTCCTCCTGGAAAAATGTCTTATTTCTGGCTCTTTACACTCAGCCTTTTAGACCATGCTGACTCACCATGAGCAGTGGAACTTGGAGAAGGTAATAAGGGTGAAACCAATGGGATTCAATAGAAATTACTCTGAATATCAGATGGGATTTACTAGAGAATTATTTAAATTCTGGAGGACTGAAGAGCTAACCTATTGAATCAAGCAGCATTTATATCACACACTTCTTCTAGTATGACATACGGTGATGTAAACGCCTTGTGGAAAGAGGCATCGCTATTTCAGAATTTTCCAGAAGAGCAGCATTAAGAAACCCATACATAACTATCTCACACTCATTATGATGCCACTGTTAACACCTTCATGATCCTCTCCTCACTTGCAATCATTACCACTGCTCACAACAGCACTTCTGGGGACACTGAAAGTATGTCTGCAATGCTGGGAAGGGTCCTACAGGCAGGCTGGGGGTGCTGCAGGCATCACAGCAGTGTTTGTTATGGCAAAGGTTTAAATGGCAGCTAGAGCAGAGGGACTGCTGTACCCCAGAGGCTGCAGTATGGTGGCTGGTGATGAACAGGGAAGTCATTGTAAAATCCTTCAAATATGTCTATAACAAGACAAACTGTAACCCCTTTATAATAATTAAGAGCTAAGCAATTTTAAAAATAATAACTGTGAATATAATTTATGATTCTTCTATTACTGTATGTTTAGTAATTACACTTTTTGAAATTATTGTGATATTTACTGAATTGCTAACATTTTGTCCTTTTAATTAAACACCTCTTTAACCAAAGCAAGGTTGAATCCAACATATCCAAATGAAGCACGTAGCTAAAAATACCAGATGTTTATTAGTGAACTCTGGTAGCTAAAGCTGGCAGGCTGCTTGCTGTTGCACCTTGTATGGATGCTGTGCCACTATTGCCAAGAAAAAGACAAGATTAAAATACATCAGAATAAAAGCAGAAAGAATGATGATGAGAGAAGAACTTTTAATAGAAATCTCCAAGAGATTCTCCTCCTGGCCTCAATTACACGTACCAAAGTAATCCATGAACAGAGGTTGTGTCAGACAGAGTGTTTTGTATTGCTACTTTGCAATTTAATACATTATTTATTGATTATTTAAAAGTGAGGGGACTAACTTCTAGATTACCTGTCCTTTTGTATTCACACCTTCAAATGTTGTCTGTTTTAATAGCGAACACGAGTTTTCCCTTTCCATTTCATCCTTCTTTTCTCAAACTTCTTCCCTTTCTCACAGGGAGATGTGAGAAAGCAGCAGTCTACGGAGAGCTGAGATGCGGTGTTGCTGTGGGAGTTGGAAGCAGGAGTTGTGGCCATCTCAGCATTGAAAGCCATGGGTAAAAGCAAGATAGTAAGTCTCAGGAGGGAATAGGGCATCAGCAGTGCTTTTCCTCATAGGGACAGTGGTGAGGCTCTTGTTGCACTCAGCGGCCATCATGGCATCTGTCCCTCCTGTGGGTCTTTGTGCAGTGACTATGGTGGGAAGGCAGAGTCCTGCAGACCAGTTGGTGAGCTGCAAGGTCTCCAGCAAGAGGTGAATAGTGAGGATGTACCCTGCACTGCCTCTGGTTATGTGTATGGGTCTCCTAGCAGTGGGTCTCACAGGGACTTCAGCCATGTGCCATGACTCAGGCCAAAAGGCTGGCAGAGATGCTGGCAGACCCTGACCCCACATTCAGACAGGCGCTGGAAGGAAAGGGCTCTCCCAAGCCCTGTGCAACATATCATGTTGCTTTCCTCTTTCAGCCTTGTAAGTGTGTGAAGGACCTTGTCCTGTGGTTCTGCTGAGCCTAGAGAGAAACTTGAGGTGCTGCAACCTCCAAGTAGCACCTGAGACTACTTAGGTGCTGAGACTTATAAGAACGAAATCATACATGGCCAGTATGAGAGCACTTGCTGCTGAGGTGGTACACAAGCAAACATGACATTTGTTTGGTATTTTACATGGGCGGGTCAACTTGGCACAGCAGTATTTTCCTGCTGTCTGTGGTGAAGCTCAGCTTGGCTTTTCCTGGGGAAAAGTCCCAGGGGTTCCCATAGGACAAGGAAGAGCCACAGAGAAAGGGCAGTTTTCTCTTCTCTCCCTCTCCCCTCAGCTTTTTCCTACAGTGAGTTAATAAGGGGAACAGATGATCAGCATAGGATGGTTTCCAGGCTAATTGTTGTGAAAGTGAAGAGCTCAGCCCAAGCTCCACTACTCCAGGTTGTGTCCTGCCGTCACCATCAGTGCTGCCCAAAGAGGAAGGCAGTAGCTAGACCTGCTAATTCTTAGCCTCAGCGATATCCTTAACCCCATTCATAGCAAAGGGGCAGTTGCACTGCTGCCTGATGCGAATTTCCTGGAGCTACAGGAGGCAAGCAAGGTGCTTTTATGCCATGATGTTGCTGTGCCTTGGGGTGCAAAGAGACAAATAGCATAGGCTGTTCATGTGCTCTCTGAAACTCATCATAGGCACAGGCACACACGTCTCAATGCACTGACAGAGATATGTCCTGAAACTCAGGAAAATGCATTGTCTTTTGCCTGGTGCCCTTGGCTGGGGCTGAGGCTGGGGAAAGTGGGGCAGGTCCCAAGCAAAAGAGCCGTGCAGCTGCCTGTTCTTCATATGAGAAAACAACACTCACCATGTGCTCTCCCCTCCCAAATGCTTCGGGTTAGCAGAGACTTGGCTCCTTGCTGCGTTACTGTGGTGGTGTCCCTCCCTGCTGGCAGGGGTTCAGCCTGCATTTGAAACAGAAGTGAAAAGCAGCAGGAACACAAGTTCTTGCAGCTTCTCTTGTGTGTGCTGACAGACACCTCTAATGCATCGAACCTCTGAGTTAGATCCCAAGCCCTGAAAAAGTCGGCCTTTAGGCTGACTGTTCTTTAGCTTTTCTAGCAATTTTCCAATCCAAGGGTGTGCATTTTCTGAGGAGTCACTGAGCCCACTCTGAGGATAACCAGGGGCGCTCTCAGGTGCATCCTTTCTATTCTCCAGGGTTTTATTTTACTCTGTGGAGTTTAACTCTTACATCCTCATGCTGGGAGCAAGGGATCAGCATTTCATCTAATCTTGTAGCCATTTGTAACATCTGCTACAAAATTGTGAATTGGACAAATTTCACCAGCACTAAGAACCTAGGATCCTGAGGGAATTCAAAATTTATGATCAGATTTTAACAAAGTACAATGAATAGACAGTTCAGTTGGTACAATTTTATTCTTCATTCAAATGCCAATAAAATATTTTTTTAATAATTTCTCTCAGCAACTTTTCTAAATAGTCTGAATACTTTTTAACCAAAACTGATGGAATGGGGAAAATAACACATATTTCAAAACCATCACCTGAAGTCAGCCGCTTTGAAGTGTTAATTTGAGGTCATGACCTGATATTGTTTCTTAGTGAAATCAGTCTTTAACATTATATTTATTTTCCAAAATTTTGATTGTCACCTGCAATTATTATGGAGGAATATTGAGAATCTCTAGTGGATGATAATTATAAACAAATACTTTGTGAGTTATTCTTACGTATGCTGTCCTGGTAATGAAGATCCAATCTGTCAAGACATTATCAGTACCATGATCATTTTGGTGTAGCCATAAACCAGATACTGACTTCTAAAGTTAGTGAATGTCAGTAATGATTTTTCAGGACTTCTGGTTTGAAGGACTACCTATGACCTGAGACAACGGAAAGACTGAAATTAGAGGATTTTTATGCAACAACACGATTACTACTATATCCTGACTCTGCAAACCTGTAAGTATGTGCTCAGCTGTAAATCCACAAGTGTCATTGTCTTTAATGGGACCATTTGTGTGCCTAAAAATCAATCATGTATACAGACACAGAATTGGAATCACAATAACAGAAAACAGATGCAATGATTAATTACCCAATTGAAAGTTGTTCACAAATACTGTGTCTGACAACTCTATAAATCCAATGAAATCTGTGTTAACAATAAATGATCAAAGCCTAATACTAGGAGTATAGCCTAAACTGGTAGGACAGGAAGTGATAAATTCCATAGATATTAATGAAGACTACATTTAGGCATTGGGAAAACCTGTTATGGAAACAAGAGCAGTGAAGCATAGTCACAAATTGTTCAGGGGAATCGTGGAGCTGCCATCACCGGGGAATTTTAAAGAAGAGGTCAGGCAAATCTTCCAGGTTTTTCTCTGCTTTCACTCCTGCCTCCTGTGGCAGAGGAGCAGACAAGGTGATCTCTCTTCACCTGGCATACTCGTGGGTTATAAATGTAGCATCCTTGCTGCCAGAGCACAGTTTCAGATTAATTAACCCTGGATTGGTTTAGGATCAGGTCCCCAAATGTAAAGATCAGATGTGAAGCAGGCAAAGCACACAGCTGCACCCCTGTAGACCTGGTCTGTAAGCGCAACACAATGTTTATACTAGCTTTGTGCATGAGGACAATGTCTGATCCAGTATAAAATTAGAGCAGTATATAAGCACCTGATTCATCATCATCCAGAGTATGTTGATCTGCCTTCAGTATTTGTGAACAAATTTGAAGCCACCGAATGAGCTTGTCCTGGCTCAGTGCTTTGTATCATGTTTGATGCAATGCATGTACTTTGGAACCAGATGTGAAACCATCTTCTCGATAAATAAATACCATAATATTTTGGAGAAGTGTCTTTGTCTTTTGACACTAATTCTTTACAATATACCAGAGGCTTGGCACCATATTTTATCCAAGTAAGGACTAGTGAGAATGAGCTGAAGAATGGCTTCTTTATCTTGGAGACTCTGAACATAGCTGATGTAAGACTTCATCTTGATCTACTCATTTGTTTGAATCATCACTATGATATGCCACTGCCAGAAGGACAGACCTTCCACTGAGCATACCCTGCCTCCAAACACTGCCAGCTCTATGCGGAGTCCCACCAAGAGACATGCCTATTGCAAATAGGGGTTAGTGGTAAAGGTAGGACAAGAAGGTAATTATGGATACTACACTACTTCAAACCATGCAAATATTTTCAAGCAGAAAGGTCAGATTGACTGGAAGCCACTCAGAACAGCCTTGAGGGTAGGCCCTGATCAAGATGTTAAGAGAGATAAGGAACTGAGTATAACTTGGAGTCTACATCCCATTGCACACTTCTGGTAGAAGCCTCATAAAATGTAGCATCACCTCTATGATTAGCTCCTTGGAAATTGTTACTTTACTGTACAGTATAGTTAATTCTTAACTGAATTCAGCTCTCTCAGGGCTGCTGTTCTGATTCACCCAGCATCCTCTCTTTCAGAAGAAGAGGTTTCCCTTTTCCTTCCAAGGGCTGTTCTTGTTCACTGCTTCTTCTCTCCCTCAGATGATCTCTTTCATCTCTCCTGGCCAGTCTTCCAGTCCTGCACAGATGTTTATGCCAGACCCTTCATGCTCTCTCTTTTTCTAATGTCTCTTTAAGAATAACTAGCCACCAGTTCAATGCTGAGGTGACAAAAACAGTGATCTTATTTTTCCCTTCAAAAGTCTCCCTGATTGCTCTGTTTTTTTTCTATACCATCATCATCCTGTTGGTCACTGTGGCTTGGGTTCAGCTTTGACCTTGCTCTTCGCAGGTATGCCAGTGCCGCATCTAAACCTATATCCACGTAATTTCTCAAAATTTCTGCCTTCCAAACCAACCTATGATGTCCTACATGCCCTTGGCCCTGGCGAGCTGTTGACTGCTCCCTGGCCCATCTGAGAAGCTCCTCCCTGCCCAACATATAAGTTGAAGAAAGCATTTTCTCACTTTCTCTGTTGCTGTTCTTTAACCGTGGGAGGAACGTTATACAAACGTCAGCAGATTCACTTCTTTGTTTTCTTTAAGGTTTTTTTTCTGTCAGGTACCTATAAAAATTGACACCAATTCTGCAGCTGCTATGTTGAGACCTCTGCCTTATCTCTATCTGAAAGTCCCCCACTATGCACCCTCCAACCATGTGCTGCTCCTCTCAGCTTGCAGGCTCCCTAGGCTGTGATTCAGTTGTAGCTCTGTGTTGGTACAGTATCTAACATAGTGGATTCAGAACTTAAATAACCTGTAGGGCAGACAGCACTGCAAAGAATTGATTACAATGTATGATACAAGTAGAAATGTATACATTTGCAATGTAATGTCTTCGACACTACCATCTGGATCATCTTAAGGTTTAATATGCTGTGTAAGTGCTTTGTAAGAGCAACTTTTAGGAAGAATAAAAATTGTTTGGTGACATAAGTTACAGATTTCTAGAAACTAGAAAAATGGCATGTTGAACAGCTTCTGCTGCTATCTGCTTTTACGTTTTTGTTCTCTTACCAGAGAAATCCTGATGTCATAAAAGAACTGAGGGCATCACCATACAGGTTTGTATGATGTTTCTTGTTGTGCTTTGCATGCTTTTCCCTCTGTAACAGTACCATAGTTTGTTGATACAGTATTTTGGATATCTCTGTCTGAACAGAGATTTCATAGTCAAATTACACCAAGAGCCAGAACTGTGCATAAATGGGAATGTTAGCTCCAAAGTTTTTGCTTCTTGAGTTTATGGAAGTTCTTCAAATCATTAATAATTTTGTAAGGAACGGACCACAGAACATTTCTCTCCCTCTAGTGAGAGATGTGCCAGATTGCTGTTTATCTGTGATCTTCCCAGCAATCTATGAAATTTGAAGCCTGGAGTGATGCATATTTAGGTCTTGGAATCAGAAATTTCGGTTTAATGCCACTTTCTCATCAAGTGTAGAGTATGGTGTGCATCTCCAGATGGCCTATACAAATGCTCTGCTGTACTTCACTCACTTTTTGAATGTCAAGCATCTCTGGGATTCAGCATATCACCAATTACCATCTTATATCCATTTGACAGAAATGATTCCTCATTATTTCATACATTTCTTTAATAATATTTGCACACTGCATTCCTATTCTGGTAAGAGAACAGGAGATAACTGTAAGATCAGGGACTGTTTGTAAAATATTTTTCTCTGTGCTGTCCTGAGTTGTTCACTCATTTGAGCTGGTGGCTATCTCTGGATTGAAGCTCTGCCGGTGAAGGGCAGTCATCTTTTGTCTTAGCACTGAGCAAACACTCAGCTCTTGCATTAGTAGATTTTTCATTATAGTATTACTGTAGAACATACCTCAAAAGCATGTGCACCCGTACCCAGATCCTCTCACCCAGGAAGCAAAGGAAGTGCAGGGTACAAGAAACTGCACCTCCACTCAAAACTTCCCGCAAATCCCCTACTGACACTAACTGCTTCTCTGAAATCCACATTTACTCCTGTCCCTGAATCAGTTACAGCTGCCATCTCTAGCCAGGCTGTTCTGAAATATGTCTTTGTACATGTTTGAAGAGCTGATGTAGCATGCCTTATACCAGCCTACTTTGCCTACAGCATACACGTTGCCTCCACACATCCCTTAAAGTGTGCACGTGCACCCTTCCATGTGATGCTTGATAAAAGAACCACAAATATAGAAACAGATCTGACTCTTAATATTGTGATGCTGGAGCCTTTCAGCTATGTGTTTTCAAACCACATGTGACAGAAACCAGCTTCTGTTTAGAAACCCAAGCTGCCCAGATCATCACCTGAGCCCAGAAACGAGCGCTTTCAGGGAAAATCCACAACCAAGGTTTGCTACAGAGCTGGCAATGTTGGTGACATTGCAGTCCTAGTTATGCGGGCAAGCTGCATTTAGCCTCAAAACTACTGTGAACATCCGTGGATTCATACGAATAATTAATAATGTACGCTTTTCTACTGATTGCACTATTTAGTTCTTTCGTGCACATATGAGAATGTAAAAGCTCTGTAGAGATATAAAGGAGGAAGCCTAAGAGGGCTGTAATGGATGATAAGGAGGAATGACTCCTGAGCACACAGAGTGGCTTCAAGTCCCCAGGAAGTTTCAGAGTTCTGCATGTTCTGCGTTAGCTTGGTGAGAGTACAGGGGCACTTGTGCGTGCAGATATGGGTGGAAAGTGCCTGCATGAATTTTTAACATGTAAACATTTTCATGGTAGCAATAAGAGCAAAGGTGGTTTTTCAAAAAATAAATGTGTAGATGTCTTTTCTCTGTACCCCTTCTTTCTGCCCTGTCTCTCATGATGTAAATGGCTGAATTTGTATGTCCTCTGCTCACAACACTCAAAGTAGGTCAGACAGGCCAGCAGCCCCATAAAGGAACAGCAGCATGTTGAGAGGAGCTGGAGTTGCCTGGGACTGTTCAACACCTCCCATCAGCAATGTGGTGGCCCTGTGCTCAAGTTCAGTCCCCAGCCTGGGGTGATGCCATTTGTGGCATCCCAAAATCAGCTCTCCAGATCAACTGCTCCCACTCCAATGCGCTCCATAATTATGGGGCCACGACACCATTTGCTCTTTCTGCAAAACTGCAGGGTATGATCTCATTCAAGAGAGAAGTGTATCTGCCAGTATTTTACAGCTGAGTTCCCCTCTCTCTCACACTCTCCCTGTGCAGGGAGAGGCAACCTGGGGGTGCTGGTGGCATCTCAGGGTCCTCTGTTTTCTGTGTACATGTGCATGGGTGCATGCTGCTCACCCTGGGTGTGTGTGGCTGTTGACATGGCCATGAGCTACAGATACCTGGCAATGCTCCTTCTGCTGGGATGCTCACTCCTCACAACTGTACAAAAAGCAAACCTACTCATATACCATGCTAGGGACACGGAACAAAAGCTGCTGGAGGAAGGTGCAGAGGGGATGGGAATGCTGGTGGTGGCATGGTGAGGCAACGGAGCCAGGACTTCATCATCTTTCCAACTTATTTTTGTTTTCTTTTAAAATAAATACATCATGGGTAGGCATAGAAAAGAAAATGTTTATATGTGACCCTGTGTGCAGCTTCTCAGGTAAAAATGTGAAATGTATGCAAGCAATTTTTTAAAATGCATATTATGTTTCTGATAGACGAGAACTGCTGGAGCAGATCAGATCTCTCAGTTAAATATGCATTCATACATTTTTAAAAAACGTATAATATTGACTATATCAGATGTAATGGCTCCTGTAGAGTCATTACGGTGCACAGTGCAGGCTCTTTATTTGGTATTGTATCAATTTGTAGGGTGGACTGTCATGGTGCTAATACAGATATATGTTAATAACAGTGTGAAAGCAGAGAAAATGCTGCATGTCAGTAGCCAGCTTTTAATTTCAGCATTTTTGGTCTTTAAAAAACACATTCAAGCTTAAATTGCCCCTTTCCCTCTGCCTGATGAGCAGGGTCTGAAGCGTGGCCCTGGGTTGGTGCTGCATGTGGGTCACTGGCTTGCAGTTGGAGGGAGGTACATGCTGGGTGTACAATGGGGAGCTGCAATGCAGGCTGGAAGAGAGGGAATTTGGCCTGAAAAGATCAGATGGTTTGTGTCTTTATTGGCAAATTTAACTGCTTTAGGGCTGCAAGACAGGATGTGTGAAAAGATCAGAAAACTGCTTGATTTGTATTTGCTTTGACACAAGATAAAAATGTCTAATGTAATTGCAGTTAAAATATGAAAGGAAAAATATATTTACTGAGCTCAGATACCATATTGCATGTCTTGGGCATGTGAACAATTTTTACAACCAATTTATAAATACTTAAAAAACTGGTTTTCTGTAGAAAAACAAACAGAGCTATAGACAAATAAACAGCATCTCTACAATAATTCTATAACTTCATACTGATGTAACCCACCAGCTCACAGAAGAAGCCCTCCATGTAAAGGAAACCAGAGAAACTATAATGATTTTCAGATACAGTTGACAAGAGACCATTTAGTAAACTTTTATTTTTTTTGACTAACAGTATGCAGGGATGTTGTATTCTATGCTGCTACTAATAATCTCATCAGAATGCAAAAGCAGTGACTGTGTTATAAAATCAATGATCTGTTATATTCTGCAAGAATTTACAAAAGCCTAATGTCATTTACTACACCATGAGAACCATACTTGGATTAAAAAAACAAAAAAAATCCCAACAAAAAATGGAATTAAAAAAATCCAATTACAGCTGAGGAAAAAACAAACTTTTTGCTAACGCCAAGTTTTAAAGGTATGATACATCTTAGGGTTAAAAAAAAGAATATATCCTGAGACTGGGAAAGGGAACAGCATTTGTGTTTGGGAGCGCATCACCCAACAACTCAATCTGAACTACAATCACATCACAGCTTTGCTATGGCTGGTCAGTCCCATCACCCTGCAGTGGTTTGTGCCCTGGGTTCAGGCTCTGGGGAACTTTGCCCAAGTTTGCTTGTGTTTTTTTTTTTCCTTAACACTTCTGACAGAAGAAAGAGTGCACCATTCCTAGAAATAGGTTTTCAAATGATTGCAAAGGAAGAACCTTTGTTTAATTTTATTTTATATGGAATAAATGAAGCAAAACCTATACAGACCCAAGACCTTGCCATGCACTGAACACATCATCATCATAATAATGGTTATTCCCTTTCACCAGCAGTAAGATGTGTTTTGCAAACATCAACTAATTAAGCCCCACAACCTTGGAAATGAGTCTGTAATTTCCACTAAAAGGGGAAACTTAAGCGAAGGCCAGATTGTGACACACTTACTAAGTACAAGCGCTCCACAAGTAGCTCCATTGACTTCCGTGAGACCCTTTTTGGTGTAATGTGTAGTTCAATGAGAGGTATCACAACCTGGTGTTAAATGACTTGCCTGGAGGTGCACAGCAAGTCGGAGCGGGGCCAGCACCAGGCTCTGGGACCCAATTCCATCACTCCCAGGGATGTAAATTGTACCGAATTCAACGGGAGCTGTGTGTGTGTGCCCGACGGGACTGAAGGGCCCCCCATGGCTCCTATCTGCAAACTTTGCTCTCAATCCCTCTGTCCAGGCTGCAGAAGAAATGAAACTACAAAGAGCTTTGGGAAACAGCCTGTGACGAGTTGTGCCTTTCTGTGTTAAAGGTTGAGCTCAGTCGTGCCATAAAAATCAAGTCCTTATTTTGGCAAATGGGAATGCAGGAGATATTTGCCTGATAAAAGATTGGAGATGAAAGGCAGCCAGGTTCAGCCCCAGAGCAGCTAGGGCCAGGGCTCTGGGCTGCTGCATTCTGCTGAGGGGCTGGCACCCATCAGGTGATGGGTCAATCCTTCTGCATTGCCCTGAGGGCAGTAGGCACCATGGAGTGAAACCGGCTCTGCTTGGGTGCAGGATGCAACTGCTGTAAATAGTGCGAGGTTGGGACAAGCAGTATCTGTAAAAGGCTGCACTCCCCATGATGAAGAGTGGAGTTATGACATGTCCTGCAGTTACAGGATATAGAAAAATTAGAAATGAATGGCATATCTGTACTTGAATCATGGTTTGAATCATATGCTTTAAAAGTAAGGGAGACAGCCCCATGTTGCACAGTAAGGACTAAACATCACACTAAGGAACTGCTCCTTGGGAGTAGTAAACACTGACTGCCACAGGTCTCGCCTTAAAAATCGCTCCCAAGCAAGACACTGGCTGCTGCAGCCACGCGGGTAGGTCAAGCAAAGGAAACCAGTCCTGTCATTTGTGTTTGCATTGGCTCTTCAGGGAGTGTTTTGCTATCTATAATTTTCCTAGTAACAGTTACAAAGAATGGTATTTCAAGTGATGCATCTTTGGAGAGCAGACAGCCTGTGGTATAAAGATGGTGTAAAGCTTTTACACTTTCAGACTTGCGTGTTCTGGGTGTGCCAAGGAAGGTGCTGCACAACGCTGCCAGCAAAGGCAGCTCAGCCTTTGAGGTCCTCATTGCTTTTGCTGAATTTCAGATAGACCCTGAAGAACAAGTCAAGAGGGGAATACTCACGTGTTATCCTAAGCTTTTGATGCAGCTGGTTCTCCAGTGTCACATGTCAGGGAATGCACTTAGTAGTTAGATTGTCTTTGGTGGTAATCAGACAAGAGATTCAGACTTCATGTAAGTGGACTAACAGAAACAAGGGAAAATACTTTTGCCTTTAAAAATATACAGAGGGAGAAGTCCACATACATTATTCAAGTTTTAGCTTAGCCTAGAGTTCTGGGTCCGTTTTGAGATTTTTAAACAAAAAAGTGGATTTTATTTTACAGAACAGTGTGCAAGCTTGGCTTAAATTTCTTTCCATGTTGGAGGCCCAGATGACAAGAAGTGAAAAGATCAGGGCACCAGCAGCTCTGGAAGGCTGCATTTCCCCCAAACATTCTGAGACACGCTTGTCCTAATGTCCCTTTTCTCCCTCCTTCACTATTGCTATTTTCATTTGCTGACAAGCCCAACATTAGGCATTTGCTGGAGTTTTCATACCCATAGTACGTTATATTGCCATTACTGAACAGTTTGGGGCTTTGTGGCTAGCTACCATGACAATGGATGCACAGCCTGGAACCAGTTTTAGTTAATTAGAGTCAATCAATCCAAACTTTGCTAACTTACTCATGTGAAACAATAGTATAATGAACCAAAGTCTGCAAGATGATTGGGAAACACAAATTATTGCACCCTGATAAATTAAATGTGACTATTGCAAAACCTTCCTTCTAAATGAGTACTCGGAGAGGGAATGTATGGGTGAATAAGCATAATTTAGAATACAGAAAAAAAAAAATAAAGAAGCTGCTATAACCCCACTTCAATGTTTTCATTTTTCTTTAAAAGAAATAAAAAGCCAGATTGCCGTATATATGAGAGCAAATGTGTATAACATTTTTAAGATTAAAATTATTACAGCAAGTAATACAAAAATTGACCCCTCATCATTTCCAAGCTAAATTTCACAATACATGTGGTGTCTGAAGAAGTGGAATCATTCTGGTTTATGTGTCTTCCACAATTGCTTATTTTTCAAAGCTATTTACTAAATGTTTGTCTGACCTTGACAAAGGAAAGCCCCGAACTTCTTTAGGTTCGGACAGCCTTTTCTCACAGACAAAAGACTTTTTGCCCCCATTATAGAGTCATAAATATTTTGGAGTTCAACTTATTACCAAAAGAGAATTCCACTTTCCCATCTGTTTTCTCTTTATTTTCTAAAAGTAGTATTTTTAAAGTAGAAAGATCCAGTTGATTAAAACAGTATCAGGATGGAGTGTAAGCTTTTGTATTAAAATCGCATTTTGGGTACTGAGCTGGCCTGTAATAAGCTACTCCAATGGTTTACAGCTTTCACAGGGTCTCAATTTTGTCCAGTATGCTTCTTACATTTCTTGATTCACAGTATGTCCTTCACATGTGCTACAACATCCAAAAGGAGATGTATGGCAAAAGACTGAGGCCCTGTCTGAAAGAGATTAGCATGTAGAGATGCAGTAGATGAAATACAGTGCACACGTGGGTGAGCTGAGCCATGAAGGATCCTCAGAATTCAGGCACATGGGATTTAAGGAGTGGGTTTAAGTGACAGTGCGAGGAACTCTCATATGACGGCTTCACAAACCAGCATCTGATTTAAAAACTGGATGTATTGCCCAGTGTGTTTTCTGTAAATATTTCAAACTGTCTTGATCAAGCATCACTTTCCAGAACCATCAAACTGTTTCTGCACATTGATGTAGTGATGTAGTGATATAGTGACACAGATTTGGTGGAAGGGGGTTATATGGGGTAGAGGGGAGAAGTTTACCTGTTCTAAATAAAAATTTGAGAAACTTTTGAAACTTATAAGGTGGGAAAGTTTGTGCTCAAGACTGCAGGTCTTTTCCTAACGTCTCTTAATCAATCCTGAGGTTTATGTACCTTCAGATTGCTGAATTACAGGTGTGTGGGGTAAGAAAAGGTGAGATCTCTTCTGTCATGTTGCAGAAGTAACCACATTTTTCCCTGCCATGTCTATTTGAATATTATTTTCCACAAACTGTCCCAAAGCTGTACATTGTTTTAACCATATGAGGGCATAGTAGGAAATGTTACAGAGGAATAAAGTTAGTGGATACTTCCCCTCCTACCTATTTCAATGTTACCTGGTTAGAAACACTTCTCCCTGTGAAAGAAGATAAAAGTCTGGGTGTTCCCTACATATTGCTAGTGCCCAGGCTGCTCTTCTACCAGCAGTTCTGGCTGGATTTTGGAAAAAGTGAAAAAATCAAATAAAAGAACTGGAAGAAATGAATCATTTAAGACTCTGCAAATTAGGCATTTGACTAAAAGAAAAAACCTGGTGTATCATTTGTACATATCACAGTTGGATTCCCAAGTCAACTGTCAGCTGTTAATAACAAATCCAATCAAAACCAGCTGACAGACATTTCTCAAGTAGTTCAAAAGAGCTAAAATCATATATTTCTCTGTGAAGGAGTCAATAAAACCAAGAAAATTAAAAGGTGAATGTTAATAAGGAAAATTTAGTAGCACCCGAAACAATTTACACTATAGATTTTTTAAAAAATTATCCTATAAGGTTTTTTTCTACAGTAATATCATTTCCATTCTTTCCTTTCTTCCATGTTCTGAATTTACCTTTCCACATTTAACTGCAAACACATCTGAAATACAGCTATATATTAAGTAAAGGAATTAGAGAAAGTACTCATCTAATATGTTCAGCAAATGCATAGGCCTGGTTACAGGTATCAGGTATTTTTCATGTCTGTTCTACCATGACTATGTGTTAGTGAGGCATGTGAGTTATATAAAGCATACTTCTGCTGTTACAGGTATTGGTAGAGAATTTTAAAAAGAAACAAAGGAATAAAGTGCATAGGAAACCATAGCAAAAGAAATACAGTGTTATCTATTAAAGTAAATCTGGCAAGGTGGATCTCAGAACTTGGGTCACTTTTTTGTTAAGAGCCTAAAATATGGTCCTTTAACTCCAGGAAACAGAGCTTTGATTTAATATGCAACATGAGTCTAGACAAGGCTGTTTTGTACATATATTTAGAGAACAGTCGCTTCTTTAAATGTCTCTTGGATGGGAACTCATCTGAATCCAGTTACCTTCACTGATATGCCTCCGTCTGAATAAGCCGCAACATGACCTTGCAAATTTAATTCTTCAGTAGAATAATGATGAGAAATTAAACCATCCATTTTGCTCTGACTTTTCTGTATTCTTCATCCTAAAAATTACTGCTTGGCATTCAGCCCCTCTTTCTCCCCCTACACAATACTTTTTGTTTTGTTTTAAAACACAAGAGTCGTGGTACAGAGAGAATGATTGCAGTTTTCACAGATGGGGACCAGAGGTGCCTATCAGTATCCCAACACTGCTGTAGTCTTTATATATGCCTTTTTCCTTACCCATCATTGACCTCACCATGTCCTTTTGCACTTACTTCATAACTGTGACGTCTTTGCTGATAGTATGCTGTTCACAAAATAGGTTTCTCACCCTTAAATATACAATAGAAACACCCTTTGTTTACACTAGTCATACCAATGAACACAGCTCATATTTGCATCTTAATTTCTATGTAGATGCAAAGTTTAGTTAGCCTCCAGCAATGTAGACTAGGAATGTGACCAATGATTATGCACAATTATACCACTGTTAATGACCATAACCAGGAAATAGGTGAACCTGTTCTTTTTCCCTATAAATCACACTGACTTTTCTCTTACCTTCGTCTCTTCCCTGTCAAAAATCCCTATTTAACGCAGTTTAGATCCAAATAACTGTAACAGGTAGTCAAACTGCCATATAACTAATTCTTCTATCTCATGACAATGATGTCCTTTCCTAAATAATTGTCACTTAATGCACCAAAGTGAGCTTACTGTATTTCCTGAAGTTCACTGAAAGCCCTAATCCAGATTAATTTAAATTAATAATCATAATCTGAGAATACCTGTGGTTTTGGTAACTTCAACCAAACAATTGCACCATTGAAAATTCTGCCATGATCTTCTCAGAAATCCATGGAGAATTCAATTTCTATATTTGAAAATCTGTCCTTGGGAGTAAGCTCTGTCCATTTTCATTTGATTTTTACATAATACAGACTGGAAACCTTAGCTCAAAATGGTAACCATTAATTCTGCATTGATAAACTGATGTATCAAAGGAAGAAATGCCTTGCAGTTTCAAAGCTCTTGCTTGTTTCTTCGGTCTTTACTGGCAGTTTGCTGTCATGGATATGGTAGCTCCTATTAGTCATATTCTTAGCCAGAACAATGAGGAAACTGGATGATGGAGCTATAGTTCCTCTGATGGGTCCTGGTAACCTCATAAAACACTAGATGGGACTCCGCCTGCGCAAGTCACTGCACCCAATTCCCACTCACACTGCTTTACCCTGTGGGTCTTTCATTCCTGGTGATGACTCCTGCTCTTTCCAGGCTTTCTGACAGTGCAGCTTTTTAACATTCTGTTCACTACTGAGGTAGTGCTCAGCTGCTTGGTGTAGAAATCACTGTGGTGTCCTAATTGTGAGCCTTGCTGCTGCATTTTCCCAGAGAATATGAAGGATGTAAGGAGAAGGGCTGCAAAAGTATTCAGGTCAGAGCAGTGCTCTGGTGCAATGCCCAGTGGCTGGACACACCATGTTCTTGTCTCCTTTCAAATGAGGGAACGTGAGTACATTCATGGACATGATGTCATGCTGTAGTGGGAAATGTTGAAGGCTGAATGTGCTTTCTAACCATGAGGAAGCATTAAGAAAAGCTAGTGTGGTGAGATAAAACATTCATAGTCTCCTGATGCAGCATTCCTGATTTTCACCCATCTCCAGTGCCAAATTCCCCAAATCTGTTAGCTGTTAACTAATAAATTATGTAAGAGATTTAAGTGTATGGTAAAAATTCCTAAGAAAGGATGTATACTGAATAAAACCCAAAATATTTTAGGCACTTCTTTCAATATTTCACCAAAATAAGTATTTTTTTTCACATATTTGATCCCTGAGGAATTGCAGTTACCAGATACTTTCAGAAATTAGGACCCTTTTTTCCTGAATGTTGTTACAATGTGTCACAAAGTGCCGAGAACATTTACAAAAACTTGAGCTAAAAGATAGTAGAGGAGCATCCACAGATGTATGAGCACAAAGGA